>NC_049206.1:51866814-52180876 GCF_013347855.1 Anguilla anguilla | reverse complement strand
CACAGTTTTTTCTTTTTAACGGAGTGAAAAAAAGTTAAAAGGCTGTCTCCTTAGCAATGTAACACACTCAGGTTGCCAGCGCCCCTCCCCCCCCATACAGTGGAGCCCCGGGGAACGCTTTCCTTTGTAGCTGCGGATACACAAATCAACACCGGGCCACATGTGGCAGGGCGAGGAAGACTAGCGCCGCGGCTACGTTAGCGAGCGACAGACGGGCTCCTGCAGAGCCAGCTGAGCCCAGCGCCCGCGCGAGCGCCGGCTAACGGCTAGCGGCTAACGGCTCGTCCCCACGGAGTCACAGACCCCGCTGCGAGACGACGCACGCGGGCGGGCGGCACAAAAGGGTCCCTTTGTACGGCCGCGTAAGTGGAGAACCCCGAGCACAAACGTGCGTTGTGTCACCGGTGCGTTGCTCCGCGGGTGACACGGCCAAACAATGGCCGCTAGTGTGACCCGCCGCGCCGTACTTCATACCGCCATTTATAACGTCAAAGCGGGGTCGCGAAAATATTCTATTGTTCACATGTCAGAGGGTAGGAAATGTGTCTGTGCGTAATTCTTCTGCATTTTTAAAAATCACATACGCTTTATAAATAAGAACGGCTGAAATATCCGGAATTCTAATTTAGATGCTCTGCCCCCCCCCCCCCCCCACCCCACCCCACATACTGGCCCCAAAAGTATAGATGTTAGACTAGAGTGCTAAATGCTATCAGCTAAGGGCAATGGATCCTCACCTGGAGTTCTCAAACCAGGCTCTGTAAAAAGTAGTGGGTGATTGGCAGCTAAATTAGCACCATTCGCTACAGCGCCACCCAGGGGCGAAAGGCTGAACCCGGGGCAGTCTCAGGAGTCATCAGGGTAATGGAAGTGCAGCAGCTGGTGCGGGGGTACGTCCCAGGGCGAGAGGGGACCTTGGGTATGGCATGGGAGGGGGGGCTCTCCCCAATATCAGCCGCCCTTCCATCCCGGCCTAACGCGATTATCCCCGTCGGAGCCCGGCCCTAACGATGTGACCTCCGCTGACTCGGCGGACGTCATGCAGCGCAAATTTGAGTCAAATCTAATTTCTGAAAAGGCTTTCGCCGCCGATGTCCCACACAGGGCAGGGAAATTAGGGGCTCATTGGATAAGTCCCCCCGAAATGGAAGCTCAACCCTTCTGCCAGATAATCTACCAACGGGGAGGGAAGGGGGAGGGAGGGGGATGGGGGGGCAGTGGAGGCTGCCACACACTTCATTTGACCCCCCCCCCAGCTCACTGAAAAGGGTGCGTTCTTTTGCCCCATGAGCCTATAACCATGGGGGCAGGGAGGGGCCCAAACGTCTTCCTTTGAAATCCCCACTTGATATATAAGCACTTGATATAGCCTATAACCACTTGATATATAAGCACGCCTTTATGACACAGTCCTAGCTGCCGACAGTCAGCGTAACCCATTCTTGCCTATGACGTGGATAAAGGTTGGGAGTCGACCGCACTGTGGCCAGCATTAGCCACTGCCACTGATCTCAGGACCATTACTCAAGATGGTGTCAGAGGAGCGGAGGGCTATTATCTATCTGATCCAGCTTACGGACGCCCTTCGGATGGTAACCTGAGGCAAGGTGGATGTTTGCGGTATTAATAGAGGGGCGTAGAATCCGAAACATCCTTCCTGAGCATCTTAGGCCAGCAACACCCCTCCTTCACCTCTGCCCCCCCCCCACCTCACGGTGTTTATTCCTGGTGGGTAAGGCACGGGCTCAGGTTGCCTTGTGTGACGGCCGCTACCTTCTGCGGAGTAACACGACGCCCCCGGTGACGGCCCGGTGACGGCCTTGGCCTGACCCCGCGGTTGCATAACCGCTCGCTCGAAACAGGTTGTTTCTGTGGACCGAAATAGGCCCCGCTAAGTTGCTGAGCGGAGCCCGTAATGTCCTTAGTGAGTGAGTGAGTGAGAGAGAGAGAGAGAGAGAGAGAGAGAGAGGGAGAGAGAGAGAGAGAGGTAAGCGGAGTCACAGATGAAAGAAACGCTACGGAAGCGCGGCCTACCACAACTCTAGGGTATGTTCCTAAGGTCGTTGTCCGACAAAAAACTGTGAACGCCGTTTCTCTGAAGCTCAAAGTACCGAGCGTCACCTGCACAGGGACACCATGGTCCTTTCGGTAGTTCTGAACCAGACGTGGGTCAAAACATATTTGTTTTGGCTTCAAATACTTTTCTACACTTTACTGAGCTTGTCTGGTGTACTGGAACCTATGACATACTCTCAGAAAGTGCAAACCCCACCTTTTGGTCCTACTGGCAGGCCCTGTTGCACCAGGCAAGATCAACAGAGCACAGAAAAATATCTGAATCCAAAACAAACACGTATTTGATCTGCTGCCAGGTCTGCTTTGAACCTTTCATCCTAAAAGAACAGCCCTACGCAGGAATCTGATTGGAGGTCAACTGGCTTCATGCACTTGGAATGAGATTACATATCGCACACTGACAAAGAAGGCTGGGCAAAATCCCCCAATCAGCCAGTCCCTGTCATTCTGAAAGTGAAACGCGGTAATGATTAAACTGAGCAGCTCTGGAGAACCCAGAAAATACTGGGCAGGACCAGAAGCATCCTGGGTAATTACAGGAAAGCACCGTTATGTCCACCCTGAACCATAATTAGCAAGTGGGGTCTCTGAGGACCCCCTACTCTTCAAAGGCTCCAACCAGCACTTTGAGACTCAAACGTCTACATCACATCCTAAGCGCTGATTTTGAACACAACCATTTGAATTTCCCTTATGGTCCAAAAATAACTGCACAATCACATATACTGTTTGCAGTGTGACTGAAAACAACCACATAAATCAAACCGTATGCTTCTCTCCTCTCTTCCCAAGGTCAACTAAGACAGTGGAACCTGCCGTCTATTTTTCACCGGGAGATCGGTTTTCTGGAAAAGCTGTGTCCAGGGTGCCGGGGGAGTCACCCGACACCCGCGCCAACGAGATTCTATCGGAACTGCCGGAAAACAGAGCCTCGGTCGATGGATCCGCTCGTATCAAAACCTGCCTCGTTTTAGCAAGCAAAAAAAAACAAGAAATATGAATAAAGACCAAAAAAAACCAAAGACAAGGACACCAATAGTAAGCGTACAAATCCATTCATGCGATCTGCACGCGAAGCACCTCATATTTATTGCATACCGTAGGTCAGCGCGTCTAGGTTTCATTGATTCGCTTTAAATATCACATTCTTGAATATCTCAGCCTGCATCAATGACTCAAAAAAAATGTATTGATCTCCCTGCATGAAACAGATCTCCAGCTCACAACGAGACCCTCTTTAATGCCACAGTACGGGGCTGCAGAAGGCCTCGCATTCAGGCTCGGACGACCTACATTCAAGAAGTCGATACCGCGTCACATATCCCGGATCCGCGGTTAACTGTCCACCTCCAGCAGCGTCCCTCGGCATTCGGAGAGGAACGCGGAGAATCGGGGTGACCTCCATACGGAAACGTCCCCGGGCGTCGCCGTGCACCGTACTTTCCAATGAACCGGAACGAGGCTGCCGTATAATTATGAAATACACTTGAGGAGAACATTCACTGACGCCACAAATGAAATACAAAAAAAGGAGAAAAAAAATATGGAAGTTACATAAGCAGTTGCATAAAAATAAACTGAACAGTCTTTAGTGTGTCAGGAATACACCCTAAAACTGGCTCTCTTTTGGATTTTCAGAAAAACACTAGACAGGGATTCGCCAAATTTTTTAAAAAGAACTGTTAGACACTTCACAATCTCTTAAATGGGGGGGGATTTATGGGGTCTTTTCCTAGTAGTCCGACTGGATCTGTCGAAGCCAGAATGTTCTGATGCGGTGCGTTGAGCAAAATGGAGGCAGCGGAGGAGATAAGCCAATTGTGAACCGCGGGCGCGATGTAGCGATTATGCACTAGCTCCAGGAACAGAGGCTCCTCTTTCATGTGCATTACAGTCGGGGGTCCGCGCAGAGAATCCCTCTCCAAAGGAGGCCAGGGCATAAAAGACCCACCACTGCATAAACGCCAGCCTTGAAGATGCCGTAGAACACAGAGGACGCTTATTCCAGAGATCTGCCCTTAAAACGGCATTAAAACAACAGATTTACTAGCCGGGGCAAACACCCGCTACGCAGGCGAGTTAACTTACAAAATACCAAACAGTTCACAATGCAAATGCAAAAGAAGAGACGTGTGCTTTAAAAAAATAAAAAAGGTTTACGTGACTTTAAATGTCTGCTCCTGTGTTATGTCAGTACAATTAACCATGACAAGAGAAATATTTACCACATGAACAACAAGTAAAACAGAATATACACCTATTTCAATCATCTTCTCCGGTCTTGGCAGTGTGATTCATTATATCATGTTGCAGAGAGTGAACTGAGAATAATTTCATTATTAACCCTTTGAAGAGAAGAGTCAGTCAGTGTTCTAGAACTCCGTTGCTTTCAATTACCAGTAGTGATTGTTACATCAACATTAGAATGTTCAGTAAAGAACATCCTAAGCAAATAGGCTATTTGTGATCTTATACCTTAAAGGGTTAATGTAACCTCCCCTGGTCCCTGTGGTGATCTAAGGCGGTGTTCTCCAGGGTTCAGCAGCATGCAGCCTGGATGCCCGAGTTGTCTCAGCTTGTTGTGATGTCGGACCCCCCTGCTTCCCACACGACAATTAGGCTAGGTCCTACACACATGTATTTTTATTTTTTTTTGAAGCAGCAGAACTGGCCTAATTCTCTCGCTTTCTCATCTCAGGGGGCTGCTTCATTCAGAGCCAAGAGGATGCTGGGAAATCGCTCTGAGGAAACTGCACACCGTTCCCCCTTCAGAGTGGAAAAAACTGGCGAAAAACACAATGTAGGTCACCCCAGCTTGAAGTGCGTCACAATATTATCACACACTCTTCTGAAAAATACAATAACACCACCAAAAACCAAATGAAAATGAAATAAAATGTGAGGCGCACCATTTCAGCTTAAAAACACCGAAAGTCACCTTGTCTGAGGGCATCCGCTCCGTCTGATATTTGATATTTATGGTATGAGATCGATGGGGAACCGTGCGCATCAATCAATGAGAGTCTGGGCCTCGTGCGCTTCGCTAGCCTGCGTGCTCACCCAGTGTGCCAGATCTCAAACCCAACCCCCTCCTCTGGGGGGTGACAGACACTGCGGGGCTGAGGGAGGGAGAGACGTATCCGTGCTGTGGCTGACTGAGCCGGGGGGGTTGTTCTCTAGGTGAGCACGGGGAGGGGGGGGGAGGGGGGCGCCGGACGCGTGTTGAAATGTGGGCCACGGCTGCAGCCTCTCCAGCTGCGCGTTTACACTGGGGGGGGGGGGGGGGGGGGGTGGTGGGGGCATCCAATTAAGAGGGCTACGGCTGCGACTGCTCCCGTGGTAATTGATGGGGTGGGTTCCCACGGAAACGAGCCGTCGTCGCCGCTATCGGGAGCGAGTTCCCCTTTATCTCTCTGCTCTGGGGCTCTCAGCAGAAGTGAGTCACCTCAGACACCTCGCGGGAAGAGGAACTGAGCCTGGCGTTCCTCTCCCTCTCTCTCCTCCCAGCAGCGAGGAGGTGAGGAGGCTCCTCTCTTACACAGGGCATGTGAGGAGGTTCCCTCTTATGTCTAAACATTTGGCAGCCCGTGCGGGTCGTCCAGAAGGATTATGGGACAGCAGTAGCAGCAAGGCCAGTTAAAACGTATGGAGCACCTAACCACTAACAAAACGCTAACCTATCTTGGAAGAAAGCATTGAGAGCATACTACTTGCAGCTCAGAATAATGTTGGACGTTACAGATACGTTTGCCCAAAGAAGCCCCAAGAATTTTAGAGACACAGAAAATTGTAGGTTGTCTGTACCCCGCAGAAAAAAAATATGGATGTTCAGCAAATTCCAAGAACACAATCCGTACGCTCCGCTGAGCTAACCGCACGGATCCTTTGTCTGCCGAGCCAGAGTTTGAGGAAGGACAGCTGTTCCCGGTTACGGTTTGGCCAGACCCAGGGAGCACAGCCTAGCCAGCGTTCCCCGGGGAGAGGGGCAGGTTCGGAACGGGACGTCTGGACGATACCCTGCCACCTTACTGACCAGGCCCTTCAGGCAGACGCTGACTGCGCCAAGAAGCCCTCGGCTAACGAGCTAACGTGCTAATGGATGGCGTCAGCTGAGCCTCTGGAGACCCAGGTGTCTTTAATGGCAGGTATGTAGCCTGTGAGCAACATGCGGTATTGAGCCTGGATGTGAAGCTCCCCAGAGAGAAAGCGCACCCATGTGACTGGGAAAGGTTCCTGTGTTGGGAACGTTGCTAAGGAGCGGGTCTTTTTCCATTCGCGCAGTGTACGTTAGGCAGTACCCAGGGCCTCACTGAGTCAATGTGAACACCCGACAGGACCGTGCACTTCTCTCTGTATCTCTCACTCTTTTACACTTCCCTGCTCTCTCTCGCACGCGCGCACACACATACGCGCAAACAAAACACACACACACACACATGCTTTCAGAAATACTTCCAGGAGACTGTAAACTCTGGTGAGACGAGCAGTGGGCTAAGTGGAATTTCAGCAGTTTAACAGGGCCAGACCAGGGGTTACAGGATCAGGATACAGGCCTAGTCTTTTACAGGCCTGCTCATACAGCCTGTCTCAGATGCACAAAGTTGCTCACAAGCCAAGAAGGAAACTGGTCATCTCATTACACAGAACACAGACTACTGACTAATCCTCCGAACTAATGTACAGAGATGTACATGCTATGCACCAAATCTACACAAACATACACACAATATACTTGAGCATGTATGCATTTACAGCAATAGACAATGTCAGTCTGAAATATAGGTCAGTGTCTTCAAATAATCAGGCCAGCAAAACAAACCATTACCTAATAAAAAAAGAGTAAAATCGAACAGGTTGGTGAAGGCAAAAGCCTTCAGAGCCTACACCTTAAATACTGTAAATACGCACAATTTCTACTCTTTCCTCAAATACATCTCTGGTATATCACAGCACAAAGCAGTGGATAGGAATCCACATTCCTAGAGAACAGCCAGTTACTGATGACTCGGGTACCACCTGAAACACGTGATGGGCTCTCCTCTGTTCTCACAGGCAAACGGCAACAAACCAAGACCAGCCCGTGTGTGATGCCAGCTCAAGTTTAAACAGGAAATGGTCTATATCTGTCTCGCGTGGGGGATTCGGCACTGGCCTAAATCACTGTTCCGCCTTCATACCAGGCCGGACCAAGAGTGACAAAACGACACGTCATGACTGCTCTGACTCACGACAAAACTGTGCCCAAGCTTCAAATCCTCACTTAAACATCTACTACAGAATATCAGAATCGTGGGGAAAGAGGTTAGATGTACACCGCAGAGAGCTGGCCCCTTTTGAAAATACGGACGTTTGCTGTCTGGATGGAATGGGCAGCAAGGTCGCGTGTATGTGCGAGAGCAAATACACACACACAGGCATTTCCGCATATGTGCATGTCATAGATGATGGATGCCGGGATGTGGACCGAGAGGAGGAGTTCAGCAAGTGGACAAATCTGTGATGACTTGTGTATGATCTCTCTGCTTACTGTGTGTTTGTGCATGTGTACGTGTATGCGTGTGTATTAATTTGCATGTGTGTGCGTGAGTCTGTACGTGTGTGCATTTGAGTGTGTGTGTATGTAAAAATGTTTGTGTGTGTATTTGTTTGCATGTACATGCATGCATTTGAGTGTGTGTGTGTGTGTGTGTGTGCTTATTAGTTTGCATGCAGGTACGCTTGCACATACGTCTGTATGTTCGTGTGTGTGTGTGTGTGTGTGTGAATATGTTTGTGTGGTTGTTTGTTTGCGTGTACGCGCGTACATTCGCACGTATCCGCGTGCGCGTGCGTCCCCTGACCTTCCACGCTGTCGGAGCAGGACGTCCCGATGCCCGTGTCGCCGCTGTCCGAGGCGGTGCTGTGTCGCCGCGCGCGGTTACTGCTGCCGCTGGCCGAGGAGGCGGCGCCCTGCCACGTCGACTCGCACCCCGGGACCCATCCTGGAGAGGGCGTGCCAGAACCTGGGACAGAGAGAGAGAGAGAGAGATCCACAGGACCATCAGCAGGGCTAAAAACCGCTCTTTGGGTAGCACATCGCTACACCTACAATAGCTATTCATCTTCCAGGGGAATGCACATAATTATGGTTTTTGTTAACAGAAAATCACTTCCTAAACATTTAAGCCTGTATTTTATCGTATAATAGTTGTATCGGTGCAGGTATCCTCTGCCTGAATGGCATAAGGTTCCACTATATTACATGGCTGTTTTTCTGTTGTCCTGGGAAACGGAGACGGATGACCTGAACTCGGCCCAAGGATTACAGTATAGTACTCAAGTGCACGATGAGCTAAGAGGACATTCTGCACCAGAGGGGTTAACGTCGATCCAGCCAATAAGTGGATCCGCAATATTTGATTAGTCTGTGTAATAAATCTTCAAAATCAACACAACTAATCTCGCAGTAGATTAGCTGACCCACGTGTTTCTGTACCAGAGCTAAGACTCCATATCCTCTGGGACATTACTATTGGCCTGTACCCCTCCCCCCCTTTAATGGACACACTACCTAAGCAGACAACAATGCTAACCTCTACAACACAATTTATAGTCCTGAATGGTCCTTCTACTGCAGTGCAGTTTCTGGGAACGTAGCATCTCGTTTTGGAATAGGAGGAAGCAGTGCTCTTCTCTCTATTATATTCAATGATGAAAATGCAAATTGGTCCAAACTGTTTAGTCAGATGTGTATCTATATAGCACGAGGCACAGAGGGAAATTGTTTGTTCCGGTTTAGATTGGGTCAGATGACACAGCAAAGCTGAAAGCTATATGACTTTCAAGGCCGCAGAAGTCTATTATGGCACATGCCCGAAAGAAACATGAACGCATCCATACAGCTTCCTTACTAAACTTTTAACACATCTTTCAAATGTCAAAAATTTACTATTTTGACTAGTATGTACAACGACTTCATTAGGTTCTACCTCAAATATAAACAGAGATGTACAAGTGTGACCCGATGCCACTTGGTTAGGCTAACACACACAACCTTTCTATGTCCCAACAGGGAACTTGGGAGAGACCTGTCAATAAGTTAACTACGAGAATTGGCAAGACACCACGGAATAACATCGCACACACACACAAAGCCATGTGACTATGAGGTCATAGGTTTCCAGGAATCCACTTCTATACTCCTGTAGACACAAATGATGAGAACCCAACTGAAACAAGGTGTCCTGCCACGTTGCAGCAGGTTTTGACACTCACCCAGCATGTTCAAAACACCACGCGATCCCCCATGACACATGCCTATTGCAACACCAAGCTTCCTTTGAAAACAGTGCCTGCCCTCCGAATGCTTGTGTCAAAGACAGGAACTTCACGTCTGCTCCACCACTCCCAAAACAGGGGGGAAACTCGACTGCGTGCAGAAAGTTTTCTAGGTTGAACCTCGTAGTAAAATTTTTTGGCCTGCTCGACTGACTCGATTCAACTTTATAATGTTCTTTGTGTTCTCAAGAAAAAAAAAAAGTCAGTTTTGAAGTGTGAAGAAATGCTCAATTCATTTGTTAGGCTGATATTTTTCTACATTTTATTTATTCTCCAAGTGTAATTAAAAAACTGAAAATGATCAGCAGAGAATTGAGTGCTGTTCTGAACTGCCAGTGCATATTCTGCAGCTGCTTTGAAATGAGTTCGCTGGTTGAACACGGAACGCTTCAGGTGACCGGGACAGCTTCCCAGACGGCCGTGCGCCAAATGGGCCGTCTCCCGTTATTATCTGCTAATCTAACCTACTTCGGGCACATAATCCGTTTAGTAGTGGTCATTAAGGCTGCCCCAATATATGACAGGCAGGTGCTGGGCTGGGCATTCCAAATTCCAACTTGCAGAAAATAAACAGACGGTATGTGACCATCGCAATACCGCACACCTGCATAACGCACACCAGTAAACAAATGATGTGACCATTCTACATGTTCACGGTCACAATCTGAGATCAATGAGTTCAATCAATAAACGGCAGAGGTGCTAACATGCAAGTGTGTGCAAAACAGACCCATCTTATGAGGAAAAAGTGCACGATCAGCATAGGCAGAGTCAAGCTCTTTTTCAGACATTTATGATTGTTTTTTTGTAACTTGAATTCCTATTAATGTTGACTCAGTTATGATTGTGTACTTTTCGCTTCCTTCATTAATGCCATATTTGTCCCCAATTATCGATTGTTACATCTAACAATTACCATCTTATCAGGAATATGGGACCTTATCCGGCACCTGAAACTCTATCTAATATTGGGATATAGTCTACGTCTTAGCCTACATTTTTGAGCCTTTTTTTCACTAGCTGCATGTCACTTCATGTCTTCTGAGTTTGATGGAAATTTAATTTCATCCCTGAAACCCTGCAGCCATCACAAAACACTTAATGTTGCAGAATACATAGAGTTATACATGAATATTCCACAAAGTTGTGCATGTATAGGGTGGCAAATTTCGCACATGTACATTTTCCAAACACGTTGAAAGAGAGGTTCTCTGTGTGGATGGCACATGCTGTCAACGTCAGGAACAGAACAGCGCAGCTTGAGGATAGTGAAATTACGGCCAAGATAGTTCACTCATCCACTTTCTCTAATCACTACTGAGACTTCAGCCTACATACTATAGCACGCACACCAAACAGCGCTGCAGTCATAATCATGGACCAGTGCAGAAGAGATATTAGACAGCCATCACTTCTAACACAGCAACTGTCAAGATCAATCGCAGGCTAAGCTCTGATTCAATGACAGATGCTCTCAGTTTTTGTTACAGTATAGTGACAGGCATAGTACCACATTTGCTGTTCAGTAGCTGATGTACTGCATTGTGACATGCTATTCAAAATATAGGCGTCTTAAAATTAGACAATGTATTTAAGGCTCATCAGCGAGTCTGAAATGAGGCAACACCTAAAATACTTTTTAACAGGATCGAGTTCCTGAAGAATTTGCCCCCCACCCATGGTGAAGAGTTAAAACTGATGCTGGTAAGAGCTTATGTCTCAAGCCCTCAGAATGTACCAGGGATTATGCAATGTATGATCAATTATTAACAGAAAAGTACGGGGGATTTAAAAGCTCAGCTGTAGCATCGCAAAGGGCACTTCAACGTTACTTGGTAACTACATGTGGATGCTATGGTAACTTTTCAAACTTAAGAGTACATTGCATAAAGGTTTAAACGGAAAAATAATTAAAGGGGTTATCTTTTTATTTCTTCACACTGGTGTTACTGTAGCGAATAGCCGCAATTTTGGCACTTCGGAAACGAAGTCTGTATGTACAGTCTTGGCAATGTTTCATTAACATCGAAGTGTAACTGGACAAACACTGCACGAACAAATATCGGGCTAGTTTGTTACTCGCTTTAGGAATTTAAGATTAGGTCTTGTTTTAATTTTCTTTTTCCAATATGCATCTCTTACATGATGTTTTCTTATTCACATAAAAAATTATCTAACGGTTTATGTGTCGACAGCCAATATCCAGTTGACTTATTTCCTGAGGCCATAGTAGACTGCGTAGTCGCGGATTTCAGGGGGCAAAATCTATCTGTCCCCATATTGACAATAATAATTACTGTCACTCTGCACGAGACAAAGAACACGCGTGGAAGGGGGAGCACGAGAGCCCAGCCCTGACAATTTAACACACATTCCCTTGTTAACCTTGTAGAAATTGTTCCATGAAAGGGACATTGCATGCTTTTCAGGGCATGTATCCAAATGCAATGTCTAAATTCACACTAAAGTCCAAACTCCGATCATTCCCCACGAAAGACCCGCACCACACGCTGCCTTCTTCTCATCTGACGCAAGAAACCAGCTCTCAATTACGTTTCTGTATAGAACGAATATAGCCCACAATGGTGTATAAAAACAAAAAGGCTCGCAAAGCTAGCTAGTGTTAGCTAGCCACGTAGCAAGGCACACATTCAGCAGCACATCTGGTCAGCAACACTACTATATTACAGAATCAAGGTTCTGTAGCATAGTGCTAACCTGGCTAGCTAGGTCTCCACAATATCAAGACGCAAGTTCGCTAGCTAGCCAACTTTCATTTAAAATAATAGGTAGCCAGAAGAAAACAACTTAACTGGCTATATCCTTTACGACCAAGAAATTGACAAAAACGTAGCGTGATTTAACTGGTAAGTCCTCAACCCGTTATCCTGATTAATGTTAATGTTGATCATTCCTCAAACTGCTCTATGCATGGCTAACGTTTTTACATCTTGTGGTCACCGACCACGATGATCTGACAACAGCGTGTGTAGGCTAAGCCCATATTAACGACAATAACTAGGTGTATATAATAACAAAAGTAACCTATCTTACCCATTTTGTAAGTGTCAAATCCATCGTTGTAATCGTTTCTCTCCCACATTGTCGCTAGTTTATTTTATAGGCTGAAATGCGGTGGTACACTCCGATGGGTACAATTCCAATAGCACGTATAAAAAGCCGTAAATCCTCAAAGATGGGGGATCTGCAGAATACAGCCCATGGTTCTTATTGCGTGTAGATTGCCACAGTTTAATAAAATGAAACTTCGGAGCTTCCTATTTTTACGCAATCCTCAAATCGGAAATCGGCTCCTTTTGTCGGAAATCTGGGTAAGGTTGGGCGAAGTTGCTTCTACCGTCGAATCGCTCTCTGCTGCAGTGTATGCAAGGATGTGATCTCACGGAGTACGCGTTCCATCTCCTCGCGGAGAAAGCTCAATCAGAGCTGTGTCTCCGCCCACTCGACTCGAGGCTCACACTGCCGCTGCCGACGGGGGTGAAGGAGCCACCGAGGCAACCAAGCCAGCACAGGAAACAGAACCCTATTCATCCAAAGTGTCCCCCACAGTTCAGTTTCACTGAGTGAGTTTGTTTTCAGCTGCGACACAACCCGCATGAACTTGAAAATGTCCAACACTGATAAATAAGGAAAGTTGGGGGTCTTCACGACCTTACAACTCCTGAAAACCATTCGAACAGACTAGGACATTCTCAAAATAAGACAATGAAATGCCATGTTTATTAAATGAATCGCTCAGTATTTTAAAAGTCACCAAACCTTACTCTCTACTTTGAAACCTTTGATTTCCTGTTTTAACCTATTTTTGCCCAAATTCAGTTTTTTATGGACACTAGTTTGAGTTTGAGAAAGCAAACCTGGTATCCTTATTGCTTTTGTGTACGCATGTCTTACACATTCTTAATTGTGAAAAGACAGCTTTAAAATAATCTCAGCCCAGGACAGCATTTAAAAAATGAACTTCCTGTTCCTTTTTTATCCATCAATGTGACAAAAACTACTGCAAGCAAACAAAGCTGTTCTGGTGGGTGGACCTGTATGCTAGCAGCCTAAACACATCATCATACAACTGTAATGGATGCCATTTCAGTTGCTGAGGAGACAAGTTTGCTTCCATTAACTGCCTCCATATAAAATGCCATGCAAGTAAAGACACAGTTAACCAAAATAGGGTCAGAAATCCAAAGCATCCTATAATTGTGGTCCCTAGCTGCACTAATATCCAAGCCATGTTAGCATGAAAATCGCTGAGATAAACCCCTGCAAAGATTTGTCAGATAATTTGCAAAGTGATTTTCAGTTTCGATGATGCTTTTTATTTGCATTCCACCAGATGTTTCTTGAGAAGTGACCCCATTTTGCATTTTTAAACATTCTTCTGCTTTTGACTGATGAAAACAGCTCTTGATATGGTCATGTCACTCGCTCCGTGACCTGACTCAGCCATTCCCTCAGCAGGGAACAGTAGTACCTTATCTGATTACAGCAAGGTGAAGAGGTCACTTGAGTAGTCACAACAATTGACAATGGCCTATTCAGTTTAAGTTTCTTTACATTTTTTAATAAATAAAGGAGATGTGTTTGTGTCCAAGAAGGTGAAATTAATTCTTCCACATGCTTCACCGGGAGGTAATAGAATAAAAATAGATACAGTCATGTATCTTCTTTGTGGCATTTTAAATAAAATCTTAACCTTCTTGAAAACGGTCTAGTATCTTGCTTTAAGAAATGATGGAAAATAAAGGTTTAGCACAAATATAAATTACTTTTCTGTCAAAGTTCACAGTTGCAACAAAATGTCAGCTCACCAAGGCCCAAGCTGATCATCTCAGTCACAGCCTTCCGATTTCCTTTCATTTAATGAGTTCCAGTCCTCCATCATTCTTCCAGTTCCAGCAAAAGCTGCTTCTCTTCACAAAAACTCCACTTCAGCTTCACAATGTACGTCACAACCAACATTGCAGCACAAACTGTTTCACAACACATGTCCTTCCTACTGAGTTTCTTCCGAACTTCCCCTTTCAGTCCAGCTGAAACATTTATTTTGATGCAACACTTCAACCCTCTCTAGATGGGTTAAATAATTTCACACGTAAATCCTGAAAGAAGACTCGTGGATAATTGTGGACCTGCGTTTTTTTTTTTTAAACAACAGCCAGATTGGAAAGTGCCATTTCAAAGAATTTAAACTATGCTGGCCATATTTTACGTATCACTTTGAGTTCACAAGAGTGCCTACAATGGTGATTTGACAAGTTAGTCACTGTCAGAGGATATGACTTGACAGCTCTGTCTACATTGCAAAATTACAAAATATTCTTGTAGAATCCGGAAAGGTCTGAAATAATGCAGCCATTTGCTTTTATATTGTACAATCTCTATTCATTATTAAATTACATACCATTTTAGGCAATCATCTCCATTCATGATATGACACCCAGGTATAGAGTTAAGATATACGGAAATAGATATGAATGGGTGGCCAGAGGTCACAGAAAAAACACACAATAAATATTTCCTCATATTACTCCAGAACCTCCAGTCCTGCCAGCATCCCAGAAATACAAGCAGGCATGTATTTAAGATGTTGTATTCCATAATTAGCTTAACTGTCAAGATTTGATCAAATAGAGAACTTCAAGTTTCAAATTGGGTACACTGTACTGGAGAAGCCCCGTGTTGCTGGTGGATGAAAACATCCAACAGAAGATCACAAAGAAGGCTGCTGATGTGACCGCAGTGAGAACTGTGCTTCGCCATCACGGTTGGACAGACAGGCTGGCCAGATATCAGAGAGCGCTGATCAAAATCAGCAATCTCTCTAATTAAATCTCCTGTCAACACGGATGAAAAACAACACTGTTTCCAGCCAGAAGAACATACTTGTTTTGGTAATTAAACTTGTGGACAGCATTATGCTGGTTCAATTACCCATAACCCCTCAATTAATCACTGCCCCCTTGTTTTCCCCCCAAAAAAACACTCAATTATTTCCATCGTGAGTCTCTGGAGAGCTGGTTATCTTTAAAAATATAAGTATTTCATTTTCAATTCTGGCTTGCATAGTAACCTAAAAACACAAAAAAAAGAGTAAGTCCTAAAGTCTTATCTTTGGGGGAAAAAAGTTTTTGGGCCTAGTTGACCTTATGTGGTGAGATACAATGGGCATGCATGATGTCAGCACTTTTGAATGAAAAGAATAAAAAATTTTTTTTAATGTTTGTTAAAATTTTTTCCCTGAAGTTTTGGGACTTAGAACAGCCAGGAGTGGCAAGCAAAGCCATGCAAGCAGGCAAAATTGGAATCACCTCAAACATAATTTTACGTTTGGATGTGGGTTTATGTCCACCTTTTCATTTAATATGAGAAATTACAGTGTTTAGAAAGGTAAAAAACAGGCTATGTATTAACAATGGGCCAGCTTCAAAGAAGGGTTGTTATGAGCTTCAGGTGTCCTGGCTCTGGTTGCTTCCTGCAAAGCTCAGCTCCTACACACACTTAAAAAGCATTGGCACTGAGGCTCATTAAAATCAAACGCCAAACACAATAAACATTCTATGCACGTGTAAAAATAGAAATTATCCCAGAAATAAATGACACTAATCTAAAGACAAACATTTCCACTCATTATGTCATGATGGAAGAGGCCCAACAATGAAAAGGCTCTTAAAAAAAGGGGAAACTCAGAAGTTGTTGCATATAATGTAAAAGATGGCGATTTCAAATTGATGTCATGATATATTAAAGAACAAGGAGCCCTTTTTACCTTCCAGAATCTGACAGGTACCATGTTCTACTTCAGGATGATCCTTAAGAGGTCTCTTTTCAAGCAGCACTTTTGAGAAGTACTTTATCGTTGTGCGAGACACTCTGAAAACGGCACTGCCGAAGGGGTGTTCTGTGGTAAAGTGTGCGTTCGGAGACAGAGCGCGTCTCGTTTGAAGGGCCACCTGCGTAGGGGGATGGGGCTCCAACAGGCGTCTCGCCACACAGAACAGACGCGGCTTCTTAACGCTCAGAACCCCTGGCACCGCGGGGCACCGCGGGGCCGTCTCCACGACAACAGCGAATCGTTCGGCAGCACGGTGCAGCCCGCTCGCTCGGTTGCATTTCTTGGCAGGGCAAACGCCTTCACCATAACCACACCGCAACAGGCCGCCGGGGAGGTGACGGCATGCTAATATATACACCCCTGATCAATGCCAGGATACACACACTACAGGTATATAAACTCGTAGCCAAAAGCAAAATCCTGTGGTCTTCATTTACCATGCGATATCTCTGCGGGCACAGCCTGACGCAGAAAGCAGTCCAACGACTATCAGAGCATATTGTTATTATTTTAACATTGCAGGGATGCAGGCAAACATCACAATGTTCAACAGTGAGATAACTATCACAACAAAGATAATTCCTGTTTTGGTTAGAAGGCTACAGTGCATTTAGGCTGTTTGCCCATAGCGTGTTAAAAGAGAAAGGCACTGTGTCTATTCAACACAAACAATACATTTCCTCTCAAAGCACTCCAAATATCAAATGTTCCACTGACAACAATGTTGACCATGTTATTCCCCCTCCCCCCACACCCCGCTCTTTAGATTTTGGCACAAGAGTGCACTTCATCAATAATTTCCCGCAAGTCATAGCAATATGAAACAAACTGCACGTTCAGCCAATGGGGCGTCAGAATCAGTGTTTTCGAGCTCATTATCAGCGCTGTGCAGGCTGCACCCAGCCCCCACTTCCTGTCTGCAAGCCAGGAAATCAATGGCCCTGCAGCCTGGACTCAGCGAACCTGCACACGTTGCTCAGTGGGATGCTCGGACCCAACAGTCGCTACAGCCATAACCCCGGGCCCAACACGCACGAGATCCCTCCTGATGTTCTACAAGACCACACGTCTCTTTCCTTCATGTGGAACACTTCAGCGGAGAAGAAACAACGGTGCGAAAAGTTGCTTTGAATCAGACAATGGATGACGAAAGAACGTTACCGCCTATTTCCAAGTCGGACGTGAGGTGAAACAATATATTCATATAAAGCTTGACAAAAATAAAATAAGGCCTATTTTTTTTAGCCTATAACTGGGATGAATTGTTCACTGTTGCATTGTGGTAATCAACAAAGCGCACATTAAACATTGAAATGGCAGTCGCATTTTAGAATTCTGCTCCCACGAGTCAAGTTCACCCAAGTATTATCTGAAATGTGATTTTCAGCAGATGCTGATTTCACTGGATGTAAGGGTTTAGTGAAGGAATACAGAACCTCATCTAATATCGACAAACACCTGAAAATGAGAACACAAGGAAGAAAAAGATATATATAAAGAAAGGACTTACCTACACTGCTCTTCATGAGCTCTTTAGTGCTTAGTGCAGAAGCTCTGTCAGGAAGTGGTAACCGCTCAGCGAATGTTAACTGAAACTCTGAGGAGGAACTCGCTCTGCAAACTACCTCTCACCTAACGGCAGAGACCAATCTGAGTCATAGTGCAATTACCTTTACCAGCAAACAGCTGAGCGTGTCCTCTGCAGCTTGGATGTTTGCCTGAGATTAAATAAGAAATCACACAAATCTTTAAATGCAACTAGTCCAGTAAGTTATTTCACATTCCAGCTAGCTGATGCACTTATTTGAATAACAATGGTGAATACTGAAGAGTAACGAACCATGCCTCTTTTCAGGATTGAAAGGTTCCACTTAAACATATACTGTAGTTGAAGAACTGAAACACATCCACAATGATGGAAAAGTGCATTCTTTTGGAGATTCAACAAACTCTAGAATCACTACAAGGGGCGATAGAACTCAAAAAGCAAAGCCCAGTGCCCTAACTTGATCTGAGGTTTGTTAGAACTGACCAAAGCAAGATCTGTGTCCAGTGGCTTGTGAAATACCTGTATCTGTGTTTACCATCTGCTGGGGTGAGGTCTGTGTTCAGGTTTCACAGGCAGCTGACTGATCCTCATTAGGCAGTGCTCAGTGGGGGGTGGTGGGTGGGGGTTCATTATAGTCCCCCTCCCTGAAGATCAGTGAAAAGCACAACAATCCAGTCCGGAGCACTGAACATTTTATGAAGTGTCTGTGGAACCAAACCTGACCAGACCAGACCAGATTCTGCCCCCCCCCCAACCTCTCTCATTCCCCCTCACTACCCAGTTAAAAGGCCAGGCTTCCACCTCAGGCTCCACTAGCAGGTCAAACTGGCCTTTAGTTCACATTGTTACCATAATTCGTACCATCCCAAAGGCAGACTTTAAAATTCAAATAACTCAGAAAGCAGATAAACTGTGCTTACACCTGTACAGGCACAGTTCTGCAGTATGAGGATTTTTGGTACATCTCAGGACTAGTTTTTATTGTACACACACATATACATGTACACTCATTTGTTATAAGAGAAATATTTAACAGTAGTAAAAAACAGACTGCATCAGTATTTCTTGTGACTGCATTTCTTTTTTCATAGAAGTACCTGAAGCCCAAACCTTTTACATTTAAAATGACATTTGCAAGTCATTTCAATGGTTAAAGCTAATATTAAAATAAAACCTTTCATATTATCGCAAGACATGCAAACCACTCGGCGGCATCACACAGAACGCACCATTTCTGTTTTCAAAGAGAAGATGATAGAAAGACATTATATTGAATTGAGTTGGGGGGATCGTGCTAAGTCGTGCTAACGCAGAGGCTCAGATCCTGCACAGGCTGGGCTCCCAGGCCTCTGTGCTCCCCGCTGTGGGCCTGCACAAACAGGTCTGCTCAACGTCTCCCCGGGGATTACGCAAATGTGCCGTGTCTGAGAGTCACTCCTATCCTCAGGCAAGCTGCACATCTCGTACCACTGGTTTGACTCCAAACCACCGGGCTACGTTTGTGGCCGTGACGTGCCACTATTGAACAGAGCATGCATGTTACATAAGCCTGGTACAAATACAGCGGCCTCCAAAAATATGTAAACGGTTGAATTAATTTAGTTGTTTTTGCTATATACACAAGGCATTTGGATTTGAGATCAAAAGATGAATGTGAGATGAATGTACATACAATCAGCCTTTATTTCATGGTATTTACACGCGTACATGTTTTCCAACTGTTTTTGAGTTGTGTCCCCTAATTTTAAGCTGCACAAATTTAAGATAAGGATGAACTAAATGATAAATCAAGTTAAGTAATATTTAGTTGCATAGCCCTTAAATGCAATAAATCCAAGTCTATGACCCATTGACATCACAAAATGTTTGGCATCCTCTTTGTAAATGCTTTTCCAGGCCTTCACTGCAGCTGCTTTCAGTTAATTTTTGTTTGGGGGGAGGGGGGGGGGCGGTTCTGTCTTCAGTGTCATCTTCAGCAAGTGAAATGCATGCATCAATTGGATTTACATCAGGTGACTGACTTGGCCAGTCCAAAACTTTCCACTTTTACCCATTGATGGATGCTTTGGTTGCATTGGCAGTGTGTCTGAGGTCATTGTTTTGCTGCAGGATGAAGCGCTGACTGATGAGGTCAGCGGAACTTCTTGCTTGTACATAGCCAGACAAAATTTACACCTCCCAATTCATCATACTGCTGCCATCCTCCATTACATCATCAATAAAGAGAGCAAGTGAGCCTGTTCCAGAAGCGGCCATTCACGTCCAAGCCATGACACTACCTCCTCCATATTTCACAGATGAGGCGGTATGTTTTGGATCATGGGTTGGTTCTACCTTTCCCCACACTTTTGGCTTCTCATCACTGGTAAAGATTTATTTTGGACTCATCTGTCCAGAAAACTTTGCTCCAGAATTCTTCTGGCTTGTCTCTGTATTTTTTTGGCAAATTCTAATCTGGAATTTTGACTCTTGCTGCTGATGAGAGGTTTGTATCTGGCAATGTAGCCTCTACAATTCTGCTCTCAAAGTCTTCTGTCTACGGTGGCCAATGATATTTTCACCCCTGCCCTCGTAATGTCAAAGACTGTTGTTTTAGGGCTTTTATTCACAACAATCAGGATTCTTCTGTCATCAGCTAAAGTTGTCTGGCCTGTAAGGTGTTTATTTTTGTGTCCACCAGTGGCTTCTTTATTTTTCAAGACTTTCCAACCTGCTGTACTTGATATACCCCGTTTCAGTGCTATTCTTCAGAATGAATTCATCAGTTTAGAATAGCTGTTTCTCAGCTATGATTAGTTCTCTGGTCTTCATGATGGTTTATGCCTTCTGACTACAAATGCAATTTCCACAGAAAAAAAAAGCAACGGCTAAAACCCACAAGACTAGACACTCACTGCTCTTTTATGTGTGAACAATCCATGCAAAATGAGACACCTGAGCAACAGTTAACACAAGTTAGTCATCCGTTAACTTATTTATGCACAGCTGAATAGAGAGGGACTCAACACAAAAACAGCCACTTCTCCAAAATCATTATACAAATACACATTTAAATGTCATCAGATAAAAGCAGATTGCCTGTACCTTTGTCTCATATTAATGTTTTGATCTCAAATACAAATACATTAGCCATATAGTAAAAATAACTCATTTCACTCTACTGTTACCACTACTATCATATATACATCATTCACAAGACGTTAATGTCTTTAATGAGTTAATATTGATAATTTAGTTTGGAATACACAAGAGCATTCTTTCCTTATTTCAAACATATCTACTACCAGTGGGGCCCAATGCAGTGACTCAAAAATCAGAAGCATTCCCTTTGAGGGCCTTTTTCTTGAGTCAGTTCCATTGTATCCTTGTGTAATGGTATCAAATGGCCACTGTGATCACAATAACTTTGTTTCACCCTTGATATTATGCGCACAGAAAAAAAAAAAAAAAAAAAAAAAAAGACTTACCCGGGAGGTAATTTTGGTCGCAGAACTGCAGACAAAGCCCGCAGGAGAACGTCAAACTCTGAGTCACGCTCGCATAAGACATGCAGGGCAAAAAAACCCCCAAAACAATGCGGTCTCTGTACATGAAGGAGTGGGCACAGGGGCTGGCAGAAAGGGGGCCGCTTCCACGGGGGGGGGGGGGACCCGAGGACCTGGGCCCCAGAACACATGTATTTGACATGGCCCGATTTATCCCCGTCGGCTGCTGCAAAGCTGCCAGAACATTCTGCCGCTGAGGAACCAGCCAGCAGCTCGGAGCTGGTGCATCGGCAGTCATTAGTCAATTTCATACTGGGGGTTTGCAGCTGAAGTGCACTTCACCTGGGCTATGGATTCCCGACTGCTCGAAACCTCCATTAAATCATACGGCCGACTGCAAAGGCCCAGCGACTGGCATTAACGTGAGGGAACTGCTCGTTTCAATGAGCTCTTCCGTTTACGGGTGAATGGCGGAGAACATTAGATAAATGCCAATGAGAGTCAGTGAATTACAAAATTGAAGCTCAGTAACCGCACACGCTTTTAACACTGCAGATAGCATTTCTGATATTTCACAAACACCCCCCATTAGAACAGGCAGGGCTAAAGGGGGGGGGGGAGGGGGCTCTAAAATGCTTTTCCTGCAGTGATTTTCCTGCAAATGTAATTACCAAAATGTCGACTGCCGCCATGAAGTACAGAGAATATATCCAACATAGCGGATTATGACCTCACACACAGGTAATGAAGTTGTCATGACGCCGCTCTAAATGCAGCTGGGCGGATCTTTTCCGGAGTTACCTCACGGCACGGTGATGTGTGGCGGGAAACGTTTCGGCCGAATGTAAAAATCAATAACGAAACCGAATCCGCAAATGGGACCGGAGACCGGGGGAGGAGTCGCGTCGCCCATCCGGCCGGAACCCGAGTCGAGACAAGGCACCCCTGTCACTAATAAGGAAACCGAGAGAACCCCAAGAGGACAGTACAGCATGCATAAAGCTACAAGCCTGCCGGGGGGCAAACGAATTTGGGTTTTTAGATCCAAATAAACTTCCTTTTGTTTGGTGGTGGTGGGGAGGGGGCTTCTTTAAGGATTTTCTTGGGGTACGCACCAGTTCCACGCAACAGACAGTAGTGAGATTTGGAATCAATAAGCGTTCATTATTAATGAGGCCCTGGCTTTATTGGCAGGATGCGGGGATCCATTAACTCCTCGTCTTACCTCCTGCTTTCACCCGCCTCTGACCTTCCCTCGGTCAATTACGACCTGACGGAGGCTCAGCGGAGATAGACTCCGTCCTGTCTGACATTGACTGACTGCGCTCAGTGTCTTTAATTGGGCTGGAGTAAAGACGTTTTGAGGAGAAGAAAAGAAATAGAAAAAAATTTGATGAATGGCGAAAAGAAATAGGTGAACGACAGTCAAATACCATCTTAAAGCATGAATGTTGCAAAGTGCATCTAAACACATTTTATTAAGTCTACACAACAAATGCTCCTTGTTAAATCAACTCTGATAAGAGTACTTTCAATTTCTGTAGACAGATCCATTTCTATACATTTAAGTACACCTATTATGATGCCACTGCAGAACTAAGGATCGCTGTGCTTTACCTGTACAGTATTGTGCACTTTAAGAGCTCTTATGACCTGGCAGGAGTATAATAATATGCTGTCTAACCCAGCGCTAATACCCAATGCTGTGCATCCTTTGGGGCTTGTAGTCATGGCAACAGTCCCCCCTCACCCCTAGTTGTCCCCAACTCCAAAAGTGCCTTCTGGGAAGGTTGTGCGCTTGTGTGCTCCATGGGGAACATCTAACTATGCCAACAAACACAGCAAACCCAGCCCAGGAGATAGGCTAAACAAACTGCGCTCCATCTATCGCTGCCTCCGTTTCCGCTAAATGCAATCGTCTCTAAACCGCCTGGTGGAAATGGCAGCCAGCCATTTTCAATCAGAGGAACCATCCATCCATCCATCCATCCATTATCTATACCTGCTTATTCCTGGTCAGGGTCGCGGGGTCAGAGAAGATAATGGGTTGCAATGGGTTGGAAATTGTACAAAATATTTATTTTACATCATTTATTTTCATAATCATTTTTAATTGCACATTTTCGGCCCAGCCAAAGTTAGATATTCAGCAGCATGAGTCCGGCAAGAGGTCACAAGAGGTCAGTTCATTAGAGGTCATCTTCCCGGGCATTCTCCCATCACTCACTGTGGGCCAAACTTTCCAGCAATGCATGTGCATGCATGCACATATGCTCACATGTGCATACACGCACACACATGCACATACACGCGCGCGCACACACACACACAGAAAAAAAGACACACACACACACACACACACACACACACACACAGTGATCACACCTTTGCTCGCTTGCTAGACTCCTCCTCCCAGTCCACATCCAGATCTTCATCATCTACGACCGATGAGCTGAACAGGGACTGCCCCGGCAAGATGCTTTTTGACCCAAATTCAAAGCACTTCCTCTTCCTGGGGTTACTCCCATCATGCCCTGGGGCAGGGTCGCGACCCTGGCCCGTCTCAGAGCTCGCCCTCTCGCTGACCGCAGCCTCGGGCTTCTCGGGTCCTTCCTCAGAGCAAGCCGTGAAGGAGAAGCGCGACAGCCTGGCCAGGGTGGCGGGGGCCACTCTGGCCCCGGGGGTTTGGGGGTGCGTGGGCTGCCCCCCAGGGGCCGCGCCGCCCAGCCTCTGCAGCAGCTGCAGACGCCTCTGCTCCTGGGCTCCGCCCTCGTCCCCCGCCGGAGCTCGACCCTCTCTCCCCTCGCCCCGGTCACCTGACCCCGCGGGCAGGTGGTCTTTTTCCTCCGGTGTGGCTTTGTGCCTCAGTTTCTTGAGAGCTCTGCTGCCCTCTGCTGGCTGCTCTGTGCCACTTCGCTTCTCGCTGTTTCCCTCTGGTTTTTTTGCCTGCCCGGCCGGGACAGCAGCCTCCTCTTGAAATCCTGCACCTCCGAGCGCTCCGTCTGCGGAGACGCCCCTCCCCTTCCCTGTCGTTTCCTCCCCTGGCCCTGGAACGGGGTCCCTGTAGACCCCGTCTCCCAGCGCCCTCTCAGGGGGACTGCTGTGGTGCTCTCCGTGGGCCATTCTCTCTCTCGGCCTGAAGGTGAAGGAGGAGAGTTTGGTCCGCAGGGCCTCGGGGGCCCCCTCCGTCTCCGGGGCCCCCCGGTCCTCGGCGGGAAAATCGTGAGGGGCGCGGCTCTTCTTCGAGGATCGCTTTTTCGCGGCTACGGGAGTGCTGTGCGAGGGCGGGGCATCTGAGGAGAACAAGAGCTCAAGATTGTCTGTGCAATCTGCACTTCCACCACCAGAGGTGCCGCTCATCTCTGCCGCTCTACCCTCCTCCTGCTGGGACGAATCGCTGATCTTTTTGAGCCTTTTCCCTCTGAGGCTCTTGGAAACCTTTTCAACGACAGAGTCCGATTCGTCTCTCGCGGCTGCCGGTGTGTTCTTACGATTGGACGGAACAGCTTCATCTGTGTTTTTAACGGGCGCTTCATCCGTTGTGGACTTCCTTCCTTTCTCAGGCAAAGGGTCTCTGTGACTGGGCGACGAAGCACGGCCCTCTGGTATGACTCCGGCGCCAGATGAGGCATTCTGGGAAGACGGCGTGATTGGCGATAACCCTGAGGGGCCGGACAGTGAATGAAACCAGTCGAGCCCGCTATCGGCCCCGGCGTTCCTCTGGGGTCCATCTTGGGTCGACTGCAGGGAGTTGGTTTCCTGAGCCGCGCAGCTGTTTCTGATAGCATTCAGCCCGTTTTCACCGGGGGGTGTCCCTGTTTGTGAGCCATTACCTTGACTAAAGAGAAGAGAGCAAATCAGGAAGCATTAGGACCCTTCACTATCCGAAAGAAAACATTGCATTACTTTTTGTCAAACGAACTGTACTTCACACCACAAGGTCTACATCAGATGTTCTGGTATTTTGCTACCCCTTTTCCAGGCGTAACCAAACTTGCTCTGCGTGTCGGTACCGTGAGAGCCGGTCCAGTTCTTTTGTGAGGAGGTGGTTGAGGCCCAGGCCCTCCAGTATCATCTCACACTGTGTCCTGTACTGCTGCCTGGGGTCATCAGGGAAAGAGGTGTGCAGAGCATTCACATCTCCCAGGAGAGCGCCACCCTGTGGCATAAAAGTGATATTCACATATGCTCCTAAATCAATCTAACTTGATGAATTCAAATGCAAAATGACAACTATAATTTCATTGGTTGAAATGATGTACATCACTGGCAAAAAAAAATTCAGCCATCGCTAAGCTACCTGCATGGAGCACTCCATGACAGAAACGACGACGACGGCGTCCTCCACCGTGACAGTATCCCTAAACATCAACCTGGCGTGAGCTGAGGACAAGAAAAAAACCCAATTACTCAGGCCTGCCAATGTTCAATAATACCATAATACACAGCTTTAATACCCATTCTCTGGCTCCAATACCACTGACTGTATCCAATCACAGAGTCAAATTGCAATTAGCATGCATGCGAGCTTAGGTCGCTAATTCTGGAGCTTTCCCGCTGACCCTCGGCGAGCCGGCCCAGGCTCTCCAGCATGCGGATGGTGGTCCGGGCCGCGTTCCTGCCGTCGCTCTGCCTCTGCGCCTGGTAGTAGCGCACCAGGACGGCGTCGGCCTCCTCCGACATCCCGGGCTGAAAGCTCTTCGCCAGGCAGAAGTAGGCCTTCATCTTCTCCATGCTCCACACGGACTCGCTCTTACTCGGGCCACCTGGGGGCGACAGAGAGCTGAAAGTGAGCGCGGTACTGCCACAGTGTGCTTGGGGTGGCATAACTGCTGGGCTTGTAACAGGTAAAGTGAGAGAATGTGAGGAACTGAAAGGATCATTTGGTGGCCGGATAAAATATATGCAGATTATGAAACTGGCGCAAGACGCAACAGTTAATACGATAGCCTCTCTCCAATAAAGGGCGTGGGACCGTGATTCATACAGTAAGTCAGAGATGGTATCTTAAAAAGAACAAAGAGAGCTTAGATGCCATGAGGACGACTACACAGTCAGACAGAGGTGATCTGATAGATGTAGTTGCCTCACATGGGTTGGTTTTGCAAACAGACTTATTTTATTAGAGTATTTCAAACCCCTCAGACTACAGGCGAACGGCTGTAATAGGGTCCACCGGACCCTGACCTTTGTTCTGCAGGATGAAGGAGGAGATGATTCTGTCCCACTCCGGGTTCTTGGTGTCCAGCAGGACCAGGACCAGGTCGAAGCGGCTCAGCAGCGGGCTGGCCAGCGCCACGTTCACCGACACCGAGACGTTGGGGTCGTACTGGCCCTTCGGGTTGGTCGCTGCGAGGATGGTGGTCCTGGTGTTGAGCTTACATACCATGCTGAACACGAGAGACGGGGGGGGGGGGGGGGGGGGTGGGCGGGCAGAGGGAGGGAGAGATGGGGAGGAGAGACAAAGAGGGGAGGGAGAGAGAGACAGGTCAGAGGGGGGAGGGAGAGAGAGAGCAGACAGAAAAGGGGAAAATGAGGAGGGGAGAGAGAGAGAGAGGCAGGGGGAGACAGAGTGAGAGAGAGAATGACAGAGGGGAGAGGGAGGGAGAGAGCGAGAGAGAGAGAAAGAGAGATGGGGAGAGACGGGGGGAGAGAGAGCAAGACAGAAGGCAAAAATGAGGAGGGGAGATACGAGAAAGAAAGCGTGTGAGAGGGACAGAGACAGAGAGAGGAGAAAGAGCATGAGCGAGAGAAAAGAGCCGGGATTACCATCTACAACGGAGAATAGAGGAAATATTATCTCTTCCCACTTGACAGCCTCAGCCCATTCTGTTCCCCACACAGAGGATGTTCCCACACCCTGCTCTGCTCTGCTCTGCGTCTTCGAGTCAGAACTGCCTCAGTTTGACGTGCCGAGCTAATAAAATATACAATATCTTCTTTCCAATGTCAGCATTTTACACTCCGTATGAGAGCCATTTTCAGTGCTGTTCCCAGAGACTCCCTCCTCTGGCCCTGGTCACTTTCACAGAGTGGGCAGGGTGGTGGCTGCAAACTCTGTAATGTCTCTGGAATGTGCTGATCTCCAGCACTACTGCTTTAGGTGTACTGTGCTTTTTGAACAGTCTCAGTATAATACTGCTGTAGCGGTTATGTTAGCTTAGCATAGACCACAGTTCCTCAGGCATGGTCTCGGACAGCCGCGGGGTCAGAATGACTTTGTTCACACCCAAGAAATCAGGTGAAGGGAATTGCCCGTGTCATCACCTTCATTGACTGACCAATCAAGTGTTAAGTAAGAATGTAAAACACAACACACTTAACTCTCCAGGCCCAAGGTTTATGTGCTGGAAGGTTTATGTACTGTATAATGTGTGATGCTGGGTGCTGTTGAACGGTCTCAGTGGACGCTAATGTACCGCTCATGCTAGCGTAACACTCATGATAGCCTAGCGCTCATGCTAGCGTAGCGCTCATACTAGCATAGCACTCATGCTAGCATAGCGTTCATGCTAACATAGTGCTCATGCTAGCGTAGTGCTCATGCTAATATAGTGCTCATGCTAGCGCAGCGCTCATGCTAGCGCAGGCTCTCCTCACCCGGCTTTGGCCACGCTGATGGTCTGCTGCTCCATGGCCTCGTGGATGCTGGTGCGGTCGTGCTCCTTGATGCTGTTGAACTCGTCGATGCAGCACAGCCCCCCGTCCGACAGCACCAGCGCCCCCGCCTCCAGGTGCCACTCCCCGCCGTCCTTCACTGCCGCCACAGTCAGCCCTGGGGTGACAGGGGTGCGCAGAGAACAGCAATGCGGTTTCCCAAAACGCCCACGCTCCACAATTACAAAATCACAACTATATAAATACTAATTTAGTCCTTATAGAAACCACTTACAATTTCACCATCAGTATTACTGTACACACAAACCCCTGCCTCCATCGTCAGTGGAGCAATGGAGGTTTAAAAGGGCAAGACCAGTAGATAACTCATGTCTGTCACATCAGCATTAGAACAATGGCCTTACAGTTGTTTACTCACCAACAATAGTTACATTCAGATCATATACATGCATAATCCATGAACAGGCCATGTTCCTCTACCCTCTTGTTTAAAATGGAAGCTGCAGAGACCTGCGTTTGTGGAGCCTATCCCAGCCGTGAGGACGGACCGTGGTGTGATCTTGGCAGCGTATTTCAGGAACTGAGACTTCCCCGTCCCTGGGTCTCCCACGAGGAGCAGGTGAGACTCGCCTGCACAAAAATCAAAAGGTTTGATCAAAAATCCTGATTTTCAAAAGACACACTTTTATGAGAATATGTGTAATTTTATTTCAAGACCAAGTACTGGTTAGTAGAGATTGTGTACCAGCAGAAAATGTTTTATCTTCACCTCTGCTCAAGACATTGCCCCTAATTTAAAGCATACTAACCTCTGACTTTGGTTCCCGAAACATCTACTCGTTGGACCCCCCCTGCCAAAACCATGGCGACAGCCAGCTTCACAACGTACAGCCCGAACACCTGTGGGCAAAGGCTCATCAGAACCTGGTTCCGGCCTGAAAGGAGAGGAAGAGGTGCTGGTGAGACAACTGTTCATACGGTCAGTATGATAAAGCCAGTGACTCTTTCAGCTGTAAAAACTACTCCTACCAAAGTAAGCCCAACAGTAAAGCGTGAAACACCTTTTATTAAAGTTTCATAAATTCCAACAGCAAATCTGCTCACATGAAAATACAGATCACCAAACTGATTAATTAGTAAGCACTAAAACTGGCCAAATGAAGTAAAGAGGTTCAGCAACACCCCTTTAATAGCACATTAGGCACCTGCTAAAGGATCATCTCTGAATTTTTCCCAGAACTCTTCAAACTCCTTCTGAATGTCGTCCAGGACCATGGCGGCCGTGGACTGATCATTGTTGACCTCAATGAAGTTTGCCTTCAGCACGATCTCCAGGTCACAGCGGGCGTCCGGATACAGGGGCTTCCAGCGCTGCCGGACGACACCGTACACCGTGATGTCATCTCCTGTGGAACACAACCGCAACCTGTGATGTCATCTCCTGTGGAACACAACCACAATCTGTGATGTCATCACAGACTTCAGTTACTCACTTTGTGGACTACAGCTCGTCAGGATCGCTCCCTAAACTCACTTTGACACCTGTGAAACACGACCCTGCAAATATGACGTCATCACCCGAGGGACACAATCATATGAATGGTTTTATAGCAGTGACCCCTGAAGGTCGATCGGGGGTCCACTAGTCTGCCTGTTCATTAAGGGCCTGACTTACCAACACCTTTACCACCACAACCTTTTAAGCACACAGAAAACCAATAACACGACCAAAGATTGGTCGTGTTATTTGTTTTGCACCGATCATTGGTTATTCGTTTTACATGTGCTCAAAAGGTGTGCACATATTAAAGGTCTTAGTCTTAGGTCCTAATTTACTGTTTTGTAAAGATTTGTCTGCGAGCCCGACTTGCAGACCAGGCAGTGGTAAGAAAGAGCAGCTGCCAGCACGCGCTGCACAGGACAGCTTGAGCTCGCCTGCCCTTCCCTGACTACGGCGCGGAGGGCGTGAAGACAGCAGTGCGAGCGCGATTTGGGGCGCTCCCAAATCCAAATTGGGCAGAAAGCAAAGGAAATCTTTAATTAGGACTCCTTAATTGAACCAGGAAGAGGCGCGTGCAGTCCCAGGGCGGCACGGGGGGGGCTTAGCGCCAGATGCTCCACGTTAGCACATTCGCGCAGCCGGGCTAATGAAGTCACTTTGAAGGAGACTCTGGGACCAGATGTTCGTCACGATCGATGGAAAACGAAGAAGGACAGCCGATGCGTCTGTGAAAGATTCACACGCTTCTCGGCAAATTGATTTAGATGTTTGAGGCTGACGCTACTCTGTCTAAGTGCGTTTCCGACTTACTCATAACTCGTATACAGTAAGGTTAGCTGGGAGTCAATATTTATACATAAACGTTAATAAATGTCAAACAAACAAAACCTGCAAGAGAAAATTTTCAAGAAAACTTAAATGCAATTTGTATGATTTCCCTTGGTTGTTTGATTTGGTGTAGAGCAAAATAAGAGCATGGAAACATCCTCAAACTGCAAATAAACAAATCGTTCAATCTGGCACAAGGCTACACTGGTCATTTTTACACTTTTTTTAAAAATGCTGAAAGTAAAATCACACGAACAGCATGAAATAAATTAACCGAAATGCTGGCAAGTACAAATGCTTTTTTGGATTACCTGTGTTAAGGATCAGTATCAAATCAGCATCTTTCTGTTGAAGTGTCCAGATGACACAGTTAGTTCCCGTGTAGGACTGAGTGTGCAGCCGGTCCACATAAGCAGCTCATAGAGCCGGAGCCAACGCCCCTCACCTGACTTACAGCTGTCCACCAGATCATCCTCCAGCACCACCGTCATTGAGCGGGGAATGCTGCCCACGGACAGCCTCTGGGCCTGCACAGGAGAGCAGACATTTACACACAGAACCTCTGGGCCTGCACAGGACAGCAGACATTCACACACAGAACCTCTGGGCCTGCACAGGAGAGCAGACATTCACACACAAAACCTCTGGGCCTGCACAGGACAGCAGACATTCACACACAGAACCTCTGGGCCTGCACAGGACAGCAGACATTTACACACAGAACTGTATGTCCTCAGCATCCCTCTCAACAGCACAACCTTTCCAGTCTTCACCCACCCTCTACTGAATGAGGCCGCCCCTCTCCGCGTGGATTTATACAGCTTTTCTCCTTGACCCACAGCGATATCGCAGTGAGTCTGTGGGTTATTTGTGAAGTAATCGCCAGTGAACTTTTTCTGGTTCCGTGAGCATTTCAGGAAAGTTAGGTCAAAAGCACAAAATAAGCAAGCAGGTTTCCCGGCTGTGCCTTTGACATTACTTTTTAAGGAACGCTATGAACAGCCTTTGAAAGTTTAGTTTTATTATGCCAGTTATTTAAAAGCGAACTTGAGAACGGTCCGTCGTTCAGGTTATTTGGGAAACTATAAACTTTCACTGAATCTGGAATTGCAATACATTGCAGAAAATAATTTAAATAAAAATGAAATGGATTCTTTAAAAATAATAATAATTGCAATGTCATTCATGAATATTTACCATAATTCTTTTCAGGACTAACCAAGAACCAGCAGGGGGCACTATCTGTCTGTACATGACTTGCCTGGAATGCGCTTCTGTGACTTTATTTGAAGAACATACATGTTCTAAACTAGTTTGGGTAAAGCTACGATCATACCGTCAACGAAAACGTAACCGGAACGTTCCCCAACGTTTCATGTGAGCCGGGTTCGGAGTCACCTGCTCCTGAATCTTGATCTCCTGGTAGTCCCTGCAGGCGGCTGGCGAGGAGGCTCCGCCCCCCAGGCAGGTGAACTTGTAGGAGGCGCAGCCGTCCTCGCTGGGGCAGCGGGTGGGCGGGGCGAAGCTGTAGAACTGCTCGAAATCCGCCCGCTCCGAGAACACGTGCCGGCACTTCCCGCACATGTAGTCGCGCTCGAACTCCAGCACCTTGGCGGCGCTGGTGCGGATGACCGTGCCCGTGACGGACAGGAAGTGGCCCACGTCCCGAGAGCGGGGGATGCGGTCCCGTGTCAGCTCGGGGCAGACGGGCAAACCTGAGGGGGGGGGAAGGCTTGTGTCACGTCAAACCTACAGACAGTCAGGTCATATTCTCCCCTTGATGTTTAACATTAAAGCTATAGATAACCAGGTCATATTCACCCCTAGGTGTTTAGAGATTTTTTTTAAGAAATCAATGGAAAACACCTCCCCCCATGTTGTTTCTGTACAAAATACCAACTGTATGACCAAATAACTCATGAATCTAGGCCAATTTCTACCTCAACTCCCCAAAACATTTTTGTCAATATGAATTTCTTACCACAGGTGGAGCCCTTTTTTCACCCACAAATTTCACCCATAGAAAGTAAGGTAAAGGCTTTCAGAAGAACATACTGGCTGCTGGATTTCCCACGATCATGAGGCAGACTATTCAATAGAGGTTTAATACTTTATTGCGATTCTAAAATAAAATCCACTCCAAACAGCATTTATTTTCATTTATTTATTTTTTTACAAATATGTAAAAATAAAAAAAATGTTTTTGCACATCACTATTTACGTTTAATTCAATATTTGACCACCAGGTGGCAATCTTTTTCCATTCTTGCAAAACAAGTGCCGCTTGTTCATTGTAATAACTTACATAACACAGATGCAAATATTAAGCATGTAATATATTTGTACAGAATTAAAATTAGGCAGATGTAACAGACACACAGAACTGTGTTATAATCAAAACATTAAAAGACAGGGTAAGCATCCGAGGGCATGAATCACAATTTAAATTTGAGACACAGAAATTAATTACGCAGATTAGCTTCATTCACGAGACAGTTTCCACAACATTGAGTCAGCCTCGCGTAACGTTATTTTGCATGCGAGTGAAAACTACGTTTTTAGCGAGTGATCATTCCGTTCTGAACTGGCGCGTGAGACACCCGCTGGCATGCCGACGCCGTCAGAGCAATTAAAGGTGACACCGCTCCTCGTTCATCCCCCGCAAATCCAATACAGAAATTAAACAAAGGTACCCATTTTCACACTGGCATTATTGCCTTGTACATATATCACTGGCCTTGAATCATAGCTCTTCCACATCTAACCTCTTTTTTCCTGTTTATTTCATTAAAAAAACAGTTTTTCTCTCAATGAGATTCTGTCTATTTTCGTATCGTGACAAGCTGTGGGCAGCGATATGGTCACGAGCTTCACACCTGAATGATACTCGTTAACCACAGAAACCACTCCAGGTTTGGATAAATATAGAAGACACATTTAATTCAGCATCGGTGCTTACCACAATCCCAGTTATTATTAACAGACGTATTGTTGAGAATATCTCCTAAGGACAGCAAGCAAGCATTATGCGAATTAGAGCCTGACCAATACCGTGGCTGTGCACAGCAATTTCCAGAAATGGATTCAGATGCTGCCACTTCAATCACAGACATCTGAGTCCTTGTGCTATTTGTAGAATGGCCTCTATATTCATACCACGTAACCAATCAGGGATAAGAATATCCATCGAGTCCTTCCTCTGGCTATTCTTTTCATTTCTGCATTCCCCGGAATAGCACACGCAACAGTAACCACTACTGCAAACATAATTAACCCTTTGAAGAGAAGGAATGTTTTCTCAAAATTCTAAGTCAGTGTTCTAGAACTCTGGCGCTTTCAATTACCAGTAGGGATTGTGACATCAGCATTAGAATATTCAGTTAAGAATATTATAATCAGATAACTGTGATCTCACGCCATAAAAGGGTTAATTGTTGTGCAGAACAAGCTGTAAAACATGTAGGTCAGTCCGGCTTAGAGCACGAATCCCAAAGAAAGTCAAGATGGAGGAGACAGTCAAATAACGGCTGATACCCCCCCCCCCGTCTGTCCAGTTCCACAACAGAGAACTTCTGCAGCTCAGCTCAACACCACTGTTCTTCTGAGCTGCATTCGCCTAGTTCCTACAGCACCCAGAACTCTCGCTTTTGTGGTGAGGGTGGGGTGAGAATTCATCGATCTTCTCCCAAAGGTCGATACTCTGCCTGCTGTGAGCAATGCCTTGTCAGGTCGGCCTGGCTGTTAGATCACGCTGGGCATCCTCTCCCATCTAACAGCTTCCTACTGTTTGCCAACATTTGCCTCCCTGCACCAGCAAAAAAAAAGCTCTCCAGAAAACCAAAGGCAGCGCTGCAGCCGCTACCTGTGTTCCCTTTCAAGGCAGCTTCCGTCGAAACACAGAGGATAAAATGTCAGTTTTTATGGTGCTAATTACCATAAAACGCTGCACTGCTGAAGATGTTAATGTTTGCCACGGGACAAAAGCAAAGTGCAGGGGGAAAAAAACTGAAAAAGTTCTTTGGTTGCAGAACAAGCAGTTCCTCCTGCTCACCGTTAAAACAGTCGAGGTGTGCGTTCTGCTGTGCAAAACACAATTAAAGTCGCCAGCGGCTCCAGGCATTGCTTTGATTGCAACCCTCAAAGATATCTGCTCAATTTCTCCATTAGTGCACAAGGAGCAAATAAACAGCAAAAAACCACCGCCCACACAATCACAAATTAGGATTCTCAACACGCAGGGATAGTGATGCACCCAAACAAAATAAGAAAGTGTGTGTGTGTGTGTGTGTGTGTGTCCACTGGGGTGGAGGACACTCCCCCTCTCTGGAACACAGGGCAAGAAGCAAGGAGACAACAAACAGGCAGAGAGACATTACCTGGTAGTGCCACTCACCTGAAATCCTTGCATGTAGATTCTGCTTAATTTTGCAGTCTTTCTGCTGTGGTAGCGACTGCGAGGCTGACACCGCTGCTCGGTGCAAAGCGTTATCAAACACCGCGAGCACCTCGCTGGGGAAGGCATTGAAGTACTCGCCCACCTCCATGTTGGCCTCAAACAGCGTCATGGCGTTCACCACCACGGGGTAGTGAGCATCTTCTTCTGGTTCTTGCAGAATGTTGAGGATGTCATTCTTGTGGTGTTCTAACACGTAAGACTCAAAAACCTGTCCAATCAAGGCTACCTGCTCAGGGTTTAGCAACATCTCGAATCTGCAGAGGCAAATACAAAAATGTCTTTTTTTTGTTGCAACCAGCAATACAGGCCTAACACAGAGAAACAGCCACGCAGGTACAAGGACTTTATTAGTTGCTGCTTTTAGAGCTAAATCTGCACAGTCATTCTCTGCTTCCTCTGTTTGTCTGAGCATGGCTATTCACGTCTTCATACAAAACTAACGCTACAGTAAAATAAAAAAGGGCAGTTAACTCGATAATTGTCTCTCGGCTACATTGACTGTAGCTACATGTTAATACAATCATCATTCTAGCCATAACGTTGACTACTTGATACAGCTATCCTTAAAATCAATAAATGAATGAATGAAGTTTAATTAAGGTCAGAATACGCAAACGAACTAGCTACTGCTTGCTGGCAGAAAGTTGCCTATGTGCCAATATTGCAATGACATCATCCAGACCGGAATAGCGCTATTTGGTTAACTCGATAAAAGTCGATACGGTCAGTCAACCGATGCACACAAGTGTGCATTTCCGTAGGCATCATACTGACATTATTTAGCTAACGTTGTTAGCCCAATCATAGTACTCCTTATGTGAGCTAGGATAGCTTAGATTGATGTGTAACCTGTTTGCTAACCAGAAAGATCCTCAGATGCAAAACAAACCACTTGTTGACATTATGCTAACTAATGAATTATGGCAGCAATGCTAACGTTAACAACAAATCAACCTACCGTTTTCTGATAGTTATGAATATCGTTAACGAGCGATAGTTTTTCGATATAAAAGAGATATCATTACTTTAAAGCTGCAACCAATTCACAGTTTCCCACTGTTACAGTGGCTGGTAGCTTACTTCCGAAACTGAAATCTGCCGCCAGTTTACATAATTCAACCATTTCCGGGGGAGGGGGGGTCGTAAACAAATGAAGTACAAAAATAATATAAGTTTATACAGTCTGGATCGTTACTGGTTATTAAACATATCTTTCAATTGTATTAAAATGTTAATTTGTGTCTGTTTTTAGTACATGTAATTTTTAATCTTACAGTCCCTTTGAACGTGAAGTACCCTACTTCATTCTAGATGGTATGTTCCCAGGGTCTATATTATTGCGCGTGTGCAAGAAAGTACTGGGAAGCGTTGTGTGACTGCAAATGTGAGTAGCTATGGACTGTAGGCCTACACTGAATTGTGAATGACCAGATGACACCAGATTTAAAAAATCAATTTTAGAAATCATGTTGCTACGCCATCTCCCAACCTTGTATGCTTTGGCTTGGCATTTACAAAATGGCACATTCGTAATAATGATTAATCATTTCACTAAACAGAAATTGTAATTACCAGTTGTTAAGTATGAAATTAGCTGGTTTTTAAGAATGTATACACCTGTTGAATATGCATGAGCTTTTCCATGTTTTTATATCTTGGTGTAATTAAAATTTTGTGGGGAGGCTGCTTTACAAACAGCGTTATATGCCAAAAAACCCATCATAGATCAGTGAATTTGGCTGTGCTGGTGGTGACCACATGCAAACAGCTGGTCTCACATGACTAGACTGGCCAACCAGCATGGCCATCACATTGCCAGGTGTACCACCAGAGCACCCGTTTGACCAGGTTTCTACCAGTTTGATAAAACAGCCAAGCTTGGAGCACCAATAGGAGCCATGCTGCTCTATGTTGTTTTTTTTTCAGTCCTTTACCTTATTTAAAAACTGAAGGGATTTCAGTAATTGCAACAACATATCAGATGGTAAAAAAAAGCTCTTTATGATTAAAATAAAGGAGAACGTTATTCATGCATTATCTAAACACTGGCACCACATTTCCCCTCTGTATTGTTCAGTCATTATTCACTTAATGTTATCCAATCTGAGCCTAACAACACACTAGTCATACTGTATTGAATTGAATTTTCTACATTTTAATTGTCTTTTGATTTTAACATACATTACTATTTAATAATGTAGGGTAATTATCTGCATTGTAATATAGTCGGGATGAGAGCTTCTGCTTAATGCTCATAACAACAACCATTGTTGCTGATGTTGTTGCTCATGTTGCTATTATTATAAATTATTCAACAAATTGGTACATAAAGGTTACAATAACATCCTTAAAGATAAGCATATCAATATACTTAGCAACAAGGAGAGCATACAGTATCTTCAAGTAGTCGATATACAGACTAAAAGCCATACAACGCAGGGTGTGAATCTCAGGACTGTCTGAATTGATTATATTTTCCTTTCCCTTTTCAAAACTGGGGTAATTTTCAGAGTGGGCGAATGAGTCACCAGAACAAGAATATTTCTTTTGATGCGGCATAATTGAGTAGGATTCACTATGCTGATGTACGAAATGGAAGGTGGTTTATTTTGCCTTTTAAAATGACTATTCAAAATGGATTTTTTTTAAAGGGACCATCTGATATGTGCTTTTAAATGGCTTCTTCTTTACCATTTACATGAAAAATGAAGACAATCATTTTTTGGTCAAACGGACAGACACTCTGTTGCCATTTGTTTGGGCAGAAGAAAAAATGACTAGATAGAGAAGTAATGGCATTCACTTTTATCTTTCAGAAGAGACATGTTTTAAGGGACCGTAATACTGTATGAAAATGAGATTTCTTTAGAAATTGCAAAATGTCCCATATTCTCAAGGGGATAAATAATTTTAATATACAAATCATTTATCCCCTTGATTATTTGCTACATAAACGTTCCATTAATAAGGGAAACTCCATAAGTAAATGTCACAATTATCATTTATTTTTTGTAGCATACACCAGTATAATATAAATATAAAATATGCCATTTATTTTAAAATTGGTGAGACATCATTAGATCTGTGTTGAGACAACCATACAAACAATTTATTTCTACCAAAATTGGTTATGCAGCTGTAGCAAACTCTCATTACGGTGCCATTCTAAAATAAGGTACAGAGAAAAGACAATACTGTATACTTTATTTAACAAATAATAATTAGCAGCATACGCACCACTCTTTATAAACTGCATAAAAGAAAATGTCAAACATACTTATTGTCACTGTACAAACAAGAAACCCATTCAGAGTGAAGTAATAAACAGAATGTAATGGTATATTATTAAATACAATGCTCTTTTAAATTTCTTTTAAGTTTTTTTTTCTTTTTTTTTTTTTGGTCGACATGCTCTTCAGTTGGAAAAAAGTCAGAAGGTGAAGTACTGGGCGAACCACTCCTGTCTCTGGGGGTCCGGGGAGGCTACGGGTGACTCTTCTGTTTCAGGAGGGCTGCACAGGGGGAGGGGGGGGGGCGCCAAAACAGTAGCCATTACGCAGTGTGACATAACGCAGAAGCAGCAGCAGCATACGGAACATGGCAGACATTTTACAGGCACTGTGGATTTGTTTGTATCTTTAATTCAAACCCCTGAAGGGAAGGTGTAATAAAAATGGTATCCGTGTTTTGTGAGTAGTAATGCAGGTCACGAGTCAACCTCTAATGCTCATCCGTGTTCCTCAGTGAATTTAAAACAAATGTATAAAGGTCTAAGCTTCTTTTTTAATAACCATTAAGTGCTATAAAATCCCTTTTCAACTATACTGTTAATACATTTGCATCTCCATAGATGATATGGAATCTGGAGCTTACAATACGTTAGTAATATTGATATTCTGAACCATAATGAGTAGAAACCTAACTTGTGGATTCTAATCTAATATTTTCATGCTTGATGATGGTGAGACAGTTAATGTAATGAATGGAGAGCATGACAGGACTGGTCTTAGTACAATGTGCGTCCAGATTACGACGCTGCCAACAATTACTGCAGATGGAAATGCACAGGTTTGTCACTTTGGCTGCATCTAAGGTCTCGTTCATCTATTTGGATGATTTTAGTTGATGGGAATTAGAATTCCTGCTGTTTCAGATATGGATCATGTCCGAATAAATAAAACCCTAGCTCATGGATCTCCAGGACAATGGGTGGACCCCTCAGAGCTTGTGTATTGCACTAGGAACTGGTCACTTAATAAATTTCAAATGGATGAAAGAGAATGAGGAGCATTAGTCAATCTTTCCACAACTTTCGTTATTTTAGCGAATGCATAGCTATTGCCATTTCAAGGGAAACTTTTGCTCACCCTTAAATCATGTGTATATTCCAGTACAGGTGGTGAGTTCCATCAGGAGCGAACGGACAGGTGACACAAGCATCAGGCCTGATTTAAAAAGTGATAACGATGATCCTTTGAATCCTTGTTGTGTAACCCGCAACACTATTTCACTATTCTAATATGGCTCCGACCTTCACCAGCCAAACTGGAAGGGATTTGATCAAATCTGTATATTCTGCGTGAATATGGCTCACCGTTATCATAGCCAGGGGTTTTTAGGGAAATTGCACCAAGGATTTTGTTTGAACAAATATGTGGAAGCATTAAAATGAAAACCTTAAATGTCACCCAGTGTTTGTGATTAATATTTTTCATAATTTTCCATAAAAAAATATTGGCTCTCTAATCCCTAAGAGGAGATGAATAATTAGAATTCCAAACAGAACAGAATGTTTCTCCTGGGGTTTACTCAGTCCAGTGAGTCCTGAGTAAAATTAATAGATCTTTCTTCATTTCAGTGATGCATATAAATTTTACCAGCCACTAATTTTGATTACACAATGTGACACTGGTGTTACCTACCGTTATATTAGGCCTATTACAAAAAAAACAAAAAAACATTGCAGCATCAACTATGAAGCTAATTTTGATTTATCCTGGGATAACTAATTTGTATATTCTATTAGAGTAGTCACTTATCAAATATATCACATATTACCCCAGTCTGAAGTGATCATCTGCCTCAAATCAAATGTCAGACTAGCAAAATACGCATCACCATCACAACATTTGTGCGCCTTATATTCGATTTAAGAAATACACCTTCATTTGCGTCTCTTGTAGGCTAAAGGAGTGACTGTTGTCTCTCAGATTCAGGCCAATAGGGGTGTGTCCCATCACTTTTCACTCCTCGCCTCCTTTCCTCCACTACCGCGCTACCACTCGCCTCCTACCCGGAAGCATGTGCTGGAAAGGAGGGGAGGAGACGAGTCTGAAGCCGCTTCTCCAATACACTTCTGTGCGCTTCGCTCGTCTCCTCCGATACCGGGATACTGGGGGGAGGGAGGACGCAAAGATCAGTTTCCGAGGCACGGAGGAGATGAGGTGGTAGTGGAGGAAAGGAGGACACGTTTTTTGAGCACTGGGAAGCACCCTAGGTCTCTAAGGTGAGGGACCCTTCCATCAAAGAGAACCTGGAACATTAGAGAAGGAGAGGAGGAGTGGCTTGTCAGGGAGTCCAACGCCCTGGTCCTGGAGATCTGCAGGTTTTGGCTTCCATGTTAAAATCAGCACCATTTCAGACTGAAGCAAGCAGGTGAGATGATATAACTAATTTAATTGGCCAATTAATTGCTGAGTAAAATGTGTACACACTGTTCTACATCCAGTGACAGGGCTGCAGACCCCTGATCTAGTCTTTTTGGACTGTCTGGAGTCAGAAACTGATTTGGCCTTAATACTGAATGATAAAATGGCTTAATAAAATCAGGCATTGCTAAGTGACAAAGCGTGACAAGTTTGCTGATGACTTGAACGGAGTTTAAATGTTATATAAGCCTACAGACAATGAAAAAGACAAAGCTCCTTGAGTTCCATTTCATATGGGTCTGCCCATTAAAATAGTTCCATTGAGCAGGTAAAAAAAGTGGATTACTCTGTCAGTGGAGGAGGAGCGAGATAAGGATTATATTTACTGGGGCAGAAATGACTATACAACATCAGACAGTTCTTGAAGATAAAGGGAAATTTAGAAAAACGCATCCTTCTTTTGACACGGGAGATGATAAGGATTTTCACACCATTAGACAAACTGAAAGCACTCTCAGCTGAAGAATTATTTGCCTAGCCCTCTATTACTCTCCTACATAGCTATTACCATTCCCATCGGCATGGCCAGAGGATGCATTAATGAGTCAATTCAGCAAAACTTTTATCTCATCCAGTCATATCTTTTAGTGCTGGATGCGCACTAGCATCCATAAAATCTTAAAAATAGTGTTTGTGTGTGAGTCAGTGCGAGAGATCAGAATGTTAATGCAATACTAAACACTGGGGTGCAGTTCCTTAAAATCACACACTCCTAACTTTATGCCCAGGATTTCAAATAGCCCAAAAGGGGAAAACGAAGAATCAGTCGTTCCTAATCCACGCTCTGGTTAAAAGATACAGCACATAAGGCAATACAGAGATCTGGCCTTGTAGGAGTCCTTGTTTGATCACATGTTCATGAACTTATGTGTTTATTCTAAAGATGCCCAGCCCAGAAAAATTAGGTAAGACTGGTGTGGCATCAGGAGGGCGTCTGCGCTTACGCCTTACAGCAGAAAAAGTCCAGTCACCCAGCCAACCCGACTGAACCCTGTGTAATAATCAGCCAGCCTACAAATGGTGCAGAGCTCGAAAACAGTAATATCTCTTTGGGCAATATCTTAAAAATATATTCTCTGCTCTGCGTTCCATCCCCGAAGCCTTCCATCCAAGCAAACTCAATTTAGCGCTCAATTTAACACTCGTATTGCTGTGTTTATCACCAATTTGAGGCCCGTACCTGGGCTGAATCAGCCAGTTAATGGCTTTAACTGTATCGGTGGCTGAACGGAAAGCAGACACTAAAGATCTATACCTTCATGAATTGAGCAATCAGTTTCAGTAAAGCTGGAATTGTGGCCTTAAGCTTGGCCAGATTAGCGCTACCTGCTGCCCACCTCAACCATAAAGGCAAGCAGTGAACATAAGCAGGCACTGTATTGCTTTGTTGTCGGGCCACAACATATTGTGTTAGAAATTGAGGAGTGACATATCCTTAAATCTCTCACTGAATTACAGAGGCGGCAAACAGCAGACTCTGTCTGAGCATTTCTCAGACATGAAGGCCAATGCTTCAGACGGCCTGGACCTACGGGGTCTGTGGAATGAACACCTGGAAATTAAATCAATTATTCTTTCATTACAGAAAAGAACACATTGTGCCTATATTCTATAATTTGGCTGTCTGACTCCATGAGGAGATGTGCTGTATAAGTGTGTGCAGACTCTGATGGGATTGGGTTAGGACGTCTGGTCCCGTGCAGGATCAGGGTCACCTTTACATGAGCTGAGACAGACAGCCTTGCGTGAGGGACGCTGGGAAAGGAGGGGTATGATGATGGATGTAGGGGGAGGGCGGAGGGGGGGGAGGGGAGGGGAGGGAAGGGGGGGGTTCGGTTCCACACATGCCCACCGTAGGTCGTTTACATTCACGGCATGCATCAATCAACCCCCCCGCTTTAAAAGCAGGGGACATTCACGTCGCATTCGTGGACCAACGGAAAACATCGCAATAATCAAAATGCACATGCGTTTGATAACACGCACGCCACACGAATGCCAATGTGAGAAAAGGGAGTAACAAAAAACAAACATCACCATGCAAGCAAAGCAGGGTCAAGGCACAAGACGGGAGTTTATTGATGCCAAAAGGGAAAAAGAAAATTGAGCGTGAAGCCAAAACAACGAGACTTCCACACCCTATAAAAACAGACAGGACATCACATGCAAAGGGGACACAGTGTCTCAGTGAATAACACATCATGGGTCAGAATGTACCAAAAAAAAAAGAAAGAAAAAGTTGGCATTTACAGGGCAGCATAACACATGTAAACAAGCTGTTCAGAGAGGACAGTGGAGGGAAATGGAGGACGTTCCAGAAGCGGTACACAGTCAGCGAGTTGTATAACTTCCATAATGCAGCACGGAAACAAAAAAACACAACACAAGGCCACGAGAAAACACAAGGACACAGAAAGACGAGAAAACGGCGACAGCGTGCACACCTCGGTAAGCATGTTAGGGTCGGCCGCGTGGTGACATGCTCCCGTTTGCATTCCAAGGCCATTTTCAGAAAAGCACATGTATGGAGACCTGGGACGCTAGCGTTTCATACATGTCCGTTTAGCGTAGAAAAGCTGTCTCCAATATCCCTTTGTTTCCTCACGCCAAAAAGAAACGCCAGGGGAAAAAAAGGGGGCAGATGTTCCAGTTTTCTCCAGCCTGATCTCTCAGGATGTAATTAAAACCCAACTACGGGCAAAGGATTGAAAATAAAATAATAACAATAATAATACTAATAATTTAAAAAAATAAATAATAAATCTTGTCCTTCAAACACTATATCGAGTCGAGGGGGAAGTCCTAAGATGAATCCACAGCTGGGAGCGGGCAAATGAATCAATTATCAAAGTTAATTACTCTTTCAGCGCAGTTTGTGTATTTAAAACCATAATTCCTCATTTTCCGCTGCAAGTCTGTTGGCGAGTTGCCACGGCGAGGCGAGGCGATGCGCGAGCTGCCGCGGCTGTTTCGGCGCAGCTCGTTAGCACGCTAAGGCTCTACTCTACGGCGCGCGGATCGTTCAGAAATGAGAAGAGCAGAGGGATACTGCAGCAGCTTCTACAGAGGTCCGTTTTTTTTTTTTTTTTTTTTGGAAACCCAAAACGCAGCCCTGAGGGCAGGCACAGTGAGGTCACACCTGCGGCAGACCGCCCTTATATGGATGCGGGCCTCTGTCGGGTGAGTCGGCTTGTCTCTGTCCGGCAGGGTGTGGCTGGGTGGGTGGCTGGGTGGGTGGGTACGGTCAGGTGACGAGGTGCGGCTCACCTCATGAATTTCTTGGGTTCGGTCGGAGGGGTCGGTGGGGGCAGAGGTTTGCTAGTGTTGAGCTCATGGTGGTGAATGGGGGAGTTTGGGATGGGTTCTAGGCGGCTAGGCTGGGGCGGTCCGCTCCCCGTCCCCAAGGCCTCCAGAGCTCTGAGATTTGGAGAACTGCTGAATCTGTTTGCTGATTTGTCATTCTTTCTCTTTTGCTACACAAAAGAACAAGGAAACAAAAAGAACGGATTGGGAAGATGCACTACGTTAAGACTAGAAAATTGGAAAATTAAAAAAGGAAAGATCTGGAGAAATTCTTTCCGAGCTCAAGCGTGCACCACTCCACCACTGATGAGACAATAGCTCTCAGTTAATTGGTTGAATAAATGAGTCAAAAGAAATGCATCAAATGAAGAGGCTACTGAAATAGCACATCAACAGATAATGGCTTGGAAAGCAAAGTAGAATTGTATGTCCGAACAGGTATATAACATAGACGCACACACACGCGCACACACAGACACGCACACAGAGGTAACACTGAACCAAAAAAAAAAAAAAAAAAAAGCGGAAGTTATAAAACTTAAAGGACGTTAACAATAACATGTTGGTCGTGCAATGTGATCCATTCCACTTGAACAGGGTTGCTGCTTTTACATTGGAGCGGGACAAACTATTTCCCCCACAATGCACTGGGAAACCACATGATCTTCCCTTAGCTTCTAATCTACATTTCAGTGCTTGTCAAGCACATTAAGCAGAGCACTACTGTGACAGCTTTGCCAAGCTGTTTCAGTTTGTACTCATGTTATGTGAATCTCTTTGTTAGCAGAGATCACTTGTCCCTGTAAATTCAGCCGCGTCTTCATCCATTACAAGGCTACGTTTGATTCCTAATTTGACGAAGTTCGGATGTAATTGAATGAGCTCTAGGTGATTTTATATAACTGATGGTAGTGAATGATCTTTCATATGCGGAAATGGTGCAGTAACTGCGTGGGACTGGTTCACTTACCTTAATGAGGGGGTTAATTACACCGACATTGGGACTGGCATTGAACACTTTGTTGAAATTAGTCTCCCTATTCACCAGCTCCAGCTGGTAAAATTTTTTGTCATCCTGTCCACAGAGGAGAGATTCTAGTCAGTTTCTGTTCGTACCCTTCATTTGCATACATTTATTATTTAGAGCTGTATTCATTATGCAATACTTTTTTTTTTTTACCACCTATGAATCTGCTTCTGTATCTGAAAGTAGCAGTCAAATCTGGTACATGACTATTTTTCTCCAGAGGGTTACTCTGAATCCAAGAACACTAAGATCCCTGAATGTATCCTGTGACATTTTTTCCTCTTTACACAGGAATGTTTCCTTGCATACCACACATGCATTCTGAAAACACATTCAGCTGTCGTTCTCCGTTTTCAATAACGCGGCTGATGTTGTCATGGCTACTGTGAATTTCTGTCTCAGATGATTTGAGGGGGTGGCAGCGAGCCTCCGGGCTGTCGGTCGCTCGCCGCTCTGAGGAGCTCCGGAGGTTCGAGTGAGCCGCAATGGAGCCGCAATGGAGCCTCCTCCACTCACCACCAGCTTTTTGACCAGCGTCTCGCGCTCCGACACCATGTCCTTCAGCTCCGCGATCATCTGCAGGTCCTCCGGCCGGCTCTCCCTGTTCCGGAACTTGTCCTCCGTCCCCTCCAACCTGAGAGGGGGCGAGGAAGATCGCGGTCAGGGAGTCTGACGGCGGCGACGTTTCCACGGTGAAAACCGAGGGCGTGAAAGGGAATGCAAAATCTTCTCAAGGGTAGCCAAGGCTAATGGTGGTTAGCTTGGAGGTGAGACGTTTAAGTTAAAATGTGCAGGTACTGACATTCCAGTACCTCTGCCTAATATGTCTAAAAATGAGGCCAGCGGCCTTTACCCACAGCAGAAGAGAGACACAGAAGAGAGGGTGACTGTTGAGGAACGGGAGGGGGTAGTGGCTGCTCCATAACAAAAAAAGAAACATTTTGTGGGCTTTGGCATTTAAAGCCTACAGCTTTAGTAAGAAAGGGCCATACACAATCAGGTAAGACAGTTATGAATTGGAGAGCATCCACTTTTTAATGAAAAATTCATGTCCCATCTGGCAAAACACAGAGCTAGCAGCGTTGTGGGAATTTGGACCCTCCTCCGAATTTTGGGGAATTTGGGTGCGGATGCTTGTTTGCCAGGCCACGTAATAAATATCTCAGAGACCCAGAGGCTGTTCATTTCTTTGAGCTCTCCGGCAAAATCGCGTTCGCACAGATGCGGCGAGCCGGGGAGAGCTCGGGAAAACAAGGCTCCGATTCGCCGCCAGGCGAGTCCTCAAAACTGCTCGGAAACGCAGCGGAGGGAAATCACGTAAACGACCGCTCGCTCGGAAAAACAAAAAACTGATAAAGTTTTAATGGAGTGAAGTGTAGCGTAGCGACAGCCGGGGACTTGTTTCTGGGGCGGGGGGTGGGGGGGAGGAGGGAGGGGGGTGGGGGGAGTGGGGGAGGGGGGTTGATGCGGGGATGCGGCTGTGATTACGCTCGTTAAAAACGCAGATCGGAATCAACGCTTCATTAGGAGCCGGCAGATCGGAGCCTCGTCGGTCGCTCTCGGGCGGGACAGATGGCCGGGGCCGGGAGGGGGACTCGTCGTTCTCACCAGCCAGTCGGGCTGCTTTACAGCAGCCCCGACGCGAGCGCTTTCGCGCAGCGGTACGCAGACCTGGGGGGAGACGTCACGCAGGAAAGCTCCAGGGGGACATTTAGACACCGCTGCACTTCGATCGCAATAAAAACGGAGAAAAAGAGTGGATATTTGGCGTGCGGCGTGAGGGAGTAAGCGTCTAACTAATTCACAATTCTGCCTAAAGCATGAAGAAACGTAACTGATGTGTAAAACATATCTCTGTTGACCCGTAATAATCCACTGTGATGAATCAAAGCATTTCACGTTATGTGTGCCTCCACACAGCTAATTAAAAAAATGCTGGGAAATGGCAACCTCATTCAGGTGCAGGCGAGCACCACGAGCAGGGGTTCTCAATCTTATCCAGAAAGGGCCGGTGTGGGTGCAGGCTTTTGCTCCAGCCAAGCAGTAACACACCTATTTCTACTCATCAAGGTCCTTAGTAAAGATTCCAGTGGTAACAGAGTCAAGGTGTGTTACTGCTTGGCTGGAATGAAAGCCTGCACCCACAGCGGCCCTTTCAGGATAAGATTGAGGACCCCTCAGCAAGAGAATATCCAGAAACCTTGCATCAGAGCAAACCTATTTTTACCAGGAGCCCTGCAGTTGCTTCATTTGTGCCTAGGTGGTGCTCTCGTTCAAGAGAACCCGAAATTAGGTCATCGCTGCTGGTGAAAGCGACATACCCTGAGCTCTGACTGATGCGCTACATCTGTCACATCCAGCGCATGTGCACCGCTACGAAAACAGTGTACACACATGAACACACGCTGGCACACAAATTCACACCAGTACGCAAACACACACAAACATACAGCTTGCACACACAGACACACATTTCACTACACACGCGTAAACAGAAAGAATCACACACTCATGCATGCATTCTTGCAAATAAAGCCACACACACACACACACACACAAAGCTTCACTCACACGCATATACACACAAATATAGTCCCCCAAAACATGCATTCCAAAATTCACTACTCTGTTACACTAGAACATATAAACATAAACACATTTTCTCAGTAGCTTCATACTGTTTATCTCCATATGGCTTATCATGCTGATTTCGGACTATGTATCTGCTTGCATGCCCGTTTTCGTGTGTGCGCGCACACAGGTGTGTGTGAGTGAGTGTGCATGTGTGTGTAAATTGTGTGTCTGTGGGTCTGTGTGTGTACGTAAGTGTGTGTGTGTGTGTGTGTGTGTGTGTGTGCATACGTGTGTGTCTGTGTGTGTGTGTGTGCGTGCGTGCGTGTGTGTGTGTATGTGTACATGCGTGTGTGTGTGTGAGTGTGCCTGTGTGAGTGAACTGTGTGTCTGTGGGTCTGTGTGTGTGTACATAAGTGTGTGTGTGTGTATGTGTGTATGTGTGCATACATGTGTGTCTGTGTGTGTGTGTGCGTGCGTGTGTGTGTGTGTGTGTGTGTGTGTATGTCTGTGTGCACATGTGTGTGTGTGTATGTGTACATTTGTGTGTATGTATGTGTGTGTGCGTGCGTGTGCATGTATGTGTACGCCACAGGCTGGGTATGAGAACTCCACAGCAGCGAGCACCCAGCGGTCACATGCGCGTCTCCTGCTGACAGCGCTGCTCACACGTTTCCCAGCCGCAGGGGCAGCCCTGCGGAGCCTCGTAAATTAAAGCGCAGAGCACTGTCTGACCACCAGGGGGAAGACAGCGGCCTGAGCACAGCATGTCTGGAGTAGGGCCTTTTCCAGGTGCTATTCCTCCTACCCTCCTTTGGCCACACCCACAACAAGCTCACGCTGAGCTGTTCCCTCTACTCATCACACACACTCTCACTACACTCTCTATTCCTGCCTCCTCATCACACACACTCTCAACACACTCTCTATTCCTGCCTCATCATCACACACAATCTCAATACACTCTGTTCCCCATTCACAATTTTAACATAGCAAATTAAATGCCTGCAAAGGCGATAAGTACACAAAAGTTATCTATGCATTTTTATTTGAATAATCTATATTAAAATGCATACACAAAAAAGTCATGGCCCATTGATAAATGCTGGAATAGGGAAGAACTGCACTGCCTGACAGGCAACACTTGCAGCGAATGAGCTTTGGAGTACTATAAATTTAAACTTTCCCACCAATGTAGGTGGGGTTGTCACTCTAAATCCTAAAGTACTGTAAAAGAAATACCACAGTGGTTGCATTAAAATATGTTATTCTTTCCTTAATGTTGACAGATGGTTCTTGCCAACCAGTCCAGACCATAGAGTGATGCTGATTAATGCGAGCCTAGAAATTCTGCCCCAAAGTCTTTAGTTGCAATATGTTCATTTTTAAGTTAAAAAAACCCCATTCGCCTCACTTGAGTTGATGTTTGCACATTTCTTGTAATTCTGAAAATGTTATTATTTGTAATAATTACTGCAATACAAAAACTGAAATTCACAAAGTGAATCTCAAAACCCACTGAGAAAATTAGCGTATAAACACACAGTACTGCCATTTTAAGTTGCAGCACTTGAATAGAGATGGAATTAAATGTAATGGAATTGGAAAGAGGCATCTTCACCTTCCGTACACCCACATACAATCAAAGCAGTGGCCTCTCTGTGGCTCTCCCTCCACACCCCTCCTCAGTCTATCTCTCCTCTTTCTGTTCTGCCAGGATGTCTGGCCTTTCATCTGCTGATAGGAATTTACATATTTTCACCTGTCACCCCCGACACGCACACACACACACACATATTTTCTTTTCATTCCTTCACAACAACACACACTTTTTTATATTTTCACACACACACACACAAATGCATATAGTGCATGCATACATTTAACATGCACATATGCAGACAGACAGACACAATATTTCATCATACCATCACACACAAATAACAAACTTCACAAACTCACTTCACTCTTTCTCTCTCTCACACACACATGTACGCATGCACGTATGCACACGCGCGTACACACACTCACACACACACACACGCACCCCTCTTAAAACACCAAGCACACGCGTTCTCTGGTACGTACAGGACCTGGAGCGCGGAGATCTTGTCCTTCAGCAGCTCCTGGGCCTTGTTGAAGTCGGACAGCATGTTCTGCGCCTCCCTGTTGTGCGCGGCGTTCATCTCCGCCATCTCCCTCTCGTGCTTCTTCGTCAGGTCCTGCTCGTGGGCCCTGAGGACGCGAAGGTTCAGCTCAGTACCAGACCGAACCCAGCTCGCGTCCGGCCACACTGGCACACAACACTCACACTGCAGCCAGCGCATCACTTCTGATTCTTTTCACCACATTAAATTTTCATCCGTCCATTTTTTTTTGCCTGATACAGTAGCCCCTTTCCAAGAAAGACATCTATAATTTACTGGGTGTCTGTGGGAGACGATATCACTGGCTCTCATAAGTGGAAACACTTTTCTCTATTTATTTATTGATTTATTTTTGTGCAGGACGGTGGCTTTTCCGTCAACCCTTCCACAACATTACACCTCTTGCCCTTCTTCCACGTGTCATAAAAAAGCCATCGTTCACATACACACACGCACAAACTCTCGCAGACTCGCACACACGCACACACAAACACGCTCAATCACACACACACACACACGCACGCACACACACTCTCACTCTTGCACACACACGCACACACATACACACACTCGCACAGGCACGCACACACACACACACACAAACACACATACACGCACACGCACGCATGCACACACACACACACACACACACATACACGCATGCAAACACACACACACACACAGCGACCCGGCACACCCACAGTCAGACACAGCAGAACACAAGTGGACAAGGCAGAAATGCATTTGCCTCTCTCCCACAATAAGGCTCCCCCAAGGGCCCGACTGCATTTATTTATTAATTTGATATTTTTATCTCGGGACCTAGCATTCGCAAGCTTGTTACATAATTGGAAGTGAAATATGCTGTGTGCGGGGCAATGAAAGACTAGCAATATGTATTGCTGTAAACACAGTTCCTCCCCCACACTGCTAGACTGCGCTAGCCTACCTCCGCTAGCGGTGAATTTTTCTCTCCTTTTTTTTGAATATATTATTAGTAGTTCAAACCGTGCAGTCCCATCTGAGCCCCAGCTCGCATTAACTATTAATACAAAATTCTGAAATATTCATTTAAGTTTCTGTGGAAAAAAAAAAAAACCAGGAATTATTTTTAAGCATGTGCATATATCAAAGCCTCTGAGGTAGAATTTAAATGTATTTGCGTAACAGCTGAAGCTAAACTGAACGTGAAGGAGAGCACGTGGATAAAGTGCTCTGGAATGTGGACTTACTTTGGTTTTGAGATGTCAAAGGTCCGCTCGTTTTCCTCTAGTCAGCATCTTTCCCTTACGTGCTTTCTCTCTCTCACTTCTTATTTATTTTGTTCTGTACAGTTCCAAGTTGATAACATGAACCTATAGTGTCCCACAGCATTCTATTAGCTGGTCTAAGTATAGGAGATAAGCCCCCATTGGTCACACAAAAATTGTGGACACTGTATTTCAGCAACACGGTTACATACGACAGTGTAGAGGAAGTATGGTCATTGCACTTCCTCTGCAGACCTCCAGGTGATCCAATAAAATCAAGTGGGCGGAGCCCAGAGTTACACGCTTCCTATAACTCCCACCCACCTGCATCTAATCCAACCAAATCCAAATCGACCCTGCCACACCCACCCACCTGATCTGCTGATTGGCCTCGCTGCGGATCTTCAGCACCTCTTTGCCCTTCAGCTCCAGCTCCTTGGTGAGCGTGCTGATGTTCTCGTTCAGGGTGTGGATCTCGTGGTCCAGGTCGGCGATGTGGTTTTTCCTGCGGTTCACCTCCTCCTGCAGGTCCGAGATACGTCCCAGCAGCTCCCTCTCCTGCGGATTAGACGCAGACACACACACACACACACACACACACACATACACACACGTTTTGTTTCGCCTTTCATTGGATGATGTTTTTCAGCATCAAATACAAAAACATGCTGAAACTTTGATACAAAAGCTGCCGTGTCCATCTCCACATGGTTCTTAACATAGGTCTCTCCCACAATGCATCTGGGGACACTGATATATACGGTGATGATGCGGATACTTATTTCCTGTTTCTCTGAATCCATATACGGTGGTTCATGCAAATGGACACTATATAAATAAATATAATGCTGTCAATGCTGCCATTAATAGCAGATCTACCACCTTTGCAGGTTGCTGTAAGTTACAGGTCGGGTCCAAATTTCCACAAAACCCCCAACAGACAAATTTTTGCCTGCCATGCAATTTCCCAGCACGGTCTCATCTCTGTTCTATCCAAGTTAGGGCAGGAACCTCTGAAAGATGCCCAAGCTACATGCCACCGTTATGGACACGATGTGACAGTTGCAAGTATCACAGAGTGAATGAACTGTCGTGTCACGCTTTGGTCCGTGGGCCTGGAGGGAGCAGGCCGATTGTGAAAGTCTCTCTCGCTGTAGACAGCATCTGTCAAGTTCTCCGTCTCCCTGTGTCTGCTCATTTGGTTTCAAAGCCGCGCTTGACAAACAGACGTATCACGCAACCCCAGAATACTAATACAAAGCCCGTACAGAAAAGTATTTACCCTGGAGACTGTACAATACAGCTCACCATCGCTTTACGCTGACTAATACACTGAGCCATACAAAATGGAAGTGTATATTAATCACACTTAACTTGTTTCAGGACTAATTTTCCACTCCAGTAGCAATCTGACTTAAATTCCTCCTGTAAAAAGGGCCATTTGGCAACTCTCTCTGCAATGTGAAAATTGTGTATGTTGATCACAGATTATGAAGTTAATGGCTCTTCTGTAATCAAATTACAGTCCGCTGCTTTCAACTTTGCATTTATGTAAAATATTTAGGTCAAAATAACAATCTCCCCATCCCTGTCCTGTATTTCGCCTGCAATAAGGAACTTGTTTTTTTTTTACATGGACAAGCTGTTTTTCTGTTCTTAAACATTGGGGAGGCCGTGGGCATCAGACTCCTGCAGTGTCTGAAGCCCTCTCCTCCAGAGTCTCTGAGTCTGAAGGCTTTCTCAGCCAAGCTTCGCTCGTGAGATCAACAGCTGCTCCCTCCCCGGAGTCTGAATGTGATCCGCAGCACGGCGGCTAACAGGTACCCTGGGAACGGACCCCGAAACGCAAATGTCAGAATGCTAATGAAAGCGCAGCGTGCTCACTGTTAGTCAAAAACACAAGGCAGCTTATTATGCACAAATCAGTCCCTACCCTGCCTTCAGAGACCACTGTTATGAGCTGCATTGTGGGTAAAACTACAGCTAAGAGCTACAGTTGCTTGTTTACAGAAAAAAAAAAAAAAAATCTAAGCATCTTACAGGCTTACAGTTCTCGGGCATACTGAATAATGCATGACCTCCTGGTGTCTTCTGGTTATTTCTTTAATTATATATCTATTTCTTTACCCCAGACCCAAAGAGCCGGGTGTCGGGGGGGCGGACGCTAAGTCGCTAACACAGCTGGCCCAGGAGAGATACAGCATCGGCGAGGAAGAACATATTTCGCCGTCGTTCCCGCGACGTCGCTCCCTCTCCCCTCCCACCTCGTTATAAAAAGGCGCAGGAAGGGAGGCGTCTGGCACACAGGCGAACATCTGCGGCCCGCCGAAGCAAAGGGCAGCGTATGTCCGCGCCGAGCCGCCTCCTGCCGTCCGTAAACAACGCCCTTCCGAGGAGCGGCCCAAGGACACGACCGGCGGACGTGACGCGCATCGGCGACCGACAGTGTCGCCCAAATTCGCCACGAGCGAGGACACCGCGGCGTGTGGCGCGTTTCCAAATCGGCGGACTGCTTTTGGGGCGGATTAGGCTCGAAAGTGGGGGGCGGGGGCGGGGGCGGGGGCGGGGGCGGGGGCCGCTGAGGTGCCTGACGGTTTTTGGGGCTACAGAGCAGCGTTACTCCCGATCTCCTCGTAGCGTGTGCTCTTACCCACGTGGGAAATGTGAGTCAGAGACGAACGACTTTGATATTTAAAAAAAAAATAAAAAGCCTTTCCAATAACACTTCACTGATATTACTGCACAACAAAATTCTCGGTGTTACATCAACCGTATCCCCCAATTGGGATAGCAAAATGCATTTTACAGTGAAAATGATGAGTCTTATAAACACATTATTACATAACAACTATATTATAGTAACAATTAGAACTCAAAGAAAAAGAAAAAATCTAGTGAAATACTTATTTTGTTTGTGTTATGGGCAATAATGTTTACATAAACAGCAGTTCACAATATTTTTACAGAAGTACACACACTGTACTTTTTAATTATTAATAGCAAAGTTGCACTTGCACCCCTAGGCAGTTATATCCAAACACCATGACTTCCAGCAACGAAGGAAAGGAAAGCCTTACCCAAGATTCAGACAGCGACTTTGTTTGCAAACCTCAGCCGAATCAGAAATCCGAAGTCAAAGCAATGTCTCGCAAAATTTTTTTTTAAATTATCATACCTTTGACTCCAGGATGTTTATTCAGAAAGTAACTGTCATTGCAGCTTTGCTCAATTATGTTATCAAATTGTTTAACACATTTAAAACGGTTTCCATCAGAGTCAGGATCTTGGCTGTTTTTACGGGTGATGGGTAGTTTCTCCAGTGCGTGGATGGCGCTGGGTTGTGCAGAGGGGGGGAAGTGCAGGCCTTGGCGCAGTGCTGATTAGCAGGGGCGAATGCAGCCCACACGAGACCGTCGTGAACTCCGTGTCATCGCACAAGGCCCCGGCTTTCAGGAGATGAGATATGACAGGGAGAGGATCAAAGGAGCCCCCGTCACACAGTCTCCTGATCAAGGCCCACATCCAGAGGGTTCCGCACCCAGAGAGAGGGGAGCAGCCGCACCTCGTCCCTGGTGCTGTCTGACAGCCGACACCCGGTCGTTCTCAGTCCCTCTCGGCCCGTGGGACGTTGAAGAGGGCGGCGCTGATCAAAGAGTTTTGGGCGCAGATAGCCGAAGATGAGGCGCGATTGTGGGGGGGGGGGGATGGGGGGATGGGTGGCCCCCGCTGCCGTGACCGTGAAAACTCTCGGCGGCTCTCGTTAACACAGGGGGGGCCGCGGGGACATTTTTCCCAGTTTGCGAACAAACCTAACCTCCAGGGAGCGCCCGGCCGATGAAGCGGGGACGTTCCGGACGAGGACGCGTCGACGCAAACGCTTTGCGCTAACAGACCTGATTGAACGCTAACCAGACCGAGCAGGGATTTCATTAAGAGGAACGTCTCTCATAAATGGCTGTTTGTTGAAGCAATCAGGCTCTAGGGAAGACCGGAGAAGCTGGGGGTGGGGGGGAGGAGCTGGGGAGGAGGGGGGGTGGGGCCTGGTAGCGCAAAGAGGAGGGTGCAGAAAAGGCGAGCTGGCGGGATGGCGGGATGGCGTTCCCCGCTCGGAAGCTGATGAGGGCTGTGAAATGGAGCGGAGCGGCGAGGAAACGGAAAGGCCGCGAGCGCGGGGACCCGCCGGGGCAGCCTGACGCGCGTGACGGCCGACGGCTACCCGGCGGACGCGATTCTCCACGGCGCGGACGCGGCCGGCTAATCTCACAGCTCATTAAACGAGCCCGAGCCCGAGCCCGGCGTCTCCTCGGGGAGCGTAATTAACGATAAGGCGACGCGAGACAGGGATCCTCAGAAGCCTCAAACGGTCTTCGGCAAAAAGGACCCCGCGACACTTTCTGCCCCGCCCCCCCCACCCCACCCCGCTTGCTTCAGACGATGCCGTCTTTTTTTATCCATCCATCCATCTGGCAGGGTAAAAAAAAAAGGGGGGGGGGGCCTTTTAAATTAAAACAACGCGCAAAGGCCCTTTGATTAGGCAGTGAAGGGACGCGCACGTTTAGAGGATCAAAGAGGCCGGTCCCTTTCTGTTTAACGGCGCGGAAAAAAACATCAGAAAGGCAACGGCATGCTGGGACGCCGCTGAAGCCCTTTGATTAGCGCGTCCTCTTAATTCCGCATTAAGGACGCGCAGGTTCAGAACGCCAGAACTGAGATATTAAAGATATTAAGACGCGCTCCCACGCAGCGCGGCGCAGCTGCTGACAATTCCGACCGTCGCCAGGGAGATGAGGTGTCCGCGTGACAGCGGGGGAAACAGGGAACAGGCGGCATGCTGGGATAGACTGCTAAGAGATTGCCTGGAACGGGTCGAGTCACCAGGTAGCTGTTTTTTGCGCCGGTGAAATCTCGAGGGACGTGTCTGAACTCGGCAAGCCGATCTGAGACCGCTAACGCCGGGCACGACGCTGCTGAGCAAACAGCACCCGACCAGGGAATAAAATAACGCCTCCAGCTGTGTTGTTCTTTGCGGTTTTTCAGGGAAAAAAAATCAAATGATTAATTTGTTTACGGCAATACCTGTTTGTTTATTCCTTGAATTTAAACTCGTGCTCGCTCACTCGGGATATCAAACCTCAGAGACGAAAAAAAATGATTTAAACATTATCGTCCGCGTTTTTCTGTGAATATTTGCATCGTCGCGGATCCGTGTCTTACATTTAAAACGCGCGAAGGAAACAGAATGCTTCGCCTCGCTGCTATCGTCGCTGGTATTGTTTTCATTGTCATGGAAAATCAGTGGCAGCCCATTGAGTCTTGATGTTAGACCACTTCACAGGAGAAAGCAGTTTTGAGAGATAATGCCCTCTCCCTTTAATTTTCCGAACACATCAGAGAGCCCTTCATAGCAAATTGCCTTTCTTAACACTGAGCACGCCACGGCTGGTATTTGACCTTGCTGTTTACAGAAAGACAAGCAGTTTGGCCCTCGCGGGACAGATGTGTCTGTGTGACTGAACATCTGGATCTGTGCAGGGGAGGAGCGTGAGACCGTGCAGCGAGACTTCGCCTGTCATACTGATGTGGGTGATATGCAAATTATCACTTTGAGCCGAAACCTCAGTATTAATGTACGGCTCGTTTCCAGCATTTCTAACCATACTCAAGCCCTAAGGCCTGTTGTGCTGATTGGGGCTCTCCCTAGTTCTATAAACAGTGACATGTAAAATTGCTAATTAGGCAAAAGAAGAGAATGGCATTCGAGACTGTTCTTTTTTTCTTGCTCATTAATGCTGATAAGTGTCTCAGTTCAGGGAATTTTACTTCTGCTGAGCTGAAATCTTTGCTGAGCTGAAATCCATGCTGAGCTGAAATCTTTGCTGAGCTGAAATCCATGCTGAGCTGAAATCTTTGCTGAGCTGAAATATCCACTGAGCTGAAATCTTTACTGAGCTGAAATTTTTTCTGAGCTGAAATCTATACTGAACTGAAATCTATGCTGAGCTGAAATCTTTACTGAGCTGAAATCCATGCTGAGCTGAAATCCATGCTGAGCTGAAATCTATACTGAACTGAAATCCATGCTGAGCTGAAATCTTTGCTGAGTTGAAATCTTTGCTGAGCTGAAATCCATGCTGAGCTGAAATCTATACTGAACTGAAATCTATGCTGAGCTGAAAACTTTGCTGAGCTGAAATCTTTGCTGAACTGAAATCTATGCTGAGCTGAAATCTTTGCTGAGCTGAAATCTTTGCTGAACTGAAATCTATGCTGAGCTGAAATCCATGCTGAGCTGAAATCCATGCTGAGCTGAAATCTATACTGAACTGAAATCCATGCTGAGCTGAAATCTTTACTGAGCTGAAATCTTTGCTGAGCTTAAATCTTTACTGAGCTGAAATATCTGCTGAGCTGAAATCCTTGCTTAGCTGAAATCCTCGCTGAAATGTGTGTGCTCAGTCTAGATCTCAGCCCGTACAGGCGAGCAGCGCCAGGTAAGGCTCACCTGCTCTCGGCTGTGCTCCAGAGCGTTCTCCAGCTCCAGCTTGGCGGCGGCAATCTCCTGCTGGTGTGTCTGGCGCAGGTGCTCGATGGCCGAGGCGTGGAGGTGGTTCAGCTCCGAGCGGAGGGAAGCTGCCAGCAGGAGGGAGAGAAATTTAACTTCCTGCAGAATATACGTGTTTTTTTTTTGGCATAAATATTATACTCGACTGTCGAATGCTACTAACCAACCGCCTCCTCTTCTTCCCCTTATTTACAGATTTCAGATATTGCCATTCTATTACTGAATTTCCTCTCTATATTTACATTTGTATTCCCAGTCTTCTACCATTGAGCTATCTCACTGTAATCCATCTGTTCGGATAAAGAGAAATAAATCTACTATTCTCTTGTGCGATGTACAGTAGCTCTCAATAGTGGTATGATGTTTTTACAAACATATTAAACATATTAAAGCTCAGAATCTTTAAAGACTCAACAGATTTTGACCTGAAAATGAATGTTAATCTTTCTAATATTATTTTGCGGTAAGACTAACAGGGAGCTTAGCTGCAGTGTTTAGGGTGATTTATTTGGGAGTTTACCCAGCATGGCCTTGCCCTCGTCCTCCAGCTCAAAGCGCAGTGTCTGCAGCTCCTGTTCAGACTGCTGCTTGAGCAGCTCGATGTTCTGTCTGTGGGTCTCCCTCAGAGTGTGCAGCTCTGCGTGGTGCTGCTGTCTGAGCCGCTCCTCCAGCTCCTGCACTCTCACACACACACACACACACACACACACACACACACACACGCACATACACACACATCCATGTACACACACACATACACACAGAGACACACACACACATGCACACACACACACTGGTCAGAACTGCTCAACACAGGCAAAATGGTCACACAGACCTTACAGAAGGAAATGGGTGACAGAAACTATTTTACTGGGGAAAACACAGCCACATTACTGACACGCTATATACTTCAGAACAGAAATATCTATCAGGTCTAAAGAGGCAGTTCATTTGTGAGTGACACTCTACAGTTCATGAGTGGGTTCAGGCCTGATATAAAAAAAAGTAAAACAGACAGCTTGTGAGTGGTTTTAAGACCAGTAAAAGCAGAGAGAGAGAACAGCTTTTGAAAAATAGGCTCCTTGCAGACTAGTCCTTGGCTACGAAAGAGAGGCTGCATAATACACAAAGGTAGGCACTTCTCTTGTGAAAGACAGACCACAAGACCAGGGCGTGGACTAATTGTGGTGGGCTTGTCCCTTTGTTAAAGAGGCCACAGGGCAGATGACTAGTGTGGGAAAGAGGATACAACAAATGATGAAGAGCAGAGTTAGGTTACATAACAGTATCAAAGAGGGGAGTCACTTATGTTACCTGGGACACAAAGTATGTTTCAGGACTATTTTGTCAAATAACTGGAAATTCCAATTCCAATCAATAAACAATTGAGCTTTTCAGCAACTGCTGAGGGATGTTGGAAAAACCGTTCTAGTTTTCCAGCCATGCTTAACGTAGTGGCTGAAAACCTCAGCACCCTGTACCACCCTAAATGAAACCGTGTAGATGGAGTTGTTAACATTAAGATCACTGTACACAGAACGAGGGGCGCCAGCTAAAGCCTCCCACTGTCAGAAAAGCACAACGACAGGCTACAACATCCAGATTAACGATGCAAGTGATATAAGTGCTGGACGGAGATGCAAGTGTAACATGAACGTGTTACAGGAACAAATTAGGATTCAAATGATGGGAGCAATCCTTGATTGGGAGTGCCCTGCAGAGTAGTGATAGTTGAGAAGAGATGCGTCTTCAGACCACGGTGGAAGATGGGCAATGACTGAGCGATTAGCAGAGAAACAGGGAGCTCGGTGGAGAAGCTCCGTGGTCGGAACGAACAAGAAAGCAAACAAGCAAGAGTGAGGTAGAGTGAGGTATGTACAGGCTGAGGTCTTACAACTTCTTGCAATCAATCAGCACGAAAGCTATTCAATGGCTTGCCTTGAATTCTAGCGATCTGGACGTGGAGATAAAGCACAGTGTGTGAGAGACTTGGTAGCTATGATGTTAACTTGGATTAAGGTCTTATTTCACAACATGAAACTAGAAATAAACTAGGCCAGGGAATGTGAAAAAGCCTTAAATGTAATCCCAGTGTTCTGAAGAGGCAGGATGTGATCACCTAGCCTCAGGATGCTTATTGCCCACATGCCCCCGCCCCACTCCCCTCCCTCCCCCAAAGAGACTACATCACAGAGCACAGAGAGGTGCAGGAGCACCTGCGGTTTCTCCAAAGCACACCGCAGGCTGGAAAGGCACCGTTTCAGTGGGCCGATGAAACGGTCAGGCTGTGCCAGAGCTATTAAAATGGTGCACCAGGGACCCCTGATGCATGGGTGCGCAGGAGGATTCCGGAAAGTTCTTGCCCCTGCTCCTGCAGAGCTCCCGTGGCAACACAGGCTTTTTAAAAAGAATAACAAAGCGGGCATATTTTCAGACACCTAACAACGCCGCAGGTGATGTCCCACGGAAAAAACCTCTGACGGGGTAAACCTTCTCATAGCGGAGGCCATCGCACTGTTTTTATCGTGCGTTTCTGAATGACCCTGAAGGAAACAACAAACTCATATCAGCAGGAGTTTCTCTTTAATACAGGCCGGAACGAGATCCGTCTGCACGGCCCTGCTTGTAAATCGACTCTCGGTCGACGCTCCTCGATAATTAGCCCCGGGAAACACGTGTAGCGGCGACGGCGTGTTTCCTTAGCGTGCTGCCGAGGCTTTTAAAACGTCCGCCGAACACGAAGAACCAACAGGCATCCGCGAGACGAGGCTGACCGCAGAACACCGAGCCGCGGTCTCCAGAGACGCTCGCCGTGCTCGCAGTGAGTCGAGCGCACGCACAACTCGCCGACGACAGCGACCATTAGAGAGAGCGCATATCTGCGCTGTCTATCCCACGCTAAACCGCCACGCACGAGCTCAGCTTTGCATGACTTGTGCATGTTGGGTCTGTCCCCGAAATCATACGATAATGAGAGTACCACTCGCACGCCCCGTCTCTCTCAAATCGGTCTATTTTTCATTGTGGGAAAAACAGGACAATTCCATCGGCGCGACCTTCGTCGGATAACGCAAACCTCGCCCCCTTGTAATCTAATGTGTGTGGGGGGGTGGGGGGAGTGGGGGCGATATTCGCGTTCCCGCTCCTCCCGACGACAAGCGAATAAAAACCGTACATCTTCATTTGGCGAGCGGCGCCATACGTGAATCACATCCCTTTTACGACGCTCTTAACTAAACCCGTCGCCATGTAAGCAAACACACAGATTGAAACAAACGTCGCTACCGCGGGCGGACGTAAATCTCAGCTAGCGAGCGCTCCGGAATATGTTTTATGCCTTTTTTTTTTTTTCTTCTTCCTTGGGTCACGCCATTATCAGTGACTCATGGTCCCTCGGTCCTTGTTCCACGGTCTCGAGCAGTAAAGGTGACGGGAGCCGCTGAAGACCGTTAATTGCGCCCGGCCCTCGCACCGGCTCTCCGGGTTTAAAGCCCTCTGAGATCTTATTAGGGGTCACGGGCAATTAGAGGACCCCGAGCTTCAACATATGTGCTCAAACGAGGGGGCTAACTGCTCCGGAACACCAGGACCTGTCAACGAGGACCGGAAAAAAAAGCAAGAACAACAACAACAAAAAAAAAACTACCAAAAAAAAAAAAAAAACAATGAACAATGAACTACCGTAATGAATTCCTTTCGCTTCAGGCACAACGCGGAGGGACGCGCGAGGGCAGGGGGTGTAAATATTTCATCGTGTTTCTCGAGGTGCAGGAATAGAGGTCGTTGCCCTCCCAGGCCCAAATTTTAAAAGCTCTGGGAGCTGGGAATGCCCGAGAGGTTAACGACTAATGGCACCGGATAAACGCTCCGAACAGAGGGAGAGACTGTATCACCTTTTTTTTTTTTTTTTTTGGCTAACCTTTTGTCTCATTTCGATGCGAGGGGCCCTCGCCCAGCACAGTTAAGAGGAGTTAACGCTACAGTGAACCTGAAGAGCCCGTGTTTACTTATTAAACACCGGTGAATAAATCAACAGAGCCATCGTCTTGCTGAACGGGTCCCTCCGCTTGGCCGTGCTCGAGCTGGTCTTTTCGAGTGTAGAGAGTTCTCTGAAGCTGAACTTACAAGATGCAGCGATGGATATGTCCTCACTTACACGAGTCACACATATATTAAATAAAAATGTGGAAAGTGCAGAACCCCGGTCTATCAAGATGGAGTGCGGCAGAGTGCTGTAGTCTGAAAGAGAAGGATACACGAGCTGGTACTTATGACTCAACGGAGCCGGAATAGGAAATTGGCCATTGGCACATGAATTACTGCCCCATATTCCCCTCTGAAAACACTGTAACAGTCCTTAATATGAGCACTGAATAATTATAACATTATTTTCTTAGAGGGGACCTTATTGAGAGTTACCTAAAATGCTTAAAATGGCTTAAAATGGCTTCATCTCACGGCATTACTCAATTCACACAGCATGGTCTTAGTGGAGCTGTTGTACTGACGTATGAGCCTCAAGGGCGCAACAGCACCGCCCTACCCGAGATTCAAACCCGCAACCCACAAGCCCCAGCGCTCAAACCGCCACCCGATTCTGCTGCCCACTCTCCCTCTCTCAGAAGTATGACGAATGCTCTCAGGAAAAGTGACTGCACTAGCAGCCCCCCCCCCCCCCCCCTCAGAATTAATGTAACTCTAATTCACTCTGTCAGTCTGCACTCCACTAACCTCAAATGCAGTTCGGGGGGTGGAGGGGGGGTAAACCACCACTCCACTGGTCCACAGTGAAACGGGAAATGTTCCACTGATCTCCAGGGAGAGGGGAGAGGTAACAACCATTCCACAGTGAAATAGGGAATGTTTCACTGATCCCTTGTGAGAGGGGGTAACTGCTACTCCACAGTAAAATGGAGAATGTTCCACTAATCCCTAGGGAGTGGGGGGGGGGGGGGGGGGGGGCGGGGGGGTAACCACTACTCCATAGTGAAATGGGGAATGTTCCACCGATTCCCAGCGAGGGGGGTAACCACTACTCCCCAGTCAATTGGGGAATGTTCCTTTACACCCTGGGGATGAGGGGTTCTGGCTGGAACCCATGACAGCAGACACTAGTAGTGAATAGTTTACACTTAGGAAGTTTCCACAGTCTTTATTTAAACAACTCATCCTCATTTCCTGTCAGGCCTGATCCCACTTTCATGAACAAAGAGGGGAGGAAAAAAAAAAAAAAAGCCAGACATTTCATCGGAGCCACAGGTAGCTGCATTACACCACGTCAGAGTGGAATCTGACAGATGGGGGATATTGAATTGGAGCTGTGACAGCAGACAAGGGCAGATGGATGACTCTCTGGGCCAAGTGAGCCAGTGTTAGCGAAGTCACGCAGACAGCGGGCGGGAACACCAGGGAGGGCTAGACATGAACCCAGGGCAGCGAAAAAGACCAGACTAAGCACAGAGCCACAGGTAAATGGCGATGTAGGGCAGGACCCGTATTATTAGCCCGTCCCAGAGCTGGTGTCCTGGCATGCTGATCTAGGATCAGCTTAGCCTGTTAGCTTGTAAAGTAAAAGGCTAGAATAAGGACAGGGTAATCCTGAATCTAAATCAGAGCCCAGATCTCACCTTGAGATCCCAGTGCTGGTGTCCTGGAATGCTGATCTACGGCTAGCTTAGCCAGCTAGCTCGTAAAGTAAATGGCTAGATTAAGGACAGGGGAATCCTGAATCTAAATCACAGCCCAGGTCTCACCTTGAGCTCCCAGAGCTGGTGTCCTGGAATTATGATCTAGAATCAGCTTAGCCCGTTAGCTCGTAAAGTGAAAGGCTAGATTAAGGACAGGGGAATCCTGAATCTAAATCAGAGCCCAGGTCTCACCTTGAGGTCCTGCTGGCGCGCCTCCTCCAGGTCCTGCATTGCGCAGCAGTGCGCCTCCTGCAGACTGTGCTCCCTGCGCTGGTGCTCCATCTCCAGCTCCTGCAGCTGCTGGCTGAGGTGCTCCCGCTCCTGGTTGAACTGCGCCTGCAGCTGCTGCAGCGAGCTCTGCGACTGCGACAGCTGCATCTCCAGGCTCTGCTTCAGCAGCGAGATCTGCGGGGTGGGGGTGAGGGGGGAGGGGGGGGGGTACGGGGGCAGGGGGAGAGGAGAGGGAACCGTGTTTCAGATTGAGCCCTATAGAGGAGCCTCCTCTTGGGCTTAACAGGGTGAGAGGAATCAATCGAAGCCCAAGAGGGACTTGGCGTTAACACTCAAAACAGAAGTAACGCCGGGTATCTTCTGTTATTAATGTATCATATTTTAGCTAATGTTACATTAGCTTCCAGCTCAGTTTGGCACACGGTAGTATGTGGTTCGATCTATGCTGCCTTTCGATTGAATCATCCGCTTACTCCTACCGTAGCTGCAGTTTATCGTAAACCTTTTTTTAGCCTTCAGATTCAGCCCTCGTCTCTGGGGGTGGCCGTGCGTGTGAGCAGTGCTGGAACTCTAATAGCTAAACTTCATAAACGGGTGGGAGGACTTACTAGGAATGTGTGGCTTTCACGTTCAAATGAGTAATGAGACAACGTGTGAACGTGGCGTAAAAAAAAGCTAACTTTCGTCGACTCGCCAACTTTCCCTGACAATGAAGCTGTAGGACAGCCACGTGTTTGTCTTTGAAATCCCTCTCTAAATTTGCCATGCCATCTCCTGAAGTGACTGATTGATTTTTAAGTCTAATTACGATACGGTCGACACTCGCTGGAGATGGAACGAGTGTGAGCAGGAGAACCAGACATGACGTCCGTTTCTACGTGTCATCGTCCGGACCTCAGCATTCAAATTTAATTCATAGAGCACAGATAAGAGCACTTCAAAGGACTTGCGTGGATTCGGTGTAGACTCACAAACATTACATTACATTTACATGGCAGACGCTTTTACCCAAAGCGCTGTAAAATAAGTGGATACCGAAGGTCACTGGAACAACTACGGAACACAGGTCAAAAAGTGCAACAAGTGAAACAAAAACTACGGAAACAAAAAAGGACCATTCCCATCCCTACATGACTAAACACACATTCTGGGCACAGAGTGAGATGAAGCACGGTGCAACTGTGATGTTCATGCACGTGTGCCGCACGTCGTCAGAACCTGCCGGAAGGTCAAACAAACCGTGTGATTTGCAATCGAAAGAGGTGCTCCTGTCTCTGTAAAGGTAGAAACTCTGGGTTAAATATAGCATCTTGCTGATACCCTTGCCCTGATTTCAAAAAAACAAAAAAACAAAAAAACAAAAAACTGCTTAAAATTCCCAAGCAATCTGAAAAGATGCTCAGATGTGGCAATGACACGACATATCATACACCGCAGAAGAAAAAAAATCACACCGCACGGAAAGGGTGCCTGTCGCATCAAAGGAACAGAAAAATACACTTGTCACAAAGACGGTAAAAAAAAATAAAAAATAAAAAAATTACCCAGCGTGCACCAAGAGTCAAGTCCGAGCACAGAAATAAATGTAAATGTGGAACAAAAGCCTTATTAAAATAATGAGCGTTCATGCGCGTTGCTTGGGAACTGGATGATAGTAGCTTCGCTGCCGTGGTCTTTTCTCTCTCTGATAGTCCTGCTCCTGAGTACGAGAGGAGAGGCCGCACGCTCTGTCAGAAGACGTCTGAATGCAGCGCTGACCTATTGGCCCTGGTGTAGCACAACTCACCGCCCTGGAGACTCAGAGTCACGCTACAAATACTCTCAAAGAAAGTACGGAAGAAAAAATAAACAAAGGCAGAACAGACGCTCTGAAATTGAAACTAGCATTGTTGTGCAAGCCAGAACATGTCCAAATAAAGAGAGGGAAAAAAAGAGAAGAGAATCTTGCAAGGCCAACATGCGAGCCACACAGAATGAATATATATGTTTGCATATATATATTTCGGTCAAGAAATTAAAAAGAAACAAAAAGAGCAAAGTGTGTAAGTGGGCTTCACTTACATTACTGATTGACTTATGTAAAGCTTCACCAAGTGATTGCCGCTATGAGGGAAAAAATCACAGGAATAAAGGGACACATTCAGGAATCAATGAAGCAAAAAAAGAAACTAAAAATAATCAAATTCTGTTTAAAAAATACAAATAAAAAATAAAAAGATCCAAAAGGAAAGAAGAAATTTAGGTCCGGGTATGGCAGCTAAGTAAAAAAACTAAAACAAAAAAACAGCCATTTTAGAGAAGGTGTTAATTTATAGTTATAGATGAAAAACACCATATAGTTCAGATACAGCTGGTATGAGAAGTATAGACAATTGTGTCAAACCAAAGACTGTTTTCTTTCCAAAAATTAAAAGAGGGAAATTAAGCACGCCTTTCGCATCAAAGCCAACAAACCCCCATCCCCCCCCCCCCCTCCCCACCATCTGATTGATGTCCTTAACCCTTCCGAATATTAATGCAATTATAATCCACAAGTGCTCTTAAAAATTCAGTTTTAATCATGTATGATTGCTCTATTCAGTCCATGCCGTGCAGGCTGTGGGCTGAGCTGATTTAAATGCACCGGTTCGAACATATCCACGGGAGAGAATTAAAAATGACAACCTAAACTGCGCAACATTCTATAAAAAGATGCGTTTCTTTTCACGTCTCCCCAGGGAGGCGCTGACGTGTGTGCGTGGGCGAGTGCGAGACTGCGCAGTGCGGTGGATAATACGGCGCAGTTGGACGGAGGCAACTACACACAGCCATATCTTACTGAGGGGATCTGCGCAGCTCTGTAAAGCAGGTAGATGTTATATGTGAGGTAAGATGTGGCTCGCTTACTTTGGAATGGCCAGTCACATGCCTAGTCACCTACATGGCAGGTGTCGTTCATTCTCCACAGACAATGACCAGGCTCTATGGCTGAGTAGCCAGGTATTACCAGAACCACTACATGTGGAGGACACAGCAGTAACACAGTCTGGGATACACAGGTGGGACTGATTGCTGTATCCACTGACTGAGTCTGCACAGGGTAAAGGGCTCTGTGCTGACCCGCACATGCTGGGAGGCCAGTAAGGAGCCTGCACGGTGTCTGGGGGGGCTGGTGTGTCCGTGTGTTGCCGAGCGACTGGGTGTTGCCGTGACGCCGGGTGTCGGTGCAGCTCTGCGGCACTTCGGGACGGGCGCGGGTCACCTGCTCCAGGAGGTCCTCCACCTTCCTCTGCCAGCCCTCCCTGGCAGTGCCCAGCTCCTGCTCCTTCATCTGCGCCAGCTGCAGGAGGGCGGCCCGCTTGTCCTCCTCGTGCCCCTCCCGAAGCTCCTCTCGAAGCTTCTTGCACTCTTGCCTGTGGGGGGGGGGGGGAAACCAGAGGTCGCACATCTTTAGGCCTCCGCTCACACACACACTCTACCCTGCATACACACACACATACACACCGTCCCTGTATTTTCCCCAATAGAAACAGGCCATGCTCAAGATCCTGGTAGAGTAAACAGAGGGACAGTGTGTTCTGTTACTATGCAGCTCGGGAATTTGACTGTACATGAACCCTGAGTCTATGGAAAAGGTCTTTCCTGCTGTGGAAATCATCACTGATGAAGAGCTGACAAGCACATTGTACACGAAGTTACAAAGAGAAATAAGTTCTCCCACAAGAGGCAACAATGTCCCCAAAATGATTTATCTGATATTTTGTTTTTCATTATTATTCCAACATAGCATATATATGGATTTAATAATAGTATTCATATTGTGATAGTATTGTATTATTATTATATACCATATACTGTACACTTACACATTTCAGTAAATACATTTGTCAACACAATTAACTTGTGTTCAAAGATTCATGTCATGTTGTGCTTGCCGTCGTGTTCTTTTCAATGTCATACTTCCTGGATTCAACAAATCGCAACATTAAAAGGGAAAATGATGAAGTAGGAAATAATTCCAACATTACTAAATTTCATGCATCTACAAAAATTCCCCCCCCCTTTGAATATTTCATACCCTTTGCAGCTTTAAAACCTTTGTAAGGACCTGAATGCTTACTGGGATGAATGATGTTCGGTATTTGTTAGGAGTGTGGAGGTGGTGGTGATGGTGGGGGGGCGGTCTGACACTGTGCATATTTAATAAACAGAAATCCATTTGCGCTCCTCTCTCTCTCTCTCTCTCTCTCTCTCCCCCTCTCTCTCTCTCTCTCTCTCTCTCTCTCTCTCTCTCGAGCAGACCGCTAACAATCATGAAAGGAAAAAAACGGAGACGGGCAGCCATTCGCAGTGCATTCTCTGTAACAGAACAGAGGCAGATGCGAGATGCGGCCTTTAATGCATCCGCTCACATTCACAGCGGGGGATGCGGGGGGGCCTATTTGAGGTTAACTGCGACAATATTGCCCATAAACAATAATGTACCAGTGGCACAATGTGCTGTGTCTCCAGCAGTCTTTTCAAATTCCAGGTACTCCCCCCCCTTGCCATTGCAGAGTGTAAGGAATAAAAGTAATGACCTGTGTGAGAGTAATGTTAGTATGTGAATGATTCTAAAACGGGCAGTGATGCCCTTTTTTCGACAAAGAAAGCAAACATGGTGAACTTTATCTGAAAGACAGCAGCAATGCGAACGGGCGCCAGCTTTGTCTTGGCTTCCTTTCAGCCAGACTGTCAGAAAAGAGTGAAGAGTCCAAGTCTGGCCCAGAGACAGGCTCGGCAGAGCATCGGTGATCCTGACTGGCTGAGACAGAACCTTCTCCGAGAGCAGGAGAACAAAGCCAAAAGCTCCAGTCCTGTTTAATTACCTGTAAAGCAAAGCAGGCGCCACCTGATTAGCTTTGCCCAAAAAGCAGGTGGAAATGGCAGCTTGGGCGCAAGACCCCGCTGGAGTCTTGGAGCATAATCAAAGGCGGTCCTTTCCATAACCATGACCCTGAAATCTGTCAGTCAGCCATGGCCAATGTCATCTCAGGCAGGCTCTTATGGAACTGACATATTGCCCAGGTAAGGGCTTAACTCATGCTGACTATCAACTCTGAAGGCAACTGAGTAAACTTGAACCGACATAAGATGCTAACGGGTCACTGCACCACCTCACAGCACCTAGAGAGCACAAAGGCGGTTTTTTTTTTTTTAAAGCACACAGCAAACCTTAATGGTAACACTTACAGGAAACAAGAAGAATGGCAAAAATACTGAGCTAAATCTAAATCCTGCTTTAATTCAATGCAGTCTTGCAGGTGTTTGGACCCCTGAAAAGAGCACTGCAAATGTTACACCACAAGGGACCAGAAAGCATTGCCAGGACCGCTGCTAACGTTGTTAACATTGCTCAGCGTGCTAATGCGCTTAGTGCAAAAATGGAACATTATGCTACATAAACAGTGGAGCCTTTCATCTGAAAGCTGCCCCTTATCTTCATCACCTCTGTCAAGGGGAAGCAACAGGCCTCTATCTGACAGTCAGTCATTCGTGATGAAAGGCACATCTGTAGCATGTGAGTGAGAAAGAGAGAGAGTGGGGGGGAGGGGGAGAGAGAGAGAGAGAGAGAGAGAGAGAAACTGAAGGTGAAGGGGAAGGTGAAATGGGCCAGGCAAATGTTCTTTGTTTTCTATCTCCCTCATTAAACTCTCTGACACTCCTGCATCCTGTTATCGTGCCATAGCAGACACATAGCCCGGGTGGCTACATAAATCCCTGGCTACTAATACAGCAATGTGCAGGTCACTTGAACATGGCTCCCTGTGTGGCCTGCATAACCGAGCAAACAGAAAAAACACCTACTGAACATGAAGAGGAATAACGGTGCAATATTTTTTTCAGAGTGATGCATTTTGAAATAGTTAGGGGCCTCTGGGCTTATCCAAAATCCCACCTCAGTAATAAATCTGGTTTTAGTACAACCTGTGCATACAATAATCACGCTTTCCAAGGATATGCAGATTGACTGAACATCAGATCAGAGCTCATAAATATTTTTGAAAAAAAAAAAGTTATATTTCGTAACATAATATTATGTAAAGTTATACAGCCTCAAATAAAAATGGAAGAGGCTACAAGCCAGCTAATTTGAGAATCCGAACAGCTCCAGGATTGGAACGGAAATGTAATTTGCAAAACAAAAAATATGCAAAGAATAATTTTGTAAAAATTGATACGTCAAATAAGTCCAGTGGTATTTCTCTTTAATTTACCATTTTGCCTGTACTACAGCTGATGCATCTTACTATGCACTTGTCCAGGTTTTAAGGAGACTCTTGTAAGGGTCAGAAAGTGTTCCTCACCATCCCCTTGTGAAACTCTGCACAAACATCTCCAGGGATGCTGAGAGTCATTCAATTTCAAATGCCCTGTCATTGTTCCAGCAAAGCCCTTTTCCATTTGAAATTCACAGGCAAATCCCAAACCGTGCTTACTTCATTAAGTTCTTACCCTTGACTTTGAGCCGTATGGGCTCAGTTAAGAAGATCCCATTCTGACTGCTCTGTCACTATAACTGAAGAGAAGCCACTTTCAACACAATACTGAGGCAACGTATAATAAAAAATGAACTAACTTATCAAAAATTGACTCAAAGAAAAAAGTTTCAGATGTGACAGCAGAGAATTTATCATGCTAACTACGCTGGCCAGAAGGAAAAGTTCTGCACATGGATTTGGATATTTGAGGCAGTCACTGAGGAAGTGCTAAGGTTCTGACAATGGGTGTCAATAAGATTGCCCAAAACTATAGGCCCTGTTACGTTCATTCTCGAAGGGATCTGATACCAACAAATGGGCAGAGACCAATGAGGATGCAGTGTTGACTGGAAAAAGTACACATCTCATTCAACCGGCTACCGCACACATTTGAGACAGGAGAACCCCACTTGAACATTGCTCAGGATGTAGTCACCTTAAGTTGACAGACCAAGGCCTTTGGTGCATCCAAGCCAGCAGTCGAATGCATGGGATTATACAGTACAAGTGATAATGTGATAGAGCAGCACTACTCAACCCCAGGTCTGTGGATATTTGCTCCAACCATGCTCTACACCATCTGATTTCACTTATTATTTTACCTACTTACAGTACTTATTTTACCTAATGAGTAAGCTCATTATTGAAATCAGGTGGCGGAGTGCATGGTCGGAGCAAATACCTGCAGACACTGTGGCCTACAGGACCTGGAGTTGCCTGTGATAGGGGAATAATATAATAATAATAACCTTGGAGGTTGCTCAACCAACCAGAGGCGTAGCGCGAAGACAGATAGGGCAGGTGTGTTTAAATAAACCTTTGGTGCACTGCTGTGTTGATAGCAGACAGGAATTCCACCACTACCCCCCCCCCCCCCCCCCACCGGCTTGAAATTTAAGCAGGACTGGTTCATTGGTCATACTGACAAAATGTTGTTTCCAACTACATTCCAAACATCATTTCTTCATCCTTAGGGATCACCTTTTTTTTACGTGGATTGCAAAATTAGGAACGCTGGGGGAAACAGTGTTTCCTTTTTGGGACTTGAAAGAAAGTTGTGTTCGGGACAAACAGCGTAAAAAAAAAAAACAGCAGCATGAAACACTGTTTTGTTTTCTGAAGTGTCGGTGTCTTCATTACATTACGCTCCGAGTGCTCCAACACGTCAAAGCAAATGGAGCTTGTGAACACAGGAGAGGTGGTGGGCGGAATGCCCTAGGCTCACAGCTCTCCGTGCTGTGCGTGCTTATGGTTCACATGCTGAGACGATAGGCCTATGGGAAGAAATGACGAGTTCGGTTGTTAGGACCCGGCTGATGCAACCGCCGTTCACTGACAGTACAGGCAGCTCGCTGATGTGCCTCATGGAGCATATGGCTAATATAACTTTAAGGGGACAGCTTTTCAAAGCCAAATTGCCGAAAGGTTCATAAGGACACAAGATGCCCTAGAACGGGCTCCAAGTCTACGGAAACCACAGTCTGCTGTGGCATTTTGGAACCTCCAAGCAACGCCGGTGGTGGTTGCATCTTTCCCTGTGGAGCAGAACCCTTGGTGTCAAGGGAAATGCACGCCCCATTTTATAACTGAATTTCCCAGTTTGGAGACAAACCGTCAGCTTAGGATGGTCCACACAAGCATGTCTCATCCAATGAGAATGCTGCACTAATACAGGAAGCATCATGAGAGCCAGGTCTACAGCCTTGAACTTCAACACATCGGTATGCATCAAAACACATGCTGAAACCTCCTGTGGTAATTTCAGGGCCCCTTAAACTGCTCCCCAGCCAGCCTGTGACAGAGGCTTCCACCTCACCCCACCCCACCCAACCCCCACAGGAATTCCCAGAGATAAGAGACTTTTGCTCCGCTGTAGCTGTCTTCACCTTCAGCCGGCTTTTGTTTGGCTCTCTTTGGGTGGAGATGGAAGGCAATGAACAAGGGCTGATGGAGCCACACCCACAGCAGGGCCCAGGAGCCAGTGAGTCTAAGCCGCCGGACTGCACAGCTGCCTGAATTAACAAAGACTCCACACTCACTCTGTAATCAAAGCAAGAGAAGGTTCCAGAACATCTTGTCCTGAAGGAGGAGTGAACAGGTGTGCTCTTCTTTATGGTACAGGGCTAAGACTGGGAGCACGCGTGCAGGTCTGAGAGAGTGTATGTCCAAATGACTAAGTGAGAGTAATGCAGCTGAAGAGCTGAGGAGCTGGTCAGCTGAAGAGAGCCGACAGCTGAGAGCTTTTGCTCTCCGTTTGCTTTGTTTTATCTTTGTTGTTTCAGTTTGTTATTTTTGCTCAGAACCCATGAGGGGGAATGGTGAAGTTTTCTGTTTGTTTGTTTACATGTCTGTGTGGGTATGGGATGCTCTCTCTCTCTCTCCCTCTCTCTTTCTCTCTCTCTCTCTTTCTCTCTCTCTCTCTCTTTGTCTCTCTGTCTCTCTCTTCATCTCTTTCTCTCTCTCTGTGAGAATAAGAAATTGAGGTGAAAACCCAGAATCGCGGCACCTCCCTCCCAGGGGTGTCTCACGATGTGGCGACATGGCGGCGGTGCACTGTTTTACCTCTCACTGACAATGCACACCTCTCTGTGGCACAAAAGGACCAAATGGGCCTTCCAGGCCATTAGGGGAAACATTCAACAGGGAGAAATTGAACGCCGCTCACATTCGGAAGACTCCATATGCGACTTGTCAGTTATTTGTCTCATCTCGAACCCTCCAGGCAATATCGGCGCGTGGGCTAAGCGGCCCCCAGGGAGTCACAGCCCCGCCACACTTATCCAACTCGTCGTCCGACCGATTTCCATCTCATTTTACATTTGAGTCCTCGCAGCAGTGTTTTCCGTGCCAAAGCAGGAATCTCCTCTCTGGCGCTCCATCTTTTCCATTCACATCGCCGCTCGCCAAAGCGTATGATAACTCGCATTTATTCTACTTAAGAAGAAGTAGCGCCTCAGAGCTCTCGGTTATGCTGTGAAGATTCCTTGATGCCAACCCAGAAAATGGCCCGTAGGCTCAGGCAGAGGCATCAAAGGTCACTGTAAATCTTGATCCAGTTTGGCAAGGCTGGAATTATAATAACTGTTGGCCAGGACTCAATCAATATTTGCCCTTAAATGTAACTCAGAACAAAACGCAAGCGTTATTTTGTTTATGTCAATCAAAATTTTGGCAAACCGCTTTGCCTTCGAATAGCTCTTGGAACAATAAAATTTCAGAAGAGTGCAAATTTTCTTGCACCACACGGGCCTCTGTAATCATTTGTGTCAATCACCAAAATAATCTAAAAAAAAAAGACCACTTGGAATTTATTTCCAAGTGGAAATTTTTTTGGGGGGGTGGCGTGACTGTAAAGTGCTCTCGGGGGTCTAATAAAAGGGTTTGATCGGACAGCAGGGCCTCACCTCAAGGTCTCGGTCCACTTGAGCTCCAGCTCCAGAGCCATCTTGTCCATCCTCAGCTTCTCCTCCTCTCTGGTGGCGATGATCTTAGCCTCATGCTGCTGCTTCTGGCTCTCCATCTCGCTCTGTGGGACCGAGACAGTACCGGGGATAGGGCAGGGGGCGAGGGGGGGGGGGGGGGGGGGGGCAGGGTGGGTTGGGGGAAGGGCCAGACAAGCCATATTAGGGTCGGTGGCAAACAACTGCTCTTCATTCCAATGAATAAACTCTTCTCTGAGAGAAGAGCACGAGGCCTCGTTTTATTCCTCGTGTACAGTATTTTCTGTTCATTTGCTTCTCGTAAATTTTGGCACCCGTTCTCCCTTCAAAGGAGGGTGCTCACGGGACCTCGGCCCACGCGAGGATTCCCAGCTCAAGCGCCCGCGCCCACGAAAAAAAGCTCGCCGTACGCTGCGATTAATCAACTATGAGACGAGGCGGTGGAAATAAGCTCTGAACCCTCGTCATCAATTTCCATCTCCAGCTGAGGGCAACGTCTGCGGTGACATTCAAATGAACCTGATTAATTACCCACAGCCGGTGCTGCGAGTTCTAGGCGCCGATCGAGGGGCGAGGGGAACTCGGAATCGCTGAGGAAGATGTTAATGGAATGTCAATGCGTGTTGTCACTTGAAGGCGGGCAAAAAAAAAAAAAGGGCACGATGTATAATTCAAAGGGGCCCGATAAAACGTCCCCGCAGCGAGATAGGCCCGCTTGGCCATGGAAATATGAGATAAGCCTCGCAGGAGGGACATCAGAAAATAGGAACAGCGCCATAGAAATCCTAACCAGCACGCGTAATGGCTGGGACAGATCCAGCATGTTGCAGCATGTCTGGTAATTATTAATTCATCCACCTCACGTAGAGATGATTAATGACAGATCAGTCCTGTGCTAAAGATACAGCAGTTCCATGAAGGGGGGTCATCTAGGCAGGTTAATCAGTGAAGCGTGGGGGCCAGGGTGATGTGCTGTGGCGGCCGGTCGGAGCTCCAACCTGCAGGGCGGTGAGGAGGTTGCTGGTCTCCCTCAGCCTGGAGCGGGTGGCGTCCAGCTCCACCAGCAGGTTCTCCTGTGCCTCCTTCAGGCTGGAGATGTGACCCTCGGCCGAGCCCAGGCCCTGCTCCCCCTCCTTCACCAGCTCCTGGAGCCGGTTCACCTGTAGGGTGGGGGGGGGGGGGGGGGGGGAGATGGGCGGGGGGACGACAGAGAGCGAGGTCGATGTCAAAAGCGCAAGCAGAGATTCGGATTAGGGAGAAGAAATGGACGCAACATCACAGGTTGGTGGGAGGGGGAGAAATAGCACGACACAGGCGAGATTCACAGCACTTGGCTCACTGAGGCTACCAGAACTTCCACTGTAAACCGAACGCCGCGGGAGCCCCCGTGATTGACGCTTGGCTTATGAGGCCATTTTGCTGCGCAGACCCTCCGTCGTCTCCAATGATTGACATCGTGCAATCGACCGTAAAGTGGGACTGGATCCGTGAGGGCGAAGTCCCGGAGAATCCCCGAACGCTAATTATGAATCACCAAAGAGGCCTCGTCGCCATCCGAGACATTAATCCCTAAAATTCACTGACACACACGGGCTGCTTTACAGCTTATTAAATTAAACAGAGAGCCACTGAGAGAAAAAAGGGGACAAACAAAGTAATGAAATTCATTATCCACAGGAAACTAACACACCGGACAGACGGGTTTCCTGTTTTCTTAAAGGGGGCGGGGACAGTGGATGGAGGCTCTAGATAAAGACCTGCAACCTCCTGAAGAAATGTGTAACACCCTGAAACAATCCCCAACTACAAATGACCGTGGATGACTCCTTGCCTCCTGATTGGCTGTGTCTAGCTTGGCAGTAAGCTCCTCCCTCAGACTGTCGAGCTGTTGCCCGAGGCGATTCTTCTGCTCCTCCAATGAAAGTCGCTCGCTCTCGAACCGCTGCTCCATCTCCTGTAGACGGATCACAAGGGGCTGTTAGTCAAGAAGAGGTCAAGACGATTGAACCATTTACAGAAAAATGGCTGGGATGTATATTAAACCTAATGTTATTGCTAAGAGGCATATGACTTCGAGTATGGCTTTATAGGGTTACTTAAAACTGTGTGAAATAAACAGCCCAAATCATCGGAAACAGCTAAATTAAAAAACATCCCAAACCATAAGAAAACATCTTTCACAAGGTTTAGGTCTTTTCTCTCAGTATACTCACACAATAAAGTCATATGTTGAGCACAGAATATTGTTTTTTTGTTTTGTTTTTTAGTATGTAGTTAAGACTGAGGCAGCCTAGATTTCACCATGCAAAGATTTTCTTCTCTATAGCACTGCATGTTTCAGTGCTCTAAAAAAAGATAATTTAAACACAGGGCATTTGCGCATCTTCAGCTAACAATTTAAGCCTTTTCTCCCATACCAATTCTTGGCTTGATGTAGGCAGTTAATTAAAGAGCCATGTTGTGCAAATAGGCAAATAGGAAACGGCAGGAACTGCGTGAAAATGACTGCATCACAACCGCGATGCAAGAAGAAAAATATTCAGAGGCTTCGCCACTATCAATTTTAATATCGCGCAGTTGGCATGAACCCAGTAGCACATCTTTTTATGTAATAAAAAGCCATTTTTGCAACAAAAAAACTATAAATAAATAAAAAATGAACGTTACCTTTGATGGAGGACTTAGAAAAAAAAATACGCCTTTAGGATGTAAACTCTTCAAGAAGGGCAAATAAGGCTAACTAAGGCTGCTAAAAGCATGCACACATCAACACAATCTGCTGCACACACTCGGCACTCAAGCACCAGAGAGCATGCCAGTTAAGGGAACGGAGTGAGCACTACTTATGTTGGCCGTGATACCTCTTACTACCTTTAATAAAGATCCATACGCAACGTGTTTTTGTTAAGATGAGGCTAAAAGAGGACAAAGAAAGCCATTGTGAGGATGGGAAAAAAATAAATTAGAGCTACTGCAGAATGTTTGTGTATTCCAAAGTAATCAGTATAGAATGTCCTAAAGAAGAAACCGGAGGACCTAGGAATCACCAGTGAGCAGGCTGTCTGTGGAAGACATCAGAAAGTGATGACAGGACGATTACAAGAGCTGTGAAAAAGATCCTAAATTGTCAACATGAGTAACTGCTAATGATCTCCATAAATTGGGTGAGAAACTATCACAAGAAAAGGAGGAAGTGTTGGATGTGGCCCAGACAGATTTAAACCCCATTGAACACGCGTTTCACTTGCTCAAAAGGAAACTGAGTTCCTAAACCCCAGAGAGCACAAAGCAACTGAATGAGGCAGCGGAAAAAGCTTGGGGGAGCATCTCAAAGGATCACATTATGAACTTGCGTGATGCCCGTGAGTCACAGACTCAATGCAATCATCAAATATTAGGGGTATGCAGCAAAATACTGACCTTGCAAATCATTAAATTTTGTCAAAACTTACTGTGTCCCAACACTTATGCTGACTTGAAATAGAGGGACTTGACTCATTTAATGGCATTTTTTAAATATAGTTCAATATATGCTAAACAAGCCATGAAATAACAGTAGATTCTGAATTTCTCCCTCATAGCTTGATTTGAAATATATTAGTACAGAGGAAAAACAACCAGTCTGCCATGACTGTCCCAGTAATTTTGAATTTAACTGTCAGTTACATAGAAATGCATGGAGTTCAATCAATGCACTATTTAAAATGTCTTTGTTCGTCTGCATCAAAGTTGAGGCCCTTTTTAAATATTCAGCGAGAGCACCAACTCAATACTCAATTATCGAAAGGCTGGAAGAAATCCCTGACATACTTTTATGAAAATACAGCATGCAATATTCAATATTTCTGATACTGAAAAGCACCATTAAGAAAGAAAAGGAACTGTGTGTGTGTGTGTGTGTGTACGTGTGTGCGTGTGTGCATGTTCGTGCATGTGTGCACATGTGTGTGTGCACGTGTGTGTGTGCATGTGCGTATGTGTGTATGTGTGCGCATGTGCGTGTGTGTGTGTGTGTGTGTGTGTGTGTGTGTGTGTATGAACAGCCCTGTCAGAAAGCAGCACTAAGTCAGTCCAGCTGAATAATTCATACCAAAACGAATTCAGAAAAGGGTTGCGAACAGAACATAGCTGCCACGGCTACATAATTTACCTCTCTTGTTGTTTCAGTGCACACAGTTATGAAAATGTGACCTCTCCTCCTTGTTTTATGGTACTGCATCCCACCATAAAAGAAGAGAATATGCTAATAATCTCATTACTCTACCGCTAAAGGGGGGCTCTCCGGTATTCCATTTTAACCGTGATTTCAAGGTCATGTATGGAGATGGCTTTGGGGTCCCATTCACATACTCACTCTCTTAGGAAAGTACTTTTTTTTTGTAATGCATTGTTCAGCCTCCGTTTGAGACTTGTAACAGGGGAAGCTTACAATACAAGTAGTGTTGTAAAAACTGCGCCCACACCAGCGTTCACGCTGTGACTCACACCAAATTTTGGGGGCAAAAGCGCTAAATTGCGTACGGTGCTAGCAGCGAGGAGGAATGTAGGGAAAAAAAGCTTTGGGGGGGGGGGGGGGGGGGGGGGGGCTGACTGAAATAGGACATCCACAGTGGCGTCATCCCACATTTTTTATGACCGTGTGAGTCACCGACAGGCAAACATATGCCCTTCTCCTCCTTCATCATTTATGTGCGCTGAATTTCTTACTCAGAATTTGCATTTCTAAGTCGCGGGAAAATGCTGATAAGCGTACGACGCAGCAGCAGAAGCCGTGGAGCGGCTTTAATGAGATTAAACGCTCACAGCTCATTTTCCACGGCCCTCCACCTCGCTGCCAAACACTGTACGCGCTGCTCAGCGTGGGGGTGTGCAGGGGTGGGGGGGGGGGGGTAGGACACAGGCTTTGTCTATGGCAGAAAAAGCTTCTGGAATATTCAGCGCGTGCTTGCGCATACGGGTAGAAGCACACCGCGGCCACCACCGGATGTTCATTCCGATCAGACAGTGAAGCTTCGCCACAGATACGAGTGGGTGAGTGAGTGAGTGAGTTGGTGGGTGGGAGTTTGCTGACAAAAGCCACTTCCTGTATCCCCACACACAAACACACACGCACAGGCATGTACGTCCATGCGGACACAGGCGCATACATGTACATACATAAATGCTTCTGCATGCACATACAAACACACCAACATTCTCTCTTACATGCACACACACACACACATGCACATGCACATGCACGGGCGCATACACACACACACACACACACACACACACATACCCGTACACCTACACACACACACACACACACACACACACATACACACATACACACACTGAGTGAGCCATTAAAAACATCCCCAGTGAAAGTCAGCTCAATTCTGAAAGATAGTGACACAGGGAACAATGGTACATTCCCATCTCTGCAGGTTGACGACATGGATATGTACAGTATGTCATACCTAAATGTCAACTACACTGAAACAAGCCCCCTAAGCACCTCCATTCATCACCTTTCTTTAATTTAAGATCAATTGGCTGTTCGTTAATGAGGTTAATTTATAATTGCGAGTGAATCTTTAATGCAAAATTATTGGATTGGAATGCCTCACACTGTCAACTGCCATGTTGTTAAGTGGCAGGAGATAACAGATTGTCTTTTGGCAGAGGCGACAGTGCGTGTCTTCGAGCGCTTTAGTTTCATATGTTATCAACTAAGGATATCAAAACAGACAGTTTAGTCACGATTCTGACGCAGATGTTTTCCCGCAGATTAAAGAGGAAAAAAAAAGAAAGTAATTATTTAACGTTAACGGGAGGGAGTTTCACAGCGCGGCGCAAAATCGATGTAGAAGGCGCTCGTCAGCAATTTCGAACACCTCTGCCGAACGCAGGTCTTAAAAAAGGCACGTTTCAGCTCTTAGCTCAGCCCGCTGAACAGAATGAAATGGAAAGATGAGTTTTCATTGTTGGGGTTAATGGCGCGTGTGGGTGAGCGGGGAAACGTGGGGCCTGCAGCCAGTGCACCCGGAGCTTCCGCAGCTGTGGCCTGGCTCGGGGACAGACAGAGCCGGGCTCAATGCTGAGCTCGTAAACACGACAATAAACTGGGACAAACAGGAGAAACGCGCGCGCAATATCAGTACAAGGAGAGCCCAGAGAAACACACACCCACACACATACACATAAACGCACACACACACATGCAATATCAGTACAAGGAGAGCCTAGAGAAACACACACCCACACACATACACATAAACGCACACACACACATGCAATATCAGTACAAGGAGAGCCCAGAGAAACACACACCCACACACATACACATAAACGCACACACACACATGCAATATCAGTACAAGGAGAGCCCAGAGAAACACACACCCACACACATACACATAAACGCACACACACACATGCAATATCAGTACAAAGAGAGCCTAGAGAAACACACACCCACACACATACACATAGATGCACACACACACATGCAATATCAGTGCAAAGAGAGCCTGGAGAGACACACGCACACACACGCATACATACACACATGTACTCACACACGCGTACTCATACGCACATACGCACGCACGCATGCACGCTCGCACACACACACAAGCATGCACACACACATGCTTAGGCTTGCACACATGCACGTGCACACACACACACACACACACACACACACAAACACATGCATAGGAACGCACACACATGCACATGCACACACACACACACACACGCACACACACACACTCACAAACCCTGAAAAAAAATCCTCTGGATCAGATCTTAAAACTTATTAACCAAATAATGCATATTAACTTACAACCTTACAACAGACAGCTAATCCACCACAAATGAAAATAAACCAAAAACTCCCATTTGGAACACTTGGTGAAATGTAACCAAACCTCAAAGCCAACTTGATTGCTCTCATATCCTTAAACAATGAATCCATGTTGACTGAGTATCTCTTCATAAACAGAAAGAAAAATCAGAGGCAGATCCTGACCGAGAACAGGTTCAAGAACCACAGACTGACAACTGAGAAAAGCCAGTATAAAAAGTCATGGCTGCCAAAACAAACTACCATTATGTAGTCACCGTGATAGTCAGGTGAGGGAGAGAAAATCAGGTTTTAAAATCTAAAAATACATATTAATAAAAGTTTGAAATATCACTCCGTCAAGAAATGACAGGAAAACCATCTGTCATGCAGGCCCACAGCATCACTAGCAGCGCAGGTTGTGGGAACGTGCCATTGTGAGCCTGCACAAGCAGCTGCAGCGTCACGTTGTCCCTACAAGGGGTTGGTTTATGGTCTTGTTATCATCACTTTTTTGCATTAATTATCATCACGCTGCTATGATTTTTCCTTTCACTGATTGTGCCGTCTTTGCGGTACAATACCTAGTGCCTATTGTGCTAATGACAGCTGATTTGAATTTAATTGAAGTCAGTTGAGAAAGAGAGAGAGAGAGTAGAGAATGCATCACTGCAGAATTGCATTATCACAGAGAAAGAGCAAGAGAGAGAGAGGGAGAGAGGAGGCCAAGAAAATCAGCAGGCCTCAGGGATGAGATGAAAGACAAGGAACTAACTCAGTCTGAGGATTTTATACAGCAAACTAAAAGCGCAGAAATGTCTGCTTGTTGGATTGATGTGCCAGGCAGATGCCCCCCAGACTCGGACCACTAGAGCCTGGAAACGCTTGTCATTTTCTGCAAGGCTTCCAAAAAAAACAACTAAAAAACGGAACACGCTCCTGTCCGGGGAAATTGATGTTTTCCTCGTGTCCTCAAGTCCCGGCTGCCACTCACGGCTGATCATTTGCATATCCTGATCTGCAGCTCGTCAGCGAGGTTCAGCGGCCTCTGCCACAGCTCCGTCACGCCGACGGGTCTCAGCTGGTCCTTTTCACAGGACTTAAGGAACCTGGGCTCTCGCACCTGGCCACTGTCGCATGAGATTCCTCACTAATGACATGACTGGCTGCCACACTAACTGTCAACTCATCTGTCATTTGCAGCGATGACCTTTGGAATACAAACCAGTTGGGAATGCAAGGGACTGAGGAGCCAATCAGATGTAGGGAGGAGGATCAGGTGACCAGATGTAGAGGGGCATTATTTTTCTTTTGTCAATTTTAATAGGACACTGTGGTTAATACTCCTACTCTTTTGAAAAGTACCATGGGATGGGACATGAGAGGGAACCTTCCACTGGTCAGTGCACCATCACTGCTTCGGGGCACTGGATTGTGTTTGGTCTGGGAGACAAGTGGGCCCTCACTAAGCCACTAACAATCCTTCATAGGACCCCCATCCAAGCAGAGCCGCCTGCTGGTATAAACCCCCTATGCAGCCATTATGGTCCACAACCTGGGCCACAGAATTCACGCTTGAACACACTTCAGTTGTACAGTATTGTTATTAATGAGTCTGTGGTGATCGGTACCCTGCTCCACAATTGCTTCCACCCTGCCACCCCCCCCCCTGCTCAAACAACCTCAAATATTCTTGCATAGGGCCACCAAAATCCAAGAGCCAGCTCTACATCCAAGCGCTGACCAAGCCAAGCCTAACCCTGCTTAGCTTCAGCAATCTGAGATTATGCTGGAGGGTGTATAGATCGCACAAGCGGTCTCACTTCTATGGTGTACGTGCTGTTAACACTCACGGCCAGTAGCCGGTTCTTCTCCCGCTCGGCGGCGTTCTGAGCGTTCTCCAAGGTCGCGCGGTGTTTTTTTGACAGGTCTTCCAGCGCGCGGGTCTGGGCCTCTTTGAAATGGGAGGCGTCCTCCTGGTATTTGGCACGCAAGTTCATGATCTCCTTCTCATACGCCTGCTTCTCCTCGCGAAGGGTCTGAGCACAAGAACACAGAAGGAAAACCGCAGTCAAAAAGTTAAATACTATGCTCCTCATCTTTGGCAAGGTCAAGTATAGGTGCTTACTTTGAAAAGCAAGTTTAAACGTTGTTGGTTTGTTTCTCAGGCATGACATTGTCATTGTACATGCGCTTGTATTGCTGCAGTAAACTGTATAAACGGACTGTACACATAAAAAACGTGAGCCGTGTATGTCTTTGTGAATGAAAACATGTGATGAATGCCTAAAATGTACATTTCTGTGGTGAAATCAGGTGTAGTCAACCGTGGGATCTGCCAATCATCACCAGCATGAGTGACAGTGCAATCATCTCTCAAATCACTGCACTTTCACACACAGCTGAATTCAAATAAGATATTCCATTCTAGGCCACAACTCATTGTAATGCAATTTATTATATGTTGTCATGGTAACTTGTATTAATAACTCAATGTTGATAGCAAATTTTAAAAAATAAAAACCTTTATGAGTACAAGTCTGCAGTGCCCACATAATGGCATTATCACAGACTGTTGGACTCATGTACAAGTGCTATGAGACATGGCCTTCAAGGGTTACGCATTGTTGGATTTGGGTGCTGCTTAAGCAGTGTGTTGCATCATAATGTTAATATGTAAAGAAAAGTCGATTATCTTTGGCATTTACATGGAAATACATTTTCTCTCCCAAGCTGTTGTTTCTATGTGGGGTGACCTTTTCGATTTAAAACTCCTGGCTAATGTTAACCGAAAAATAAATAAATAAATAAATAAATCAAATCCCTTTCAGGACAAATAAACCTTTGTTTATGCATTTAATTCTGAGCCTGAAGGCCTTAGTAGGAATATTACAGTGTTCGCGTAAGGTGAACTTTGCTGCCAAAAACCTAGAACCTGTACACGGTTCACCGAAAGGTCTTCAAAAACTTATCAATATTTAATTGACTATCGATGTCATTTTAATAATTGAAATGAAATGTTCTACACTACAGAAATCCCAAAAAACATAGTGCCAATAAAAAAAAAGCTGTACAGTGTGTACATTCTGGCAAATATCTAGTGAAAGCAGTAAAATGTGACCTAATTAAAAGTTCTCCAGTTTTTAACACAGGAGGACTTCTGGTAATTATGTCTGACATCTGCTCTAGGACTTCTACATGAGGCCCTCTTCAGAGGGCTTAAAACATTCTCTTTTTTTCCCCACAATGTGCACTCTGGTGAATTAAACATGGACGAGAGGATTTAGGCAGGGCTGCTAATGGTCAGTGAAGCTTCAAGCCTTTAACACAAAAGATCCCTTGAAACCGTAAAACGTAATATTCAAGCAAACGTGCGGCGAATGTTGTACATTGTAGTCTGAAGATGAACCTTTTTGTCTGAACGGATTCACACTGAATCCAATGAACAGTTGCATCGTTGCTCCAGGTAAAGAAGTGCTGTATTGTACTGATGATATACCTTATACAGGTATAGAACTTAAACTCCAGGAGTTTATGTACCTTACACAGGTGTAGACCTTAATTACCAGGTGATGATATACCTTATACAGGCATAGACCTTAAACCCCAGGTCCATATGTACCTCATACAGGTATAACTATATTAAACCCCCGATATGTACGTCATACAGGTATACATATGCTAAACCCCAGGTGCATATGTACCTCATACAGGTATAGATATGTTAAACCCCAGATGATAATGCACCTCATGCAAGTATAGACCTTAAACCCCAGGTGATGAAGTGTCTTATACAGGTATAGACATGCTAAACCCCTGGTGCATATGTACCTCATACAGGTATAGACACACTAAACCCCAGGTGCATATGTACCTTATACAGGTATAGATATGTTAAACCCCAGATGCTAATGCACCTCATACAGGTATAGACCCTAAACCCCAGGTACATACGCACCTCATACAGGTACAGACCCTAAGCCCCAGGTGATGACGTACCTTCTCCAGTGTGAGGATCTGCTGGCGCTGCCGCTCGTCCAGGGCCTGGCTCTTGCTCTGCAGGGAGCCCCTCTCCTCCTCCAGCCGCAGGACCTTGTCCTTCAGACGGGCCTTCTCCGACTCCAGGTCCCGGATGGCCGCCTCGTGGGTCATCTGGGTGGCCTGCAGGCTGCCGATGTGGCCTTGAGGTGGGCAAAGCACAAAGGTAGGCGGAGTCAGGTCGCTGCAGCAACATTCCCTCAACTCCAAATCCCAATCTGTTTCGTGTCACTTTCTGGCAACGGGCTTCCGTAGGTGTCTTTGGTAAATGAGCCCTGTTGATAACACATCCTCCAAAATTTAGCATGGAATTTGTCTGCGACGGAAAGAGCTTATCAGGGATTTGGGAGGGGGCATTGTGCACTGCCAATTTTAAAACTCTATTTTGCTCCATTTTGATTTATTTTTCAAGTAGTCATAGGATCACTTCCAGGAATCAGTAAAAAAGAAGGCCATAACTCATATTTAGACGGGCACACTATTCATTTTTATCCAGTGACAGCGTGGGATAAACCGATTAATCTGAGCCCTCAGCCCTCGGTGGAAAACCACACGTGACTCGACATCCTCAGTAGGCAACTCCTTCATCCTCTACTTCATGTGCTTTTTGAATCACATTGCACTGCCGGATGAAACATTGATGAAAGACATCAGTGGGAACAAAATTAGATCGCATAAGGCGTGCCTTTCAGAAGAGGGCTCAGAATGAAGTGCGTCTTAAATTGGGTACGTTGCATTATTGAGTACAGTTCCTATACAGTCCTGCCTGCAGCCTCTTGACAACAGCTAATGCTGTTTGTGCATTGAACATGTAACTGAAAGTTCATACGCGGCTGTGCACTGTCTTTGTGTACATAGTTATCACTTGAATAATTTTCCATACTGTATTTACCAAGTAGAGTTTTACTCCATGAATATGAGAAACATTTCTGAGCTATAATTATACCTGTGAAGACCATACAGTACATATCTGGTCTTCCCAGTGCAAAACAAGAGCCAAGTTCAGTATTATGAATTAACATAAATTCTGTAATAACCTTGGGGGAGCCACGCACTCGTCAGTTAGTCAGTGAGTAACTGAGTGAGTGAGGGACAAACCTGGGGCAAACACGTATTTGTTTTGGATTCAAACACTTTTCTACTCTTTACTGATCTTGTCTGGTGTATTAGAACCAATGAAATATACTCAAAAAGTGCACACCCCATCTTCTGGTCATATTGGCAGGCTGAATTACACCAGGCAAGATCAATAGAGCACAGAAAAGTGTTTGAATCCAAAATGAATACATATTTGACCCCGGTCTGGTGAGGTATACTGTCCTTTCCAGAGCTACTTGGCTGCAGCAGGTGAGGGCATCGGTAGTGCGGTTCAATAGGCCACACTGTACACTGCAGGCAAGGATGCTTGAGTAGAGACACAGAAGAGTGAGTACGATGAGACACTTTGAGACAGGTATTCATAAACAAGACGCTCCCGTGACATCGGAGCCTCACTCAGCTGCACAGTGCAAGAAAAGGCTATTTTGGACAGCAGACACGGGAGGGCTGGGTCAGTGATCAGGTTCCTCAGTCAAAAGTGAAATCAGTCAGAAATCCACTGTCACATTGGAAGAGTATCACTGTAGCTTAAATACATCTATCAATGATAGAAACGTGTCGAAATGCGACGTTGTCAAAATGAATTTAATTTGTAATTGTAATAGATGTTCAAAAAAGCCACTTAGCTATCAGCTGCATGGAAATTTTGCTTGTGACATTTAACACCTGAATAGTTTCAAATTAAGACCAGAAATAAAAATTTTCCTTTGCAGAATTTGTTGAATAAAAGGATAGAGAATTATTCTGGACATAAAGCATTTGATCTCCACAAGGCTGTCTCCCTGGTGTTTCAAAGAGGACGAGTCCAATATTCAAGATCAAACAGAATGATGGCTGATGACTGTAATTAAAAACCAGTGATGAAAGAGCATTATAAAAATATGTCAGGGGACTCCAGTGGCTAACATTCCCTGTTTTTAAAATTCTTTACTCTCTGACCAGCCAGAGCCTCTGTGGTGCACAAGTAAAAAGTTAAGAGGTGTTTCTGAAAGAGCAGGTGTTTTTTTTTTTTGTTCAGGTGTGGTGATGTGCTGTCTGGTTCCTCTAGGGAACATTCCAGAAGCCAGGTGATGAGGTGAGGAAACCTGGCAGATTTCACGGCACCGGGCAACACACCATGGTCCTGTTGCTAGGCTACCGCGAGGCAATCCATCATACGCAACCTCCTATCAAAACGGGCGCACGGGCTCTCCTTTGCTTGATTGGACGGGATGTGACGGCGTCGTCTCAGCCGCACGGGCTATTAGAGTCTGGTCCCGGAGGTGTCAAGAGTTAGGCGGATAGCAAAAACGGTTCAACGAGGACCATGATTAGCTTAATGATGCGGCTAAGCTGGCGGCTTGATTGCCGCTCTTGCGGCGCAGAGGTGAGATGACGCGACTAGCGGGGTAGCCGAATGAAGCGGCGGCCATCTTACTGGCTTTGAGGAGGATCTCGGTGGCCTGCTGCTGCACTCGGTCACGGGTGGCCTCCAGCTCGCACTCCGTCTCCTTCTGGCGGATCTCCAGGATCTCGCCGTCCTGCGTGGTCTCCTCCAGCTGCTTGTGCAGCTCCTGCCACGCGGGGGGCACACAGACCAGGGTCAAGACACAACCATCGCCGTAACGAGTTGCCTCTGTACAGAACGCCTGAGGAACAAGATTAGCTCTCTGTGCTTCAGCAAGGACATAAACCTGGAAAAAACTAACTCCTAGGAAGATGCTCAACTGTTAGTCAAACAAATGATGCGACCACAGAAGTACCAAATTCCGCAAATGCTAAACATACCAGCAGGTTTATTTATTTATTTATTTATTTATTTACAAAAGGATTTTATGAAATCATTTCCTGTTTCCGCACGGCAGCAAGAACTTTCAGCTATGCATAATTTATCAAAACGATAGCTATTTTGCACATTTCAGAGTTTAGAAACATTTGAAGAATAACTTCAATCTCCCTTGTCGCCGGGCTTCTGCCATACAGTATACCAAACATCTACTGCATGTTGTTAACTCATTAGGATTAAATGTATCGTCCTTTCTGCTTTGCTGTCATAGATGCAGAAGTGAAGTCAGCTGCAGTTTGCCATTAGAATCCCAGAATATCTGGCTTCTGAGGGTTTTTTTTTGTTGAAGATCTGATGTTAAAGATCCGTTGTGGTGGAAAACTAAAACCTACATCCCTCAGGCTGGGCAGAGCTGCACATTTTGATGCACTGGGGGCCTAGCAATGCAAGAGAATGCCTGGGGATTCTGCACAAGCGTATATGTCAGAAGCTCCCAGCCCTGGTTAATCCTTTCAGCGAGGCTTAGAGGAGCACGCCCTAATTACATCCAGTTCTATTAGCCATTGACCAAAGCAAAATCGTCTTCTTTGTAACCGATCACGATTTCCATGGGAGAGTCAGAACGTGATATAATTGGATGTTAATACAAAACAGTTGTCTGAGTGTAACCATTTTGCTTGGGTCACGGCTCACTTCGGCACAAAGATGCTACAAGATGAGATTCGGGAAAAGAGCAAGGCTAACTAGCCATTTTGGTCCATTTCCCTTCTCTCAAAGAAAATGAATATGACTTTGAGAGAAGATTGCCTGATTCCACAATAAACCCCCCATTGAATGAGCTTATAACCGGGAAACTCACATTCTTCCAACCGTAACCAGCGCTCCTGAAAGTCTATTATGAAAGCCACAATGGCTTAGCTATCATTTTTAGACCAAATCTCCACTAGGGGAAAACATCTTCCTGCCTGTATAGGAAAACTTTTAGTATGCCAGACTATTAAAGGAAGAGTTGAATCAGCTTGTCACTGTTTTGTATAGCACAACTATGTGCCACTTTCTAATACTATCGTGCTTATAAATATCTTTTTCATTTCTCAAAGTAAACATTTAAAGGTCCCGAGGATGCATCAAAAGTAATAAGGGTACGTCTGTATTAAATTTTCATTGAAGTTTCATTTTACTCTTGTGTGGAAAACATATTCATACACTTCCCACAACACAGGACAATAAATGGGTTTGTTGGTAATAAAAATAACAAAAAATGGGTCAGCTATGCGATGCTGAAGAATAAGGTCTTTACCAGTGAAAAGAGACTTTTTGAATCAGGTTGATAGTATGTGTATGTATAAAGAAACTGTAATCAAAGATTAGAAAGCAGAAAATAATTAGATAATTAGAAGGATTAATTATCGTAACATGAATTACACAGTGCCTCTTCAACATCAGTCATAATTCCGTACTAGTTTCATTATTTCTGCAGATTACAGATTACATTTAGGACAGGCTCGAATTTATGATACTCTGCTATTCAAGTATGAAAAGCATGTAAATCCAAATCCAAAATTAACTACGCCAGAAAACAAATGTCCACCAAGGAAAATACAAAAAAGGCTACCATGAAAATTTAGCAAGGGGATTTGTGTTACATTTATCTACAGTCTGGCGGTGGCTCAGCTAAGTTTCCCCATTCAGAGGTCATGAGACAAAAGGTGCTGTGAAAATGAAATTCATTATGATGATAATGATGATCACTGTTAGTATTCTTACCATTATTATAAATTATATAAAATTATATTATATAAGAATAAATATATATATAATTTTTCCTTTTTTCCCTCTACATTTCAGCCAGATTAACATAAAGAAGTTATGCTTACAGTGCTTTTGTCAGCCACTTAAAATCTTTATCGTGTTGCATGCTTACTGTGTTTTGTTAGTCACGTAACATACTATGTGTTATGCTAACAGTGCTTTTGGGGCTAAAGGGGTGACATTAGCTCAGGAGGTAGAGAGGTTGTCTGGCAACTGGAAGGTTGTTGATTCAATCCCCGGTCCTCTGAGTGCATCGAAGTGTCCTTGAGCAAGACACCTAACCCCCGATTGCTCCCTACGAGCTGGTTTGCATGGTTGCCTCGCCATTGGCGTGTAAGTGTGTGTGTGTGTGTGTGTGTGTGTGCGTGTGTGTGTGTGTGTGATTTAAAAGGATTGATTGTAAAGCACTTTGCGCAGTTGTTGCTGGAAAATGCATTATATACAGTTAAAATAAAAAATTAAAATTAAATACAGTCCATGTATCATTTGTTGGTTACTTAGCGTACCCCGTTTTATGCTTACACATACATCTGCAGCGTTAACCTGTCAGTGAATTAGCGTACCTTGTTCCATGCTTACACATAGAGTACCGCAGCAGTGTTAAGCTGTCAGTGAGTTAGCATAACTCGTTTCGTGCTTACACATACTGCTGCAGTGTTAAGCTGTCAGTGAGTTAGCATACCTTGTTCCATGCTTACACATACAGTACCGCAGCAGTGTTAAGCTCTTGGTCGCTTAGCATACCTTGATGTTGCCCTCCGCGACGTTGAGTGCGCTCTGCAGCCGGACGGTCTTCTCGCGGCTCTCCCGGGCCTCCTCCTGCACCCGCTGGAGCTCCGCCCTCAGCTTCCCCAGGGTCTTCTGGAGGGCCGCCTCCTGCGCCTGGAACTCCTTCCGCAGCTCCGCCTCCGTCTTCTTCCAGGCCAGCAGGTTCTCGGCGGTCAGCTGCTGCGTGCGCTTCATGGCCTCCAGCTCGCGCTCGTAGTAGCCCTGGGCCTTGCTGAGCTTGGCCTCGTAGTCCTCCACCAGGCGCTTCTTTTCCTGCTTCAGCTCCTCCACCCGCTCGGTCAGCGACTCCACCTCGGCCTTGTGGAGCTGGCCCAGCTTCTCCTGGTCCTTGCTGTAGTTGGCGTTCTGGCTCTGGTGGCTGCGGAGCAGCTCCTGGATCTCCTGGCGGTGGGCGGCGCGCAGCTCCTCCAGCGCCTGCCGCTTCTCCTGCTCGAACTGCGCCTGCACCTGGCCGAAGGAGCGCAGGCGCTCCTCGAAGCCGCGGCGCATCTCCTCCACCTCGCGCGACATGGTGACCACGCGCTGCGTGTGCTGCGCCTCGGTGCACAGCTGCATGTCCTCCACGCGCTGCCGGTACGTCTCAAACTCGGCCAGCGCCTGCCGCTTCATGCGCTCGTGCAGCTCCATGGACTCCTCCAGCGACTGGATGCGCCGCTTCAGGTCCATCTCGTCGCTGATCTTGCTCTTGTACTGCATGATCTTCTCCCGCGTCTCCGACAGGATCTGCTGCACCTCCTCCTCGTGCGCCTCCTTCAGGGTCTGGATGGCCGCCTCGTGCTCGTCGTTCTTTGTGTTCAGCGCATAAATCACCTTTGGGGGGGGCAGAGTGGGAAAGGGGTTAATGCGGGTACTGATGGAAGGTTTAGCATGTATCATTAAACAAAGCAAAGGCCTGGATTTAAATCTACAGTAAATTGTTCTTTCGCAAACAATGTTTTGTGATTTTTTCTGATCAGCAGACTGTGTTTGGGACTAATGTTAAAGTTAAGGACACTGAAAATGCAATGCAAATGCCCATAGTATTCCTGAAAAATGTGCATTGCACCTCTTGAGAAGTCCAACATCCTTGTGAGTTGGCAACTGTAAATTTTGCTAATAGGACTACTGTAATTAGTGTCTTGTCATAGGGCAAGAGAGGGAAAGGCCGTACTTGATCCAACTTGGCTTTGAATTTTGGCTTTCGGTACTACACCTCTGACTGAAAAATATATTGTACTACATTAAAAACACATAACGTACAATGTCAATAGTCACAGGTTCAGAAACTGAAATCAATGGCTTAAAATCATAATAATTTCAATGAACTTCATTCTACTAGGATATCACATTGAGATAATAAGAAATAAATGTCAAAGTCAAAGAAGGAAATCGCTACTAAAGATTTTTGAGTCAATGGTTCACTGCCCTTGAATGATATATGCACTAGAGAGCTTAATGTGACTTAATGTGACAAAGGGCAAAGTCATTACATACAAATTTTACAGCTTTAAGTGCCCTATAACCTTAATCCTCCCCCCTCACCCACAGCTGCACACCACATCCACTGTTTTTACCCATCTCCTATATTCCGCTTTCAAAAACACGTCTCCTATGTTCCGCAACAACATAAACAGAGTCAATAATGCATAACATTCAACTTCCAGAGGTTTTAGCAATCCTTGTTCACTTAAAAAATATTAAATAGCAACCCTCCTCACAATAATTTCTATATGTAATGGCCTTGTAAATGAATAAGCGTAAAACACTTTCCTGTATCATTCTGCAAATATTTGCATGGTCTTGTCTTCATTATAATTATTTTTCTGCTGGAGTTGTGATTGGGGCAATATTAACTGCATCATTTCCCAAAAAGGGTTTCCATAATGTGCAAATGTATGCAATGCTAAATGTGCCGGTCTTTTAGTGTTAGGCTATTATATAAATACATTTCTAGGTGTATGATCCAAGTTAAAAAAAGAAAACCAGGCTTCAGCAACTGAGCTCTGAATTCAATCAGGGGTATAAAAAGTTCTTAAAAACAAAAACTGCTGACATCACTCTCCTTAGCAGAATGACTTCACATTTTGTGACAACAAATCACAGTTGATTACATGCACCATCGTGGAAAAATACCACAGACAATTGCAGCCTACATCTATTTCAGTACCGTCACCAAGGACTATTTTATCCCAGGCATTTCAAATTGCTTTAATTCTTTAAAATGAGAATACAATTACAAAACATTGGCACATTGTTGCCAGATAATTATAATTTCACAGATGCTGGCTTCAGCTTTAACACTGATTAGGAAGAAGGGTGGAACCGTCCAGGGCCAAAGCAGTAATCTTCAGAAGAAAAGAAGCTAAAATGGTGCAGATCCCAGAGTTAGATTAACGGGTTGAAACAGAGCACCTGTCGCGGAGCAGGAGGATGAAGTGACATTTTCTGTGTTTTATCAATCCATAATAGCGTCTTTCCGCTCTGCTACCCGGGCTAAGCCCCATCCGTCTGCGCAGAGCCTCGCGCGCGACCTCATCGGCGAAGACGCGAGTCGGGCTCTGACCCGTGAGGAGCGGCGCCCACTCTGAGAGACAGCGTGACACCGTCCACCTCCACACACGGCGCCATTTGCCAAAATCCCTCTTTCTAAATTGTTGCCAGCAGATGGATTGTGGAGGCCAATTTCAAAAGTAGCATCGTTAGCAGAAAAATACAGTTAGGCCAAAAATGTCATCTCTAAAACCTATGCATCCAATAAAAGTTTACTTTTAAAAGATTTCTGTCAAAACTTCAGACTGAACTTTTGAGCCGTTTTTATCAATATTCAACTCCCTCTTTTTGTTCAAACTTTGTTTTTAGCTAGTTATTAAAACATTATATGCTGTAAGAACTCTACTCATACAAATGTACAAACGTTAAACATTCTATGAATTATCTAAAGAGAAAAAAAACATCATTCATTTCCTACACCAGTATGGTATGAATCTAATAGGCCTACTTGGTATAAGTATTATACCTAATACTTACACTTACCTACTTAAAGCTCTGGGTAAATTAATTAACCCATTAGATTATAACATCATATCCAGAGCGATTAAGAAAAGTAAATCACTCCCCCTACCTTAAGTGACCATACCTCACAACAGTTAGGTCTCCATCACACTTCTTTCTACTTTGCCTGTGGAACTGCCATTGTTTAAACTGACTACTAATGCATCTGATCAGCTTATAAGAAAGCTAAGGTTTCAGACCGTGGTCCAATTAGATGGGTGAGAAAGAATGTACACTGCGCTGTCAGTGCAGCCTCAACCTGCCAAGACGCATCAGCAATAGATAAAATAAGTGTTCAATTTCAAAGCTAATGAAATAATGCAAGTGTGTTCTTATTGGTTTCTCCAATCCATTACGGCAGATTTAACTCAATCTGTTTCTGTCTGTTTGTTAGTCTGCGGTTTGTACAGAGACGAAATCCCGAGAGTAATTATTCATCTGTTTATGTTTCACACATAACACCCTGATCCCTCCAATCTGGAAAGGCTGATTGCCATTCAATCCTGCCACAGCCCCACAGGCAGACTCAGCCATGACCGCAACCAGGGCAAACCTGGCAGCACCAACTGCCCCGGCCCTCTGAGGAACCCCGGCCAATCACACGACAGTCTGAGAGCCTGACAGTTCTCAGTTATCTCCTTCTCTCTGAGCTCTGAATGCTGTATTAGCATGCCATGGTAGGCTGTTTTAAGATGAGTACTGGCAAAGCTAATTGTTAAAGCGAAAAGTTAATTGTATAGCAATATAACAAATGCACAGTTAACAGAAAATATAACACAAACAAAGCAAGAGATTCATCTCCTGGGATGATTTGCATTGGTTTTGTTTTGAGTGGGGTTAGCAAGTTTAGCCGATGTATAGTATCTCGCACACTCTCCCTGCTTATCTCTCTGTCTTTAATTCAATCAAATTTTATTCGAGCCAGAATCAAAGCCAGAGATGAGACAACAGTTAATTTCAAGCATCAAGCCCAATAAATGAGGCAAGGATGCCTTTTCAGTTATAGTCACTTAATCTGTGAATTCCAAACACAGCACTTCCTTTGGCACCACGGATTGAATCAATGTACCTAGACTAGAGGTCATAGAATCTGCCTTATCTTCAGGCAATGAAACATTCACTGATGATGGTAATGACCACCATTTGCAGAAAAAGGTTACACGGATAACACTGCACAGCACAATAGGGCTCTTTGTAAATTGGTCCAGTTTAGCTTTGGGCCATGGTAACAGTGACAGTGTAGCTACAATCACATTCTGTTCTCCCTGAAGTGTCTCCCATGCACGACTAAAATGGAGGACAGTTATGTCTCATCACCTCCAAAGCAATGGAAGGAATAATGAAGCCATTCAGCCATTCTAGGTTAGAAAATAGCCTTCCCTAAAAGGCATATCTGTCATTTACTTAGCTTAGGTTCTACTTGAAATGGGCAGAGGTATATGCTGTCATGTCTTGCTCCAGTTTTGTGTGTGTGCTAGGGGGAAGGAGTGGCAACTCTATACCTGGTCTGATTCCGCACAGATTAAAATGCAGAAACTGTGCTGAAATTGTGCCCAAAAAAAATGTAATGGTGATTTGCAGCCACTGAATATGCAATAAGTGTGGTAATGGATTTTAATGAAGTTGAGAGATAGCGCTAATTAGAGTAATTATATGCACAGGATCCGCTAAATTGCAAGGTGTACCCTAATCCATGAGGTAATTAACACCGAAAAAGACGTGGGCTGTGCAAACTCAGGTCTGTCTCCGAAATGTAAATTCACCTTCCTCCAAACTAGTCTCCGCCTCTACTTGCTCGAATCACTTTATTTTTGCACTGCCTGGCTGTCAATCATTTCTGAAAGCCAGACTTTCAGCCACATCCTGCGAGCGCTACTTTAATTTCCTTCGCCATTCATGGAGTTTTTCCCCCAAGCACACAGTGTGTAGCGGCACGTCATCGGGAGTCACATTCACAGCAATCAGCGGTGCGAACCGAACGCTCTTCTTCAGAATGTGCTAACCAAACAGCGTTGTTAATGAGTGAGCGACAGCAATGCATGTGTGACTGTGAGTCAGTGTGTGAATGGGACGCTCAATTAAAAGAATGGGCAGAAGTTTGACAGCTTCACTAATATGACGTGTATTTGCCTCAATGGACGATGCCAAGTCATCTGTACTATTTGTTCACCGGTCATGGTCCAAGGGAAGGGGGTTTTCCTGGGATCACCGTTGTGCGGCTCAGAAGCACTGCTGTGTTATAGTACAATTACCAATGTGCAAATATTACTTTGTTCACAACAAACAATTGTAATTACAGACCGCGTGAACAACCAGCTGGCAGCTGAGAAAGCCAAGGTCAGGGTAAGTGATGTCCAAAGCGATTCTAATCAGGTAAACACAGAGCCACAAGAGTGCACTTGCTCTCGACACGACGCCTGCAACAAATCACGCGCGAGTCAGACGCGCTGCCTGCTCCCTCCCTCTTGAGTGCCCGAAATGGAGAAAACCCAGTACAGCATTCACGGATGGATTGCCAGCTTCCCATTATTGAAATGCAACGATCAATTATGATGTCTTCGATTTGAACAAAGTCAGCAGATTCACAAAGTGGGTGGGCAGTAAAGCGATAAGGCAGTAATTGCCAACCCTGTTCCAGGAGATCTGCCGCCCAGTAGCTTTTCACTCCGACCCTAACAAACAAACCTCATTCAGCAAGCTTAAGCCGCTAATTAGTATAATCAGGTGTGCCAAATTGGGGTTGAAATTAAAACCTACAGGACAGTAGATCTCCAGGAACAGGGTTGGGAACCACTGTGATCAGGTATGCAGTATACAGTAAGCCAATGAAAAAAGTCTCCTGTTAAATGCATTAAAAGCAGCCAACAGAGTAAAGGTCAACATGAAACCTCTAAGAGGATCGTGTTTATCTACAGTACAAACAGGTCCATGTGAAATATATTTCAGCAGGGTTTTCACCGGGCAACACCTACTGTAACACAGGACTTCCTTCTCTATGGATGTGCCTGGAATTTCTATATAGTGATATCAGTGAAATGTCAGCTCTTTGTGGTATCACAATATTCTTGTCAAAAACCAGATGACCCAATGAGCATAGCTTCCAGTTCCACTGCAAAATAACCCAGCAGAGTTATATTTGAGCCCCGGACCACAAAATGAAAAATGGAGAGTGCTCAGTTGACCCACAATTCCCTGCGGCTCTACACAACTATGCAGCTAAATCACAGAGGCAGTTTTTAACATAGCACCTGCGACAGCCAACCAGAGAAAGCACTAGGTCATGTGATCAATGCCAGGCACATGAGAAGAGAGAAGGCAATCTCACATCCTATAGAGTGCAAGGCCAAACAGCATTATTACAGATTTTATGTCAAAGAGAAAGCCCTATAAAATGCACTTAGAGGCATAAACACACAAGGACACTGCGTGTTGTTTGCCCCCCCTCACCTCCCCCCAAAACCCCCAAGCTTAGCGGGAACCTAGCAGGGAGATGCTGGAGCAAAAGCGTGGAAATCCCTGATTGGCTAGCGGGGCGACTGGAGTGAGACAAGGACGCCGCGATCGTTTCGCTCCTGTTGTCTGGAGACCCACGGAGACTGCGTATGGACGTAAATAAGAGGTTTAGCGAAACGCAGAGCCGCTGTCACAGGCCCTGCTGGGGGATGAACTGTACGGCCAGTCGGGGGGAGCGAAAGACAGAGGCGTCCATCACAGGGTGACAGCTCTCCCTCAGCAGGCGGCATCGGCGTCGTAAATAAAGCGCGGCTCGATAGGTCAGGCGAGGAAGATGGCGGGGGGGGGCGGACAGGGCGCACCTCATTAGCGGCAAGCGTCGACGGCGTCGAGCTTCTGCGGCACTAAGCTGGGCGCACGCTGCGATCGCAGACAGACAAACAAACGTCTCCACCCCGGCTCTTAACCTCAGTGAAATCAAATCCCCATCACTGCAAGATACGGACCTGTCAGAAAATACACCACACGCATGCCACAGGCTGGCAGGAGCCCAGAAACAAAAGTGACTTCCTGTGTGGAGAACAAAAATGTTCACTGTACTCAAATGTACTACGGACCAACTTCACATACCTATTTGAACAAGGTCAGTAATCAAAACTGACGGCAGAAGCCGAAGGCTTGTTCACTCGTTTGGTCAGCGATATGAACACAGTCGGGTGATGTACTGCGATCCTGTTACAGATTCTACATAGAAAAGCCATTAAAAGCTTCCTTGGCCTGCCTTTCTGTTAGAGTCCCTCTCCATTCCACATAAAAACTACCACAGCAGTCCCTGCACACCACTCAACCGTGCTCAGGGTGCTCATTCTGTGAAAGAGAGGCCCTCTGGTCCACATTCCTGAGATACGACCAGTAACATTTGTGCCAAAGTGGGTCTAATTACCCCTACAGGCTGCGGGGGGGTGGGCTGGGGTCATAGAACAATTTGGGCCAGGAGACCACTATGGTCACCATCACTCAAGACAAGACACCAAGTTGTCTCCTGGGCCTGCTGGTTTGCCGATTTCCGGGACACTACCCCTCCCCCCAAAGTCCCCCTCCCTCCCTAAAGTATGCTGTGAGCTGCAGCCTGAGCGGTGAGAGGACAGCTGAAATTTTGGCAGGGCTCCTATTTGCTCACACACTGGGAGAGTCTGAGCACCCTGCCCGGTTCTGCTGACCCCAGCGTGGGCTCAGACTCACGGCGAGTTTGGGCAGGCAGCGAGGGGGGGGGGTAAAGGAGAATCAATCCCGCCGTGATTTGTCAGCAGCCCGCCCGCGGCTCCCTGCCCCGGCCGGGGGCCCTTCCACATCGCCGCCCGGATCTTGAGCCTGTCACCGCGCCACGGCCGCGTGTCACGCCGCGGCTCTTCAGCCGGACAGGAGGAGCGAGGGCTGGCGTCCCTCGGAGGGCTTCTGGACGCTTCCGCGGGCTCTCCTCCCCGATACCATCACAGGACCTGCCGCTCCGCATCGATTGCCACCTGATCCCTCACACCAAACATTTGCTAACTCTAAACCCGCCGCGTCCACTAGAGAGGGAGGGAGGGATTTATCAACATGCAGCGATGCTTTCTTTTTTGTGTCGACCGGGTAACGCCAAGAGGTGCTCACGGTACACTCCCCATACAGATTTCAGGTTCCACACGCAAAGATTTTTGCATCAATCAAAAACCGAAATGGCAAAAAAAGGGGGGACATAGCTCAGGAGGTAAGACCGATTGTCTGGCAGTCGGAGGGTTGCCGGTTCAAACCCCGCCCTGGGCATGTCCTTGAGCAAGACACCTTACCCCTAACCCCTAACTGCTCTGGCGAATGAGAGGCATCAATTGTAAAGCGCTTTGGATAAAAGCGCTATATAAATGCAGTCCATTTACCATTTACCAAAAAAATAATATTCCTAAAACTTTAGGCTACTGCCTGGCATCAAGTTAAACTAATGTTCACAAAAAGACAGCGACCGTATCTCTGAGAAATAATTCATGGACTCGCTACCAAATATGAATTCTGCTCCAACCGCTCAGCCCCTGGGCCCAGGGGAACGGACCTGGAGTTTCACTTTCGAAAGAACAACCGAGGATCATTTCTGGAGCACAAACTGCCATGAAATCCAACCCTACGAGCAGCCTCTAAGGAGGGGGGGGGGGACAATAAAATGTCACATTCAGACATCTCCGACATCAGCGGCACGCAGCTTGACTTCCCGCGCTTAAAATTAGCCCCTGGACAAAAGACACTTATCGTCGCTCCGCGGCAGAGTCTGCGAGCGGGAAAGGCCGGGGAAGCGGATTTCTGAGGCGCTTTTTCAGAAAGAACTAGAAGTAGGTCACCCCTTCACTGGCAGGTCTTAATCAGTACAAGGAAAGGCATTGTCTGGTACTGTCGTATCCATCCCTGGCTCACCTACGCCTGTCATAATTCGGAACGATAGCTCAAAGGGTGCACGCGTGTTTGGGAGAGGGGCGGTGGCAGAACAATGCCACAGTCGTAGGGGGGGGTCCAGGGACAGCTAACTGTAAGTAACCGTGGCGTGAGATGCAGTGTTAATTGAATGCCATTATGCCTTGAGTGGCATATTAAATCTGCAGGACAATGAGGAGGCTGGTTTGTGGGAGAAGAAAAAAACAGCAATATCTCATATTAGGGGAGTGCACTGAGAATGAGCGTTGCTTTCCATGCCAGTTGTAATGAGATGAAAGGGGCGATTGGGGGGAGGGGGGGGCAGTGGGAATAGGTATAATTTGGACCTCATCATCTTCTCATTTCAGTCTTATAGCACATCCGCAATTCCGCCAGTGTTGATTACATCGGCGCACACCCAACTTTATCGAAAGAAATTGGACTCAACCCAGCCAACAGCAACGACACCGCAGGGTAAGCTATCCCCCAACCCGGCATGCGTGGGCACAGGTTACAGCAGAGATGGAAAATCCAGGGTCGGAAAGTAAAGATCCTCTCCACGACTTTGTTCCAACCACCTGGCTTTGCTAAGTAGCACCATTGTTAAGCCAGGAGGTAGAGCTAATTAGCGAAATCAGCTGGCTGGAGTTCACGGCTGGAAGAAACGCACGGCAGGACTTCTGCTTTCTGACCCCTGGACTTTCCAACCTCCGCATTACGGCTGTAATTGGGCAAACTCGACTGAAGCGCAGTAGCAGGCTGCATCGGTAAACACGCTCCCATTTCACGCCCACGAGTGTTCTGACCTCTGGGGGGGGCAAGAGCACGAAATAAACCCAAAGGTTAAAATTCTCTGCATTCCTGTCCGGTGAGATGGGGTCGAAGAGCCTGGCGACGGAGGCAGAGGAGGACGCGTGGAGGAGCCTCCCGGGACGACCCGCAGACCGAGCCGAAATTATCAAGCAACGCTCCGCAGGGGGAGGCGCAGCCCCCGGGAGCCTTGTCCTTTCTCGAGCGAGCCTGCGGACAGGCTCCAGAGACTCCACGGCGGTCTGAAAGGATCTTTTCAATCGTGGACAACCAGCAATTGTGCGCGCGCCCAACCGTCACCTAGCAACCCCCGGCAACCGAAACATTCGATTGAACTCCAATTGAATGAATATTTCAGGCTCCTGGCCAGAGTTCAGTTTCAGAATCGAACGGAGAGCTGTCGGTTATTGGATGACAAGGTGGCTCTCGGGTCAGTCACGTACTTGCTTTTCCAGTCCTTCATTCAAGGCTTTTTCGTGCGCCGCTGAATTTTCGAGCGAAGCGTTTTTGTTCCGCCGTTCAAAAGAAAAAATTCTTTTGGACACCATCCGCAACGATGGACACGATTTATTGAATGAAATCTCTAACGCTCTCAAATTGATATTTGACCTTCACGACCACTGACCTTCATGAAACAAACGCAAACTTGCATAACTCCCAAAGGCAGAGCCAAAGGTCAGATGTTTTGCTTCTTTTGAATAAAACATGTTATTAAATTCACACCTTTTACTTCAAAAAAACAGAATGCTACAAAATCCGTGGCAGGAGGATTTTAATATTATGCCCATATCCTATACAGCTGGCTAATTGGTATTTCTTGTATATCCAATATATGTTTTCGGTTTGATATATCCAACTTTATGCAGCACATCCAATGTGCTTAGACTCATTGCATTTTTCTTAGCTCTCTGACCAACCCCACAACGAAGCAGCCCCTCCTCAGACTGTTATGAGATGCTATTTGTCAGGTAGCAGGCAAGGTTGGCAAAAGGAGGACACATATGTTGGTTTATATTGAGATCTGATATTGGCAGAAACCGATGAAGGCCATCCACAAATGTAATTAAGCTTGATTTAGAACAAACCGGACACGTATCAGGTCTCTTGTGTTTAGACCATCATCAATTGCAACACATATCAGATTTGTCAAGATATTGGATTCATGTTGCATAAAAAAGACAAGTGTAAAATTGCCCACAGTCTCACAAATATAAAGTGCATTTCCATTAGACAACAATGGCAGCGACTATACCCAGACCCAGACACAGACACAGAGACGTGACGTACGCACAAAGGAAAGAAAAAGAAGAAAAAAAAAAAACGGACAAACATTTGCTCCAAAGTCCCTGAGGCTCGAAACAAGCCGGAGCGAGAGGATGTTGAAGGTCAGGTCCACTTTGGTCATTACAGGTACGCCTTTCAACCTTTTTAAAATCCGGAGCTCAAATAACCAAGCCTCGAAGGGGAGCCCGGCAAGGCTGTTTACGCCTCGCGTTACGTAATCGCCACGTCCTGGAGGCACCGAGAAATGCGTGACAGAATTAACCTTTTGGAGCGTCGGCTTGGATGCGTAAATTAAATCACTCACGTCGGCAAGTTGCTCTGCAAGACATGCTGCCTGTGCGTCGCCTCTCGCGACTTGGCAGGATGTGAAACTGTGCAAGAGTCGATATGGAAAATTGAACATTACGTACATAAACCATCGAGAGAGCTGAGGCACTGAGAAAAGCCAGTGAAGTGTGGACTAGAACATTCTGTACTTTAGCCCTCGAGGTGGTCGGTTAGGACCCGCTGGTGAATTGTGGGAAGGGCTGTGGCGGTTGGAGACTTGAGACATGAAGCAGGAGCCTTGCACAGTGACACTGTAGCCTCCCTCTATAATACCGGCTACAGACGTGAAGTCCAGTGAAATGGCTCAGTCCTCACTGCCAAATGAGCCCCTTTCCCACTTCAGAGAGTTCTGCACGCCATGTGGAGGCCGGGTCACCATCAAAGAGCTTCCTCCATGTGCCATTCATCTTTCATCTCGCCAGCTGAGCCCTGGCGGTGAACTGGGGGGGGGGGGGGGGGGGGGGGGGCTGCTGATATGCACATCCTACAAACCAGGCCACTGTCACCACCTTCCCTCACCTCTCTTTCACCTATCAAACACCATGAATTGAAACTCCAACTTTCCTATAGCACATTTACCTACAATGTAATGCACGAAAAAGTAATATCTGTTTCCAGTATCCCCATTTGATTTTTTTGGAATAATAACACTAAAATCCCGACAAATTGCGAATCGTATGTCCCAAATTGACCTTGTTCCAAGAGTCAGCAGTTCTGGACGTCATCTCCAACTACTGACACAGAAAAACGGATTTGGGTGCGTTTTTCAAACGCGGCGTGTTTTTCTCTTACATAACCGAGCTGTTATAAGTGCAACTGTTTTAAAGGGCAGGAGGAAAAGGCTGAACGTTGTTGCGCCAGGGAGAAAAACCGCAGGACTGGAATGGACAGAGATAATCAAAGAGAAGCAAAAAAGCTAAACCTCCTGGTGAGCTTAGCCGGGGCTGAATGTGAAGCTAATGACGTTTCTTCAGAAAGCACAAACTGGCCATTTGCCTTTGAAGTGCAAGTCGGGGAGCGACAGAAAGTTCTGTTCTTCTGGAACTCTGCAAAGTCATGCTGACACAACTGTTCAGAACACATAGGCTACATATCCCCACATCCCTCGTATGCACTCAAAATTGACCCGCAAATATGAGCAGCCTCTGAGCTCCTTAATATTCCATTATTCAAGCCTATGCCCTTACCATGCAATGCTGAGGGGGCCTGAATGCCAATATGTCTTTTGAGCGGTTAACTATCATGACCTCAGACTGTGGGGAAATGTAAGGGCACTGACTGCTCTGCCAGTAAAATGTTACAGCAGCACACACGTTTCCTTAACGAGGCTTTTTACTGCAACAGACATCTGTTAAAGGTCTTTAGCACTATGCCGCCACTAGAGTCGTAAGCAGGCCACAGGCCTTTTGGATATTCGCCAGGAGTACATTATGGCCTTTAGTCAATAATGAAAAAGCTCACTGCCTTTTAAACTTTCAATATTCCAACAGCATTTCTAGGTTATTTTCCCAAAAAGCTGCCACTGGCCATATTTGACTGTATCACTCACCCTCTCTTTGTGTCACTGGACCAATTGTGAAGAAAATGAGGAAGGAATCTAACATTTAACTTTTTAACACAGAATAAAATCGGCACATTTGAAATACAGTACATAGTTTTTAGACATCAGCTGTATTTTGTCAAAGCAAAGCCAGCTACTATTGACACTGTAACAAAACCATCTAGCTATGTAGCCTACTACTACTACTCATAATAATAATAATAATAATAATAATCAGGCATATGTAATAGTATGATAATACTTTACTTGTAACACAATTGATTGTATATCCAGTATAAATATCATGTATACACTTGGCCAGACTGAGAGTCACGAGAGAATCTGGGGAATTATGGGCAAAAATGGGCAAACAGATTACTGCAGTGCATGTATAATCCTCACCATCTATAGCGGCACAAAGCAGCAGGAGACTCATTTTATAACTGCCGTGGAAAGAGAATCATTCCATTGCACTGGAATGAACAAACAGAGACCTGCTGGTGATGGACTTACAAACCAGCAATTGTCCTGGCCTTGGGACCAGGGATGACTAAGGGAAATGCATTCTTCTCTTTACTCTGGACTCTCAAGGACTTAAACCTAAATGTTGCTATAACTACTACTGTTTGTATCTATCTGCAGTCAATAAACTGTTATGCCTTTTGCTTTAATTTCCAGCGTTGATCTTTCTTCGTGCAATTCTGAATCTTTGCTAGAAATAAAACCTGTATTTTAGTCTGAGCACAATGAAAGAGGCGAGATTGTCCCCAGGTTGAGGTATAATTTTCTGACGAAAAGGAGGCTAGACATGAAAACATGATTCAGCCTATATGACTCAGTGTTGACTTGAGCCCTCCTCTGTGTGTCGAAGTTAAACAAATGGCCTTTCCCAGTATCTGGAGAGGACAGAGGGGAAATTATTTACATCACTCTATTCTGCTGTCTGGGGGGAACGGCACAGTCCAGTCTAGAGTTTCAAAAATGAAAGGAGCAGTGTCAGCTGAGAAAGCAGAGCGGGCCTGCTCTATTAAAGCAAGTCGTGTGACACTACAGGCCGGTTGACCGGGGACATCGCCTTGGTAGCGAGAGAAACAAACACATGGCCTAGATGTTGTTGTGAAGACACAAAGAAACACTCAGCAAATGACTTTTACAAGAGCTGAAGTGAGATATGACTCTTAAAGGGTATGTAATGTTTCATTTCCTCCGAAATAGCAGGCATGACATTTTGTACGCCAACACAATTGGCATATAAAAGGGGCATCTGCCAGGGCTCCATGCACACAAAGTTCCTAAGTAAATGACAGAGCACCATCATTTAGAAAGTACATTACAATACATTACATTACAACAAATGCAGAACCACCAAGAAGGCATGGAGGACCATTTACAAGCAATACAGGTGCCATAGAAAGTAGCAAAGTAGCTCCATTTATTTTAAATAGGTCTGTGGCAAAACACAAACATGACAATTTAAGAGAAAATCTTTTAGAGGAAGCCTGTTGTAAAGAATAGTTTATGCTGTCCTGGTTAAAAAAAACTAAAATAAAAATGACAGTGAAAAACATCACAACACTGATACAGATCCTTATAGCCATCCAATTTCCACAAAAATACAAGATACAAACATACAAGATTTAAAGCAATATGTTTTCCTTTCTATCCTGGTTCTACCCATTTCTCTCTCTTTTTTGATCTGCACCATCATTTGGGCTGAGATGTAGAGCTTCTCTCGGCTGCTGGTCACTTCTGCAGAATATCACAACACTACAGATCTCTTAATATGCGCCAACTGGCACTGATTTGTCACACATAAAATCCTTAATTATGACAGAACCATTAGGATATATCAATCCCTGTTCATAATATAGACCAATTATTTCATCTGTACCAAAATAGCTGATTATGGCCTTAAAATTCAGTGGAATATAAAGGCTTGGCATGAAATTTTTTCTCAAAATAATTTTTTATAAACTTTAGCCTGCTGAGATTTGAGTTAATTCGCAAATGTAGGTTTTAGGTCTTGGAGGAACAGTAACTCTAAGAACAGGAACAACTTCCCTAATTTCATTAGACTATTTATGCATGCACTTTCACTTGAAAACTCAACAAACTTACACATTTAACTGCTTAATATCAAAATAATTAATCCTGAACTTTCACGCATCCATTTCGAGAACAGTTTTACGTGCTTCTGTATAGCATTTTAATTTATAAGATTCAGTTAATTAATTTCAGGGCTTTCATATGGCGTCCAGTATATTTAGCATCGCGTGGGAGGATTGTAATTACGCACCACTGCATGGAAATCGGGGAATTTAGGCACTTTGTCGCCTTCTCTATCGACACTACCAACTTCACAATAAAGAACGGAGAGTTACCGTGGCAACTAGACACAGCTGCCTCTGCAAAGCACCAGTAAAAGGCGTAAGCAGCCAGGTTTCTATCGGCACTGCCGATCCCTTTCTGTTTTGTTCCGTGTTTATTCATCGCAGTCTAAATTTGTTTGTATCAAGATGTTCAAACTTCCATCACTCAATTATTTGCTGGAATCAGTTAATTGCACTCAAATTAGCGTCTTCCCAGTCGGTAATGCCTTCCGTGATTACTGTCATTTTCCAACTTCCAATTGTTTAAATGTGCATTGAGCTCTTTCTTAAAGGGTCCTGTGAATATTTTTCTCCCTCCGACAATCTTTGTGCTTGCGCCTTTTTCATGTTCTTATATCTGGTGCAGTTACTTTTAAAGAAATAACAAACCAAAAAACACAGCAGCAAGGAGAAAAAATATTTATAAATGATATTTAGGCCTGTTCATTGGTTTCAGCTTACACACATGAGAAACTGCCTTCAAAGGTTTGTTCTCCTTGACTGGTACATATATTTATCATTTAAAAATACATTTAGCAGATATAAACAATTGTTCATCTTAACCAAGTCACAACATTATTTGTCAATAATAAATTCAGTCATCATGTACTATGTTTAAACTAACAAGACAAATAGTTTCGCTAGCTCAGTTTTAGTTTACTAATATTTACAGTACAGAATGAAAACTTACAACTGGCCTCATGATTGAATAGTCTAAGTTCTACGACTAGCTAGTACGCTAAATTATGAAAAGCAGAAAAGGGTGTTGCTTAGAAACGGTTTGCTGTAGTGAAAATACATGACACACCATTGCCATTTCATCTGTGCTGTGATTAATACAACCCTTTGTTTCAGCACCTATTTTACTTATGCTGCATCTATAATTTAACTTGTGTCATAAATAAAATAATAATAAATAAATTCATTCAAAGAGTTTCTGAAGATAGAGCAGCTGGAGTCATATAAATGCAGTCAAATCCCCCTCGTACATCATGTACATTCCAAACTACCTGTATGACTTAAATGCTCATTTCCAAAATGTTACATAGCAAAAAATAACTCAGAGTCTATAGCACCATCCAACACATTACTGATACATACAAATTTCACAGTTTACGCACTGTATGTGGACAGGTCGACCAAACTACGCTCTCTCATTTTACTTAATCGACCAAGAATGCAGGATCATTTTGTACTTGCGATCACAAATATTTTTGTTTGTTTGGATTTTTCCCTTCTGGCAACTTTCTCTACAGCTTATGAATCTGTCTCTGAAGTCTGAATAAATCCATTCCGCCTTTTTCCAGTTTATTAATGAAACATCCCTTAACAGGGATGTTAATGAAGCATGTTAATGAGGCACTTTAGCTAATTTAACACCTAGACTGTTTGTACTAATGGCATTTTCGGCAGCAGTAAGCGTGATGGCCACTGAACATTAAAATGGGTATCCAACCAGGAGAACAGAGACAAAATGTGTCTACAACGTGGTCTGGGTTTGTGCTTCAGTCTCTCAGGAGGATTTTTTTTCCTTTAAAATACACTGGAACAAAGGGTAGCAGGGTCTTACATGGTTTATTAAGCACCATCGTAATCAAAAAGTGCGTGGCCTATATTCACAACGTGTAGTGGAATTAACTCTTCACTGCATGAGGCTGGAAGACAGACAGAAAGAGAGAGAGAGGGGGGAGGAAGGGAGGGAGAGAGCAGGAGAAAGAACAAGAGGGAGGGACCGTAAAAAGAGAAGGAAAGACAGCAGGGGGAGAGGGAGCCATAGAGGGATGGAAAGGAGTGGAGCGGGCGAAAGAGGGGATGGAATGAGGAGAGAGAAAGAGAAACAGAGGAGTGAGAAGGAGAGAGAGAGGGAGGGAGGGGAGGTAAGCCAGGGAGAGAAGCAGATTGTCTGCGGTGGAGAATCGGGCCCTATGAGTCATCAGCAGAAAGCGGCATTCCGCTAGGGGTAAGAGGAAGCAGGGAACACGACTCTGGTTGTATTTGACATCCTGAGCTTTATTATGAACGTCTGCTCTTCAAGTGTACTTTCAGGTCATACTGCATTAATGCTCTTTAACCAGCTCTCTTTTTTTTCACTCTTACTTACTTACTTACAGTAATGGCAGTTTAAAATGAATACTCTTAAATGAGGCGAGATTTAGCCATTGAGTTAATGTCGCCTCCATCCACTACGAACAGTCCGTAAAATGGGAAAAATGGACAACCTTGCGATTCATATTTCGCTGAGGGAACGAAAAGGCCTGGTTAAAATCAATGCGATCATGACAGCAATTCATGTGTATTGCTTTTCTCTGGTTGATGAACAGGGTTTCCTCATGAATTCTTAATAGTTCACAGTAATGCAATGATTCAGATGCCTTCCCCACACACAGACTCACACACACGCCCGCACTCACATACACGTGCACGCGCACACACACACGTGTGAGTATAATGACAGAAGCTGTTACACACAGCTTTCCCACGTGTGCAAACACTGTGAGTGTAACCCGCTCAGCTTTCAAACAGATCTGCCTGCAGTATAATCTCCTCATAGCCATCCAATTTCCATAAAAATAACCATACAAGATTTAAATCAATGTGTTTGCCTTTCTATCCTGGTACTACCCATTTCTTTCTCTCTTTTTTTATCCACACATCCACGCTGTCCTTCACACCCGTTTTCAGGCTGACACGTGGAGCTTCTCCTAGCAGCCGGTCTGGATCCAGAGGCCAGCTGGAGGAAGCGATGCCAGGAGAGGGGTGCCTGATTGGCAGGCACCTGAAGCCCTGCCAGCCTAGCCCATGACAGGGGAGAACTGGGAGTGGGTGGGCGGAGACGGGAGCCATTGTGACATCACGCTCATGGCCAGCAGCACGTCACCTGGGCGCGGGACGGGGGAGGGGCCTGGGACGGGGAGACTAAATGATGGATGGGCTGCCTGGTCGTGCCTCCCTGGCCACCTGGGTGTGAAATTGTGAACAGCATCTGATCTGGCGTGGGAGTGGGGGGGGCAGCGGCTCTGAGCTGGGCCGCCATTGCCGCCATCATTCATGCCGCCCAGTGCGAGGAAGGGGAGGAGAGAGAACCTGTTTTTGGGGCTGGTGCGCCAGGAGCAGATACGGATGAGGCAGACCTCCAAAATCACACCCCCCCCCCCCACCACGAGACCTCGCTCGTGAAGACGAACGGCATGCACGCTCCGAAGGGTCTCAAACAAATGTAATCCAGATCTGCGTGGAAGGCGAAGGGGATGTTTTTTTAATAGCCCTCCTCCCTTCAGGCTCGCTACCTCCACCAAGGTGTGCTGAGCAAGATCAAAAGCAATAATTCAGCACAGCCGACAGTCATGAGGCTCGGTAAGGAAAGCACCCCCCCCACGCTCCCATTTTTTCCTCAAACCTACCCTGAAAGCATAAGCATGCATTTCATCTAAAGTCCTCCTGAGCAAAGTGGGGAGGTCTACTGCACTGGTCTGCATCGCCGCGGGCAACCATGTCCGCATACATTAGGCCGCATCAACTGGCGGATTCCTCCTCCAAAAACTCCTGCGCTGGGTGTTTTTAAATCATCCCCCACCCCCGGTTCCTCCCCGCTGCTAACTCAATAACCCGCGCACATCCAAAGGCGAAAGAACGACGGCTTCCCAGGCTTTCCGGGAGGGCTAAAGGCAATATCCCGTGTCCTAGCACATAACAACGTGTTAATCAATAACACTGTTGCAGGGACGATCACTTGGACAAGACAGCTTACCACAGCCTGGCTTTTACAGCCAAAGAGCGACCTCTTTAAAAAAAAAACAAAGGTCGTCTGGATGAGTGAGAACAATTTTCTGAGTCCATAAAACAGGTGCAGACCAAAACGTTTAATATCTCATCAAGGGTTTATGGGGGGCTCTGTCTAAAATACTGTCTAAAATAGTAATTGCCATTTGTGACCCACTGCCAAAATGTACCCTTGATTTTCCAGGGCTATACATATAACACCTCGTGATCAAATTTTATTTAAATCAGACAATAGATCTTTCTAAGATTAATGCTGATTAACAAAAAATACAAATATCCCTTCAATTTAAAAACATTAAAATGGGCAGAAAATACTAAAATCAAGCAAATTCAAGACTTTCTTTTCTCTGGCGAATGTAATAACAGGGTGCATCTGGTGACATTAGTTTGCAATTTATTTGAAAGTGACTGGTTATTGAACAAATGGCATTTAGGCAACTGTCAGCAGAAGCTGAAATGACAGCGGTTGAAGGAAATGGGATTCACAATTCTGTACCGCAGAGCGCTACTCAGGGACTATTAGCCGAAATGCACTTAAGCTTCTGATTTCTAGCGCAAATGGATCATGTCATTACGGCACACGCTGACCCAGAGGTAAACCGTGTTCGTTCGTTCTTGTGGCGGTACCAGCTGGTTTATAATGACTATAAAGGAAAGAAACAAGGGGGCTGAATCCACATCTGAACACGCAGTAATACGTTACTGTATGTGCCAAATCAACTATGACAGAACATTTTACTTTGACAGAGAACGTTTTTATCTGTATTAACTCAGTTAGAGCCGAATTAACACTGAACATTTTACCGTGCACAATGCCACTAATCGGTCTGACGGGTATGAAAAAAAATGTCCTTCAGTAAATTTCCACACAGCACCGACGCGTGAAATGCAAACAGAAACACTGGATATATGAGAATTTTTTCCCTCCTACCGTTATTCTTTTTAAACCCAGTCTCTTTCTCATTTACGGACGTCGGGTAGCCTACAGTCTTGTTCTGTGAAGGACAAATTTTTATCGCCCTGCAGTTTACGACGTGCGCTCCAGCTATGTCTGTTTCAAAAACACAAATAAATGAATAAAATAAAATAAAATAAATAAATAAATAAGCTCGCTGCTACAGTCACAGAAAAAAAGTGGTCCTCAGTCAATCGAGAGACCATCACATCCCACCTACAGCATTGGTCCGGACCGTTTTGTACCTGTGCCCCTCGGTCCTTCGAAACCCACTGCGTCGCCCTACCCCCCACACTTCAACAGTCAACGAATCTTAATTTAAACAGCAAAAGAGGATGATAAGGCCTTTTTCTTTTCTGTCCATTGCGGAGTGTTCCTGCTCTTGCCGACCTTGATGGCACCCCCGTATTGAGGGCGAGACTTTTCGGAAGCGCGGAAGGGGGCGCGTCTCTCGCCGGTCTCACAGGGTTTCATTAGCGCTGCGTGACCTGCTAAGTGCAGCCAGACCAGACTGGAGTCCGCTCCAGTCTGCGGGACGTTCTCGTGCTCGACGGATAATGTCAGAGATCGCAGCGGAAAGGCAGGAACACGTTCAATAGGCACGGCAGAAAAAAACCAGTAGAGTACAGCTATTTGTGTAAATTCCCATTTAATGTGGTTCATTTAACCAGGCCAAATTGCCCGGTGGATTGGAAGAGGAATCCAGTCAAGGACTGAGGCCCAATTAATTTCTTTTCAAACTGACCATGTTTCCCCAATTCCATTATATTTCATGGAGCCATTTCCTTAACTGGAACAGTAGACTTTCAGAGCGGGTCACATAATTTGCGATCATAATTAATTACACATTCAGAGATATTCAGAGTTCTCTACAGAGAATTTTCCTCAATGAGGTTTTACAAAATTTTTTCTATTTTTTGACTTTCGCCTTCCCTTCACTAATTAAAATTTTTTTGCATGGCTGGCACGAGGCCATTCAAACTGGAACTAGCTCAAAGACAAGCAAGCATGCATTTGTTGATGAACCAATAATGATGATGGCGATCCAAGTTACCAGCAGAGCACTGTATTGAACAAACAACTATAATTGCGTCCTCATGTATGACAGACAGAAAGCACTACGTCGTTTAATAGGTTTAATATGCAGAAGTTTCAAGATGAAACTGCCGCTTTATTATTCAAATGAACAGAATAATCTGTTAAATTAACTGGAGTCAAAAAAAAAAGTTAATGAACTAAAAAATGTAATCAACTGACAAGCCGTAATTGTAATCACAGTAGCAAGTGCAAGTGTAGCTACTGGGGTTTTTTCACTGAGAAAACATTTAAACACAAAAATTTGTCCCATTTTCATTAAAGGAAAACAGCATGCAAAACTTTTCTGGAACATTCTCTCTAAGCCCAGATTGAGCCAGTTAAAACATTTTCTTTAAAGATGAAAGGAATCTTTTTCATCTTTAATACAAGTCTGGGCGATTTTGATGGCGGTCATTCTGGCTGAAATCTGCATTCAAGTTCAAAATGGGACTGTCTGCTCCATTCTTTGTGGAAAAGGTAGCATGAATGGATGTTGCAAATAGGACCAGGATTCAACCAAAATTTGTCCTCCAACTCACAATTACATGTAAGTGTTATTTTATCCACAAAGGTAGTTGTGCGAGTGACAAAATTATCTGTGATTGGCTAATACATCCATTTAATTGTAAGTCAGAGGACAAATGAAGACAAGGACAAATGAAGACATGAGAATAACAAGTTGCTTCTTATTTTTCTACGTAATTTCAATTTACATTTGAACATTTATTAAACAAACCTATCACTATTCTTCATAAAAAATTTGTTGAAATTCTTATACTAATACTAATAAACTAATAATACCATATTACTAGATTTCATGTTAGATTCATTCATGTTAGAAACATATCGCTGAACTTTGTGAGGGAAAAAATCCATCTGCAGTTGTCCAATGTTAGACTTTGCCATATCAGTACTTGTAAGGCACTGAATTCATGAAGTTAAGAAACTATAGAAATAGCCTAGTTCTGCTGGGTCATGTGAAAACTTTAAAACTCACTATCTCCAAACTGCGAAAATGGCAGATAGGAACCTGTAATTCTAAATCTCTATAAAGTCAATTGAATCCAGGCCTCAGTGTCTATTTTCAGTGAGATATTAATCTGCCTGAAAACAGACTGGCTAAAGAAATATTCTAGCAAATAACATTCCTTGGGCTGAACATGATGAGCTTTTAAAGGTTCTACAAGACACATTTCGAAAATGCAAGTTGTCAGCCAATTCATCACCTGCAAGTCCAAGTGCTATGTTTAACTAAGAGAGGTACCTTCATTCCCACAAAACTAGTAAATTCAAGGGCAAAGAATCAAACCAAAATAATATAATGTGCATTCAAGCTCTTTCAGTCCTAGAACCATAATGGCACAAAACGGCCGATTGCTTTAGATAGTGCTGGCTGCTACAACCTGACCCCTAAACCCATCCTTAACACTTTCTCATGGTAGATGTGAGCCTACTCTCGCATTTTGGGCCTGTGTGTGTGCATGCACACGCACAGAAGGAAACCTGCAAGAATTTGCAGCGATGCAGTCCAAGCACAAATGCATTAGAGGTTGACGAATCGCCCGATCTGATATGCCCCTCCACACGCCTTCTCCCACTGAGAGCGTGGCCCGCAGGCTCCATAACAAGGCCAGCTCTGCATCTCAGCTACGTGGGCTACTCCTTTTTTCTGAGTCCAGCTTGCGTGCGCACAATTCCTGTGAGTCGAGTAATTGGAACCCAAAAATACGGCACATAAACAAACACAGCGGGGACCAGAAAAACCTCTCTACTCACGGCATTCCTCAAAAAGACTTTGCAACTCGACGGAAAGTTAGCCTCCTCAGAAAACCAGCAAACACCTGCGCTGGCTCTAATTCATCAAGGACCCAAACTGTTTGGGGCCCAGAGACAGAAAAAGAAAAGTCCTTTGAAAACATTGACAAACTAAACTTGCACAGATAAAACATTGCCACTGTCTCGCTCAACTTTCAAAGTTCCATTCCAAATCCTTCCAGGTCTTGAGTCTTTTAAAACCCCTTGGAAAGTACTGCCCTCTGCTACATCACTGGGTGTACACAACATGCCCATACAACAAACAAAAAAAAATCTGTATGTGTTCCTACCACAGGACATTCAAGCCCTCAGTTCCCAGCATGTACTGAAATAGTGAGGAGGCAATGCAGGATATGGTAGGCCCAACAGAACTCTGCCAAGCAGACGGTTACCCATATCGCCAGTGCTGATATATATATATTTAATTATTGAGTTCAACAGCAGTGCTGTGGACAGCCCGGGGGAAGGGCAACCTGTCACCAGGGCTCAGCGATCACCAGCGTCCTAGCGACCACAGGAAGAGGACCGCCTGGAGCCCCATCTCACCAGCGAGCGCAGGGAGGGGGGCGGGCTCGTCCACCCCTTACTCGTTTTTTCTCCACGACGCAGGCAACAGTCCAGCGGGCTGCACCACGGAACGCGCCCCCGAACACAACGCCGCGGCGGCCGTTAGCGAGGAAGGAGCGGGCAGGAGTCTCGGGGAGGGGACCGCCATTTATCTCACTACAGTCCCGGCCCAGGCGCTCCGGGCTTTACGGGGCGCGCAGAAGGTATTTAAAGTCGACATCCATTAACCCCGCGCCTTTTCTGCGCGCTAAAAGGCGCGTCACATCGCCTCCATCTCCCCTTAATTGAGGAATGTTCCGCGGCCTCTGGCAAGCGCGGGCGGTGTGGTGAGGGGGTGGCGAGGGGGGGGGCGTCGGCATGGAAACGCTTCAACTAAACGAGAAGGGGAAGAGCGCCGGTTTTCGCAGGTGACGGCGACGTTCGTCTGAAATTGATGAAGCCGAGCGGGAGCGAAGGAGGCAGACAGGGCTGGCACTTCGAGCGACGGCGTCGAGAAACGAGGGAAACGGCGCCGTTGCGGTGTGACGGGGAGGAGAGAAAAAAGAAAAAAAAAAAACGGTTTAAGTCCGGAAATGAAAAGCCAGGTTTTTCAAATAGCGCGGGGAAGCGAGGGCCTTATCTCCGCTCCCTGCTGTTTTCACAATTATTCACAGCTCACGGCCGCGCCGAGTCATTTTAACCCAGGACTTGGCACCGTAGGCCGGCGTGGGTTTAACCACTGGGCCTCTGCATCCGTCACAGGGTCCGCCGGGGCGCTGCCAGGAGCACCCCTAAACCGTGACCCCTTTGACCCCTTCCACCCCAGCCCCCCCCCTCCACCCGCCCACCCCCCCATCTCGCTACACCGCCGCACCGCGACCAACGGTACAGCAGCAACGGACGTTCAGCGGAGCCCAAATCCAGCAAGAGGAATATTGATTTGTTTACGCTATCATTTTTCCCACGCTAAGGCTCTTTTGCCGTAGCCGAGCGCGCGGCGAGGTATGTTTTCATACGCCGCGCGGTAACGACAAACCCGAGGTGCGAGACCGGGACGCACGCCAGCCAAGTGCGATATCGAGCCGTGCGCTCGCCGGATGGAGGCGCAGGTAGAAGTATCGACTTCCCGATTTCCATTAAGCCCGTCCCAGCGTGGCCAGAGCGATGCACACACGGGCCCCGCAAATGTGTTTACGAATCCACAATCCGAATAACGGGGCGGAAGTAACCGGGAGATCAATTTCATATCTACAGAGGCAAAATGGTAATTCGACTTGTGAGATAAGCAGTCCGCGAGGAAATGGAGCTATATGAAGAAATGTGGCGGCCGTGTACGGCAAACAAATTGGCCCAATTAAAGAACAGCATAAGGGTCTACTTGCATGACCGGACAAACACAAACCTTCCGATATTCTGCTTAAACGGACCATAGACCGAGGTCCATGGGGGCATACTATAAGCCAGGAGGGCCGGTGTTAGTGTGTTTCGGCACCAGTGAGCCCTCAACTGGCTGAGGAATCCACACGCCGTGTTCCCCTGGCCTTAATTAGCTGCTATATGAAAGGAAATCCACAAATGCCTGGAGACACTGCAGACCTCCAGGACCAGAGGATGGCACTCCTGCTATGAGGCCATTAGCACGGCTTGGTATTTTATTTATATTTTTTTGTACTTCCTAGCGGGGGGAAGCGAGGCGGCGGAGAACGCCTGAGCGAGCATGCCTCTGAAACAACGCACCCGCGTAGCAGCCTCTCTCTCTCTCTCACTCTCTCTCAGCCCTCCCGCTCCCACAGGGTCGCTGCTTTTCACCATGTTATCCACCTCACGCTGGCTCCCACCTGTTAGCCCTCCTCCTCCCCCACCCCCCGCCCCCCCCCCCTTCCCCGAGCCCGCTCGGACCTGCCACCCCCCGCCGCGAAGCCCCCCTTCGCTGATTACAGCCGAACACACCAGAGGTATAAAATTAGCAACCCGGCGAGTGCGTCTGATCATTGGTTTAGCTTGAAGGAACACGGCCAGCCAAGGAAGCATAAAATGCTTCCGCACTGGCAGCTACTCCAGAACAGGAGAAACTGCTGCGAGTGATCACCAAAGACTAATGTTCTCTTGCCTAAAAATAAAGAAATAAATATGTACATAAATTAATTACATTTTAAATGTGCCAAACTGCCATTGAAAGCCTCTAGGCACTTCCAACAGGGCTGTGGGAAGTTCTATTCAATTCTATTCTATTCTATTCTATTCTACCCTATGCTATCTACAGAAATAAATAAGAAATATATGTAGACCATATAGACTCCTGTGAAAAACACACATCATCTGGAGCATATGGAGAAAAGAACAGATGAGCATTCCTGCTGTGATAAGTCTAATCATCACCCTATGAGAATGATTATCTTAACACTCCTATCAAGCCAGACATATTATCTCGGTGGAATTCGTTTAGGGGATGTCAGTTGTACCCTTGGAAACGCAACATATACGGTGTAAGTTCAGCTGCTTTTCTTCTCGTGCGGAACCATACCTGGCCGTACTGCAAGTCCACAATGCTGTGCCAATACACACCCCCTCCCCCAGCCTCCCCCACCCCCCCCAATCACCCCCACTCCCCCCCAACCCACGCTTCCGCCCCTCCCAGCACCGTATCACCCACAATGCATACTGCTGACACGCCGAGATGCCCGAAGGCTCAGGAGAGAAATGCTTCGATTGGCGGGGCGAGACAAAGAGCTCTGCAGGCCTCGCTGGCTCACACCGAGCCAGGCGACAAGGAGGCGACCGGCGGCAGCGGAGAAGAAACATCGCAGGAGAAGTGTCGAGGGTTAGGGTTTAAAATTAAAACACGCTAAAAGCTTCATAGAGGGAACCTGGAGGCAAGCCGACTGACATCTGAGTCACTTGAGGTGCCTGGTCGCCTGTTTGAACAGACAGATGACAGAACAACGGTCATGATGTAACCGGACAGAAGGTTGGCCATACCGAGGTAGAGAGAGACAACAGTTTAGGTCCCTTAAGATGTCAGTCCAACAGGCTAAGGAGAAGAAACCATTGTAGGCAATAAGCAGAATTTTAATTAAGCATGATGACGTTTCGTGGATTTACACGCACGCACAGTTATTGAGAAAACCTGTCTGCCACTTCCTTTGGAGACATTAAGATTGTAACGCACAGCTTCAGGGTGGCAAACCGCAGATTCACCCAACAGCTGAGGCCGAACATAAAATAAATTTTAAAAAAAACTCTACAGCCACTTAAAGGCGATGAATCACTAAAGGGCTTTAGTTCCTTAAAATTTTCTTGGTTTCTGAAAAGGTAGCCATAGGGAGTGTTCATATCTAAATGAAATCTGCAATGGTGTCGTGACAATCAAATTACACATTCTGCCAAGGTTAATAGCATGACTGCACCCTGAAGAGGGTGGCACAATCTTGATTGCCCATCCCTTCGCCTCTTTCAATTGATGTTATTATTGTAACCGAAAATAGCTCAATGTTTTTTTTTCTCTTCCAAATTCATAGCCATGCCAATTCCTGACAGAACAAAAAGACAAATTTTGCTCTTTTCAGCACATTTACCACAGGTGCTTTCCTGTAAATGGGTCGTCCGTGTCCAGACCAGCACAGCCTGCACTATCCAAATCCATTGTTCACACTTACGTTTATCTCTACTTCTTCTTATTATTATTCTACTTCATAAGGAGAGCATTTTTATGCGCAGGCTGTGATTTTAATGGGCCACCGGGGCTGTGTATTGCCCTTATCTAAAATACAGAACAGAAGGTGATGTCATGTCCGAAGTGACACATTGTTGCTCTCTTTAGCCATTCGGCTGGATCTAAGCCCAGGACCGGACCATCTGTTCAGTAGCCTGAGCGAGCCCGTGTCCACAGTGCAGGAGTAAATTCCTGTATCACTGTAACCCAGGGGTGTCCAATCTAATCCGAAAACGTGTCGGTTTGGATGCGGGTTTTTGTTTCAGTCCAATGCCACGACACCTGATTCAACTAAATAACCAGCGCTGGGCTCTGACAAAAGTCTGTGCCCACACTGTCCCTTTTCGGACAGATTTCACACCCCTGCTTAACCCCACAGCTGCAGCTCAGAAGAACAGCATGATCCGAGCCAGGCTTGAAAAAATCACCCCCTCCCCCCCCCCAGGTCTGGAGTGACAGAATTTGGTGGTACTGAACTTCAGTTGGCAGAGGGAGTGAGGGGTGTTGGGGGTGGGATAATGGGGGCAGGTGGCGGTGTGGGGGGCCGTAAACTCCGGAAAAGGTGCCGCAGGGACACCTCCGCTCTCCCCGTTCCCCCAGAACTGCGGCGTCAGGAAAAAAAACAGGGGGAGCGGCGGAGCGTGAAATCGGGCGGATATCGCCACGGACACCGGGCGCCAGGCGGGAGGAAGCCGGCCTCCGCTCTCAGCAGCGAGGGCAGAGCCGTTTTTATGAACGTTATTTCACATACCTCCGAACTATGGACATATTTATTTATTTTTATAAGCACCTCCATCTCCTCCATTTCCTTGATTAGCCCATACCAACCTGCCAACCGCAAAGAGATAAAAAATTCTGATGTGGTGGCTCCAACATTGTTGTTATTGTTGTTATTATGACAGTTATGGAAATCACAGCGAGCGCCAGAATGGTCCGAATAGATCTATATCAATTCAGTCATCAACTGTCAGCCCTAATATCAGATGGTTAAGTTTTCTCGTGCCGCAAAACAATTTAGCCACTGTCAATTAGCATCCAATATCCAGCACGGTTTCCAGCTTTAATGAGATGTCACGCTGTGGAGAGTGTTCTAATTGCCCGCTGCCACAGATACAGGTAACTCCAATCAACCGTTTGAGCTGTCCTGCTAATATTCAGAAGAATCTTTCCATGGAAAAAATGAATCTGAACATGTTTCCGTGCTTGTATTGGTTCACAGCTTGGAGCCTGTTACTATGGGAGCAAGCCTTTGATCTATACTCTTGGCAAACATCCTCAATAAAATTCAATTGACAATAAAACAGCCTTTTCACAGCAGTATGAGCAAAAACCTGAATCTAGAGTCCAACCTATCACTATAACGCTGTCTCGCATCACTGCAGGCAATAACATAATCAAAATTATAAGAAAAGAGTTATGTTTTATGAGAATTTTTTGACATCTTGCAGAACAACAGTGAAATGCTGCATTGCGCAAGAATTTTTTTAACTAACACGATTGGTTTCTGTGCAATTCTGTTTCAAAGAGAAAAAAAAAATTCAAAACACCAATTCCACACGAGACAGGCAAAAAGAGAAACCTAGAAGGTAGAAATAGAAGGTGAGGCAGAAAACAGTCTTTCCTCAGAAACATCTTCAGGATGTCCCACCAAATCATTAAAGTGAAAAGGCATGCAGGTCCTTAGTTAGTATTCAGGGTTCGTACGTTTTTTAAGGTTGGACGGTACAGAGAGTCTTTTTAGCACATAAAAGGATGCACTCATAGAGGCAGGGCTGTGTGGAGGCCTTTTGAGGAGCAGGTGCTCAAAGTGAGAAAAGGGCATGCCAACCTGTAAAACTGTTATGCAGCACCCAGTTATTGTATGAATGGAAAAATGAATGAAAATCAATGACATGAACAATAATAATACAAATATAATTTAAAAAAAAATCTAATCAAAGGGACATATCAGGCATTCGGGACAAAGGGGGCAAGTGCTCAGGCACCTGGAGGTACCCTTTGGAAGTACATGCTCATAGGATGCATGTTAGTTCAGCTGCCATTAAACAGAAGTCTTTCTAGAATGCTCCGGAATGTGTGTTCATTAAAGCTTAAAGGGGCAGTTCATCCAAAAATAAAATAAAGCCATGCCACTTCTACGCTATCCATCCAGATAATTTCACTGAGTTTTCAAGATCCATCGCAGCTCGCTCAGCCTGGTACAACAGACTCAAGTTTTTGTGGTGCTCAGTAGTTTTTTTAATGTACATTTTTGGTGTTTTGAGGACCACCAAAAACTTGTTCCCGTTGATGTTCATTCTATCAGGGTGAGCGGCAACGAATGTCTAGAAAACTCGTCAAATCTCAGCGAAACTATCGGGATGGCTACATAACACTTTGGGTAAGTGGACACATAGCTTTATTTAGTTTTTAGGTGAAATGGCCCTTTAACAGAATCCACTTACACGAGAACTCTACCATACCAATGGAACGATGGCTGCCTGATGCTAGGACTCCTGCTTTAAGGGGCCTCACTTGGATCACCTACGTAGAAACAGAGGGCTGTACAGGCAGGCGGATCCCAAAAAGCACAATGTCTCTCTCTGCCGGCTGGCTACAGTTCACATTGGGTATTCGGGTCTACTCCAAGCCGGCTAATCTTCCGCCTCTCCCATGGAGAGGGTGCAAATTGTTCGACACCACGATGATGACACGTCCCGGACAGCCCCGGTCCAACTGTCACCATTATTTTGCCTGTGCTGAGGTGACACTGAGGGCTCTTTTTAGCTACATTTACATATTCTCTTTGCCACCTGCGTTGCGTTCTCAAAACGAATAAAGCACAGCTACGGTAGGGCACGGGGAACAGAGGCCAATAACGAATTTTAATTGATGCGACTGTGCTGCCCTGAATCAAAACTCGCAGGCAAGACGGTGTGCTCCTCAACAAAATCTCCTTGAACAATCCGTTGTGCTATTTGCACATGCTCCGGAAGGCAAATTCCAGGCTCCGATTTTTGAACGTGGCCTTTCAAAGCATGGCAGTCCTTTCATCTTATTCACAAACGTGCAATTTGATCCCCAAGGATCTCTCAGAGTAGTCTAATTCAATTACCGCCACGCAAATAAAACGAGGCCGATAGGCCTCGCCGAAATAAAAGGTAGCTTTACAGCACACCACGGAGAGATCTTCCAGGCAGATGTTGTATCTAATCTCTCCATGAAACACGACCTTCCAGTTTGGGTTCTAATCCATTTCTAATGTAGGCTTCCCTCTTAATGTGATACAGCCAGCCATCATATCACTCCTGTTCCTTTGCGCATGAAGATCGGTGCTTAGTCTGAGACAGGCTTTTAAAATGGAAACCAGAAACAAACATCCAATTTGCTGCCAATTTCTAAAGACTTTCTGAATCTGCAGTCTGCACAATAAACTTGATTTTATTCACAGAAAAGGTGAATAAATCATATATCCCAATTTCAAAATGTTTCAAAAGGAAATATTTATACAATATTATATATTGAAATACATCCTTGTGTCTTTGCTAATTTATTGAACCTATTACAGCTAGTGCCGAACTGACACAAAATATTGAAGCTGAAGCAGTCTCCTCCAAAACAGTTTTCAGTCTTTTCAGTAAATGTTTTCTTTTGTTCTAGTTTGCTATTTACTCTTAAAAGTGTATTTTCATGACAACATTAAATATCTGCACAGGAACATAACCTGCTGGGAACTCGTTTGAATTGCTTACTGCTCAAGGGTAGTCATTTACCTACATTCCAGATTTACACAGGCTCATTTTGTTAGAAATAAAATAATTTAGATTGTTTGATAACTCTCAAATCAATCAGTGTATATTTATATATAGGGGGTGACATAGCTCAGGAGGTAAGACCGATTGTCTGGCAGTCGGAGGGTTGCCGGTTCAAACCCCGCCCTGGGCATGTCGAAGTGTCCTTGAGCAAGACACCTAACCCCTAACTGCTCTGGCGAATGAGAGGCATCAATTGTAAAGCGCTTTGGATAAAAGCGCTATATAAATGCAGTCCATTTACCATTTACCATATTTCGGATGTACTGGCTAAATGTTCAGAAATTCAGCACCATTGACTGCCGAGTTGCTGGGTCACAGCACTGAGCACCAGCCAAGAGGAGGCAGTGAGAATCACAGGTTAAAGAGAGGCAGCTAGCTTTTTTTCAAGAGAGACCTGACAGCACACAGTTTCATGTTGGTGAAACTTCTTTTTATTATTCACCAGACTCACTGCTATGCACCACTTCGTGCCAATTTTCCATCCATCAAAGGATAATGGCTACAAATAATACAACTAAGCAATAATAGCACTCACTGCTATCAGAATAAAGACTATACCAACTACAGTGCCTTATATAGTCTTTTAATGCAGGACAATATGCCTTTCGATAGATTATTACATTCCTGTTACATCCATTCTATCTCTACACCAGGCAAGCCCTCTATAGCTGGGTTCCTCCCAAGACCTCGAGGAGTTTTTTTTCACACCTCTGCTTGAGTGTTTTTTCTTACCACCGAAGAGTTTTTTTTCTTCTTTCTACCTCACTGCTTGCTTTTTGGGTGTTCAGGTCTGAGTTTTTTCCAAATTATTCTTCTGTCACTCTGTAAAGAATCTTTGTGACAGTTCTCTGTAAACAGCGCAATACAAATAAAATTGATTTGTTTTGACTGTCTTCACTGAAAATAATTTTTAACCGTGATATCCTATGAATGTAACCTCCACCCGGAAGGCACACTGTCCACACAGCACCATTTTTATTGACCACAAAGCAGTATAAGTATCTTTTGTTCTAACGACATCTTTCTTTTATATATATACACTTCAAACCTGTGGAGCTACTCTAGTTTTGTTGTGTATATCCTAGATGTCACTATGAAAACAGGGAGTAATCAGTCATAAAATCAAAGTGCAAAAACTACTTTTCCTGCTGGAAATAGGATCAAAATATAAGATTCCCAGACTAATTCTTTGTAATAGAAATCTAATGTAACTGCCTGTTATGTGTACTGCCCCACAATGAAGGCTGATATACAGTTGTATGCCACAGATGGGATCTTGTTAATGGGGTGTCAACATTAGCAAGACATCTTGGCATGCTTTAGAATGGCTTGGCGACTAGCACAGCTTTTTAAAATACCTGTCGGTGACATTTCCTGGTGATTCAACATGTTAGAATTGACATTTTTGTCAACATTCTTGCAGGTCGGCCTAATTATTATCCCGAGGTCTTCATGGCCTGCGGGTCCTAACTGACAAGACATGGCACAACATCACAGTGTGTCTGACCAATCACAGAGCTGTTGGGCCTGACTTGGATGTAGCTAGATATAACCATCCTCTTATCTAAGCTACACAATTCATTAGTGATAACTGAGCAAATTACAGAATCTGATGACATATTGACAGTAGACAATCACAAAGGTAGCTAATAATTTCACCAAACCAAGCTTGTAGAAGCGTATTTTTCAAGAATAAAACAGAATACATTTACCTGCAGCCATAACAAACTTATTGCCTATTATGGTAAGAAATGATAATTAAAGCTATCTGTTCAGTGTGTAAGGCATACAGAAAACATTGCATAATTGCAAAAAATGAAACCAATCATTTATCCCAAACTTAACCTTTTATACACAGTTATTGCTTATTTTAAAATGAGGGTTGGCAATGTCTTTCACTTTGATAAAACGCAGCGATGATGCCACGGATCAGGCAATCACAAAGCTTTTCCGTAGGTAGGTAAGCGAATAATTCTGGATGTGGACTGGCAGGAAGAGCACCCTCAGTAAATGGGATGAGAACCCCAGAATGCGTCATAATCAGTGACCCTGCAAAACAGTCGCACAGCATCGATTCAAAAATAAATACGCTCAACTGCTCCGGCAGCTCTTCCTTGCAAAGAGCCGCAAGAGAGTCGCGGAATAAGAGACTGTTAAATTGCCGTAAAATGGCTAAAGACAACATCCACTGACAAATTTGAGCGTGTGCTCCTCAGTTCTATAATTTGCGGAACATTTTCAGTTTATCTCCGAGGACCACCAATCTGATGATATGCAAAAAAAAGGAGAACTAGTAGGTCTATAAATTGGTCCACAAGTTAAACTCAGATGGCAATGGGGAAGGATAGAGTAGCCTACCCTGCTAGAGTGTAGTTTTATCAGTCTCTGTAACATCATTTAATCAATACTATGTCTTACCGAACACCCAACCATTTATTTTACTCCACAACTTGGGTTGCAAATGAAAGTTGTATGTCCTCCAATTCAGGAGGGCGCAAACGTGTTCTCCGAGGCGTGAAGCCGGTTGATCGATTATTTTCCCCGCTGTAAGCTGCCAGTTGAGCTGATGCAGGTACGTACTGCGCCAGAGCGCTGCGCAGCTAAAGCAGCTGATCGCAGACAATCAACTGGCCGGAGGAGCAACGGAGCGATAAGGAGATGCCCTGCTGACTAAACGCCTGCTTATTGGGCAAAATTACGGCCAATTGCATATTTTATAGAACGGCCACAACATTAGAATCTTCATTAAGCTGATTTACCACCAGCTGTGTCAGTCAATAGGGGGTTTATAGTGAAAGCCAAAGCCAAGTGAGTGGAATCAATAGCATCAGAAGGCTTATATCCTCAGCTCCGGTTTCGCACTAAAACGCTGGTGCTATCGTGTGAGTTTCTGTCCAATTCCCCCGGTGGCATTTTAAACAGGGCCAGGATGCCCATTTCATTCCAGCACATCTCTTCAATCTTTAATGGGTCTAAAGTCTGGTGAGAGGGGTACCCATGCCATAACGGTCACATTCTCATCCACAAAGGAAGCTTTTTTTCGCACGAGCGACAGCAGGACACGCGTCGCCCTTGTGTAATGTTGTGTCACATCAAACAAGCATGCTTGAGAGGCAACAAGGGCACTGTCAGTATGCTTTCAGCCACTAGCGCTGGAGCAAACACAGACTTGCTCTTACCGCTGGACCTCCCGATTTATTGGTTTGTCTGGATTACATCAGGAGTCAGCATTTCTGCAACGCACTCACTGTTTTCCACCACGGTGGTCTAAATGAAACTTTGTTCCGTTGATATGGAGGATAGCACTCGGCTCCAGACAGACGGCGATACACCCGAGGTTCTGCTAACACCACCTCGCTCTGTTGCACTTTTGTGTCGGGACTCGGGAGTGCTTAGCCCCTCTGCAGCCGTCTTGCTCTTCCTACCATGACTACGTTGCTGCCGCTTCACAGTTGAACTCCCGCCACGCACAGGTTGCCGCGACCCGGCTTTCTTGATGCTGCGGTGCAGACGGTGTGAAAACAATCGTGGAGATGAAGCGCGCGGGCGCATCCGTCCTGCCTAGTGAGTCGTGGCCTCCCAGGCTGTGGCCTGTCATTGACGGACTGTTTTTGGCTGCAACATCTGGCCAGGTTAGAAACTCGCTATGAACAACACCCTTGAGAGTTTCGGTCACACCGATGACATTAGAATGACGTTCTTCCCTAGATAATGAAGACTTATTAATTTTTTTGCACTTGATTTTAAATACTGGTATTTTTTTGTAAATTTTCAGGATTGATATTAAAATCACTAAAAGTGCATCCAACCAAAGTGTCATGATTAGCCATGGATAATCACATAATCACTTTGATGTCAAACAGTCAAATACATTTAACATCAGGTCCGGTTGTTTAGGCAAAGTATGCTCAGTAGGTTATATATTTAAAACGAACTATTGGGTATCGAAATCTGTAACAAGAGTGGCTATCGGGAAACATAAAAATATGTCTACTTTTTTCTGTTCGAAAAGAGAAAAAAAATCTCACAAATTCACCCACAACTTTTTGAGATGATGCTCGCAGGCAGACATAGCCTAAATGTTTTATCCAGGCTGTTACCACCTAGCATTGGATCGGACTTCTAGTAAATTGCATCGATCTCGACGGAGATGCAGTCTTTGTTTCAAAAGGAGACTGGGCAACATTTGTTCAAGGTTGGACACGTACACCCACACACACAAGCGCACTCACACGTGCGCATAAACGCGCGCGCGCCCGCACACACACACACACACACACACACACACATTTGATGATATTAACAATACTAGTCAATAACAACAGAAGATCAGACACCTACTCGTGTTGCCTACAAGAAACAGTATTACGACCATGACATAAAATAACCGGGATAGTAGCCTAATCTTGCAAATTGCATTTCAACAATATATTGCAGCATGATTTGGCCTATTCAAAATGAAACGATGATAAATAAAATTGTTTGTAAATCGAAGGCATTTTCTTTTGAAATCAATGGATACAATAACCTACTTCCAAAACTTTAATCTAAAATTAATCTAAATGTTCACTAAAAATAAATGGTCAGACAGATGACATCGATACATAATTAACCGACATTTCAACTAGTTCAATATTAACAATAGGATCGCAAGCAGCATTATTAAATCTCTTTAAATGGTATAGCCGAATAGCCTTGAGTGAAGCGTCCCATCTCCCCTTGGGACGTTTTTTTTTAGAATCGTTATATTTGCCTCATTGATCCGTATTGAAACATTTGGAGCAGGACGGTTTGGAAGTCAAGTGCATCGCAGCGAAGGCACAGTTGGCTACCTACTTGACCAGTCTATATATATAGATATGTTTGCATTGGTTTGTGCAGAGTAGTACCCTTAACGTTAGCTATTTAGAATGCCATCTTTGGCAATATACAAGGACCGATCCATGCATTTTTAAACATCTGCCACGCTTAACAATAAGGAGTCATGTACGTACCTTTGTAAGCTGTGCTATTTTCTTGCTCATTTTTAGGTGCAAATCTTGTGTATATTCCAGGGTTATGCCCGATTGGTAAGACATTGTCGATGTTGTGGCAGAATTATATTTTCCCGATCCGGTAGATGAATTACCGGCAGGGCTGTAGTACTGCTGCCAATTCGTTCCAGTCGCCATCTTCACGATCCTTCAAATGCTGTTACTATATGATTATATTATAGGAGTATTATTGGCACAATTGTCGGCGCAGCTCAGAGACCGCGGCAGGGAAAAATAGGCAGACGATACTCTCCGTTTTAGTGCGTCGTTGCAAAATTCATCAAGACGAACAGCTAGCCTGCTTCTAGCTAGCTATGTAAATGTGCCATTTTATAATGGGTAGATGTACGCCAGCGCAGTCAGTTTAGAGAGAATTCCAATTTTGTTCAGTTCTCGAGCTTATGGTGCAGCCACCCTCGTTATTTGAACCCAGACATATAATTAACACAACAGAGGATATTAATCATAGTGCTGTTTTGAACGCAGCAGGGCTTTAAAATCATAGCTACCATCACAAGCACAAAACATCTGAAGGCTGCGTTTTGGTATTTTAAATTCCTGAAATTCCTTGCTATGTATACAATCCGAAACACCGCGGTTTGTTTCAAGCACCTAGCCTACCTCGCGCAGTTTCTAGATCTGCCGGGTGCTACTTTTACACAACGAGCTTTCTGGTTGCAGGTGTAACACTTTTTAACCAAAAAATTATGCCACAGAGAGATCCACACTGTAGAATCCAGCGACTGTGTAGGCTATGTTGTGTGTACGGCAGGTTGGCTGGTTGCAGCACCGCTGAAGCCTGTTACCATGGATCACTTCAACAGTTTACATTACTGTCAGTGTCGTCAGTTCCGCCCGGCCCCCACTCCCTCTCACTCTTTCACGCAGCCCCCTTGATGCGCTCAGATATTCTTGGATGCATTGTATGGTGCTCACAGCGGGTCTGATCCCGCGCACCTGCCCCAAAACAGCTCCTACCGGCGCCAGGGAGGCGGAGTAATTATTCAAAGCCAAGAGGTTTACAATGAATAGGTCACTTGGCCTCATTAAAAATGTTTTCGTTTAATCTTCAGGATTATCTACAGAGATGTACATCTGGCTATTTTTCAAAGAGCTGTGGTTTAAATAAAAGTTTAATTGCTATAGTCTATACGTAGTCTAATATATTATTTGTGTGTTTTTCTTGTCGGTTGAAAGGCTGCGTGCCCCTGCAGTCCCCTACCACTTCAGTAGTAAAAATGGTTTATTAATAAGCGATCGAGATGTGAGAACTTCTACATGCCTCCTTAAGAGCTCTTTTGACTCTTGCCATGCCATCATTGTAAATAAGATTCCAATCTTAATTGACCCACCTGGTTAAGCAAAGGTTAAAGATTAAGTAAAAGTAAAATTAAGTCTACCAGAATGGACCACCATAAATTAATTTTAGTCCTACCGTTGTTTAGATAACTTCTTTCAACTTTGGGGAAATAAAATTTTCTATTGTCTGAGGGCATAAACAGTATGCATAACGGCAATAACAACAGCAACAACAACAACAACAACAACAACAATAATAATAATAATAATAATAATAATAATAATAATAATGCCCACGCACCTGGTTACCAATGCCATATACATTGCCAAAATGTTATATGTTATGTGAAATAGCCTTACAAAAAAGGTGTCCCTGTGAGGTTGTTTGTAAAAATAAAAAAAACATCATGTTGCCAAAATTAAACCTATTTTCTAAACAGATTTCATACCAATAAAAATGAATGACAAACGTCCTATTATGTTTTACTATTGTTAATCTCTCTGAATCAAAAGCTTGGCACACCATCAAGGGCAGAGAAACCATGTGATCAAAGATGAAATCAAATAAATACAAGCACCATTACTCACAGTCAATGAGACAGCTCTATGGATCAGTATTAATCATCTCTACATGACTAAACTAAATCATTTATCAAATTGTACCATAACAGAATTGTATTAGGCATAGGAAGTAGAACAATACAAATACATGGATAACAATGATTAATAAATAATTTAGAAACCACTGCTACACAGTCCTCAACCCCCCCCCCCCCCCCACACCCCCCGCACCCCCTCGGCCCAACCCCCTCGGCCCTCATGTTGCTGTGTCCTTGCTGAAGAGAAACATTCTCAGGGATATAAATCTTTCATAATATAATGTCTTCCTAAGCTTCTGACTGTGATGTGTGTGTGTGCGTGCTTCTGTGCATGTGTATATGTATGTGTGTGTGTGTGTGTGTGTGCTTCTGTGTGTGTTTATGTGTCTGGAGGGAGTGGGGCATTGCATTTTTCAGAAGACATTAAACACCCCGAAGACCCAAGGATCTTGCGGCAATTAATTTAAAATCGTCCCAGATCTATCTCAGCTGGGATGTTGAGGAAGGTAAAGTATTGTGTTCTTATGTGGCATTCTAGTTTCATGAATCCTATAATACATTGGACTACCTGAACATTTCATTGTATGTGTGAGAAGATGACGTGAGTTCGGGTGGGTTGAAAATTACTGTATAATGAGTTGCAAATGACTGCAACTGCTGATGGACAATGATTTGAATCAGATCTTTGAATGACCTGGGACAGCATACTTACAATACATATGCAGTCAGTAGATCCATAAGAATGAGAACCTGCAGAAGAAGAAACATGGAATAGCATATGCAATGTACAGAACTGTAGGTTTGTACAAATGTGACTAGAACACCAGTCCCTTGGCTTTGTACTGGAATAACTACAGAGATCCTGAGTCCTTCATTGGGTCACAATTTCTTTGGCTCCATGATTTGGTACAATTAAGAACATGGAGGAAAGCTGTCATATATTAGACCACACATAGTGTCTTTAACAACTGAATAGGTCTGCATCACTATTCATAATTATATCAAGTAACGCAAAGAAAATGACTGGGGGATTCCAAACAAATGGTTTTGCCCTCAGAACAATAATACTGTGGAGTCTAGAGGGTACTTTCTTGTGTTTATTATATTACTTCACCCAATTGATCCTATGAGGTGCTCAACAGGTATATGTAGCCTATTTCATATTGATACCCGAGGGATTGTGGAACCAGCTTTGAAATGGGGGTGAAAGTGAAGAGCGAGCACTCAAGGGAGCCTGCAAGATATGGGAAATGAGGAAAAGAAAATATGGAATCGATCGCGCTGACACGTTGGGGGCGGGGCCCGTGATCGAGGACCCCGCGCGAGGCGGTCAGTGGCTCGCCGAGACGGGATGGGATCGAACAGATGCTCGCGGGAAGCGAGTGACGTCGCCTGGCAGCGGCCGTTGATTGTAACAATTTTCTTAAATAGGGCGCTTCCTCATTTAGCTCTCCTCGTCCATGAATAATGTATTTCCTCGTGCCGTCCGGAGCCCGCTCTTGCGGAACTCGTTCCCAGCGCCGCGCTGTTTTGTCGCCGCTTTACCGCGCCTGTGAGGGTTGGCGGGAATGTGGGCCAGCGGCGACATTAGCGCGTCGGCTAGCCGAGGGGACCCGCTGCCGGGGAGATGACTGGGTAATCTGCTGCGGGAGGGATAAGCACTGAGGGCAAATGGATTGCCTTTCGCGCAGGAGGAAATGATTGACTGCACTCCGTCCTTATCCTCTAACAAAGATGGATATGAATGGGAGAGGGTTTACACACACACACTCACATGTGTGCACACACACACAGACACACACTCGCACACACACACAGCACGCACGCACGTCCACACACACACATACGCACACACACACACACACATATACGCACACACACAGATACACAGACACACACAGACACACACACGCGCGCACACACACACACACACAGCAGGCACGCACGTCCACACACACACATACGCACACACACAGGCACACAGACACACACACACAATGCCTGTTACACTGTGTCATGCTTGATAAATTAACTAGGGCGTGAAGAGATCGAGAGAGGGAGGGAGGGAGGGAGAGACAGAAACAGAGAAATAGAAAGAGAAAAGAATGGATAGAGCAGGGGTAGGAAAATCTGGTTCAGTGATGTTTCTGGTTTTTGTTCCATCTGAGCTTGATCACACGAGGTTGATGGATGATTCAAAGTCTGAGCCTGAATATTCTGAATGGTGAAACACAGAGTGCCTCTAGCTCACAGTCACCTGTATTCATTAAGCCTGATTAATTAAAATGAATCCAGTTATATGCGCATAGGTCTGGATGGAGCAAAAACCAGGAGCATCTCTGGCACTCCGAGGCTGGGGTTGTCTACCCCTGGGATAGAGTAAGAGAATAAACCATTTAGATAATACAATCAATGTTTATACTGACAGGAGACAGTTAGCTCTAAACATTTCATCTGTTTAAAAGATGCCCAGGGATTACAGAGGGCTTTCATTTTGTAATTATTATCAGACCTTGCCTTGTTGACTGCTTCATGGATTCTAGTGTTCGTCGCATCTATGCTCCCAGTAATCAAACCAGGGCAAATGTATGTTGCATACTGGTCTTTCATTGCAGCAGAGTCGAGATTATGAATCCATTATCAAGATATGGCCTCGCCCGAAACCACGGTAAGCTGCTTACATATTATTACACAGTTTAAAATGACAGAATGTGTTGTAGAAAACGTGCTCCAATCTTTTATTTCCATATTCATTTACACTGATTAACATATAAGGTTGAGTATATAAGGTTGAAAAGTTGGGAATACATTGGTAATAATGCAAAATATAATCAAATGGAAACTCATAATAACCTTTGTAATGAATGTCCTGCCCATCATCTTCATTTGAAACCATCACACACACAAAAAATCCACATACCATACACTTTTGGCTATTAGCACTAATTGCAAATGCTAATGCTGTGTTGGTCGCGGTTAACAAGGTTCAGAACACCATCTGAAAAGATTATATTGAAGGAAATAAAACAACTCCTTATAATAATACTCCATTTTGATTTGTTTTGTACTGAGAATGGTTTTGTTGTTGGGCAGCGGGCTTGTGGAAGCTTAGATATTGGAATAAAAGGTTGTGACACCAGTTTAAAGCCATCGTACTGCATGAACATTTATCCTTTATAAAATGTGGTCAAGCTATGCCACCCATCTGAGTCAAATACAAGGTCATTTAGTTCAAGCAAAGAATCAAGTGAGCGGAATAGATGCAGATGTCATCTGCACCTATGGTACTGGAGATTCAATTCTTGTTCTGTCCGAGTGAATGAATCAGTCCCTGTTCTGAGTTTCCCCATGGACTTACAGGTCTGTTTTTCGCTCAACAGTTGAGAAAAACTGCAGTTAGTTTCCTTAAAGTGGAATTGGCTTCGAAGCCCAAAGACTGACTCATAAGGTAAATGCTGTGCTACTAGCAGATTCTTCCAATCGACAAATCCCTTTATCAAAACTCACATACACCAACGTGGTGATACATAGTAATCTTAACTTCACGGTGACTTTTAGAATGACTTGAATAGTAAACTGCACGTTTAAAAAAATAACATACACGGTTTTCTCTGCATGAAGCCAGTCGATTGTCATGACAGCCATGCTCCACCGCTGTAGTACAGTGTCGGTAACAACTACCAGTCCCCACAGTTTCAACTCAAGATATTTTGGTTGGATCCCTGAGTTGCTGAGTGAAACAGCCCTACTCTCACCTTCTCTGAATGTGGTTTGAGACACAATAAACACCTCCACAGGAGGCGACAGTTCTCCGGAACAGCTGAATTATCTTGGTCATGTTGGGGCAGGCTTTATTTTCTATGCGGTGACAGCTGCTTGGCAGGTATAGGGTTCCTGGCAGGGAAAGGCAATGTGGAGTTCAACGATATCTCCCTTTAATTTCTGCCTTTACGGTCCTGCAACTCACTGTGGGAACTAAATCTGCATAAAGCCCGAATGTTTTATCTGCTCGGTGCACACAAGCTACGATGCCAGACCTGGAGAAATGCATTTTGCTCGACAGCAAAATATTGCCAATCTTGGGCCTTTAAAAGATATAATATTTTCCCCTTCGGTTGTGAATGTTGCCTACAAAGATTTCTTTAACATCAGTGAGAAGATTATGAAACATCTTTTGAACTGCACATGGAGTCGTGAATTCAAACAGTATTTCAACCTCCCAGGAACAACAAGATGGGTTTGCTTCTCAAGGGCAAGGACACTGTGCAGGAACACCTCTGGTAATAATACTTTCAACAAATGAAATTTTCAGTTCCAAATCTATATTTCATAGAATGCATCTTCATTCTGTTATGGATTGGAAATATGTAACCCTTTGAGCTCTATATTTTGTTTTTTTGTCAAATTGAACTGTGTTTTTGCAAGCTGCTCAAACTGAATACAGACCTTTATTTGACAAATGCAAAAATAATCTGTCATAAATTATTTGCAGAAGAAAAATAACTGAATGTTTTTCTAATACAATGTAGTGGGTATATAGCACTAGGAACACATTTAATGTAGCTTTCCCAAGCTGAAGTGGTTGTTCCATTACTTTTTTTTTGACATCCTGAACAATCAATACTCCCATTATAGACGAAAACCTGTTTGCAATTCTTGTTTGCTCAGTGGTCAATTAAAGTAACTTATAGAAACATGTATTTTTCCCCTTCCCTTCCAAAAACACACATAAGCAAAGGACTGACAGTATATGGTTGTCAGGGGACATTAGATCAGTTTAATGATTGGATCTGTAGTCAATTGAAGTTCAATTGAAGGCTCAGATGGAGCAAAACCAATACACACAGAGTGTCCCAGAACCAGGTTTGATAAATACTGATGTATGCTGAGGTGCTAGACTATTCTTACGAAAGTGTAAGTATCACAATATGGAGTGTTAGCTGGATAACAGAAAAAGCACTGGTGCCTTTGAAATATTTCAAACGACTTGCATATGTGGGAGAAAGGTCTATGGATTCCTTTATAGATCTATTTCAACAAGAACAATTGTCCTTCAGATTCAGTCAGCATAAGAACCTTTACTGGCTTTTTTAAGCCACTGAAATGTTAATCATGATATCCTGTATATAGTATATAGGCAACACAAACTGGTTATATGAAAGTCACATTGCTTTAATTAGATCACTTGGGTTAAGGGGAATATTGAGACATAAAACAACATGAACATAGCATGCAATAAATAAAGAGAGCACAAATAAGGTTTCGGGAGAATGCAAAATATTGCGCGTCTCGCAAATATTAGATTTATATTGTCACGGATGGAGAACACAGATTTTTCAATCTTAATGTAGGCATCAGCGGGTTTTACTGATGAAAAACATCTCACAGCGTGAAGTGGATGGTTTTTCCTCACCCAGTTGAATGAGATAATATTAAGCTGTGTGCTGTTTTATTGTGACAGGACTAAAACCGTCAACTGTTTGACATGTGCTAGTTTGTCCTTTTCACACTGGCCGGGTCTGAGTTCATGCAGTTTCTCATGGTCGGTATGACAGGAAGAAGTCCCCTGTGACATATAGGGCAGCCATCATACCACAGTGCAGTTTCCCATCATGCATTGCAGTTCAAGTTGGCCAAGACTGCCCAGAAACAAAAAAATAACCATTGTGGGACAGATGCGTGTGCTGTCTGTGCACTGTGTGTATGAGTGCTGTACATCTGTCCTAGAAATACCTCAGGAAAGAATTTCAAAAACACTGACAGTCATGATAAAGTGTGTCCATATGACGTATACTGGAGCAGGTCCAGGCACTTCCAGGCAATGCTGCCTCTGACCCAGATACCGGCTCTGACCCATTCTCATCCCCTGTGGGCCCTGCACTAGAGTTAGCCCCTAGGCCTCCATGGCCTTGTGGTGCCTGATTGGGATTTCTGGGTTCTGCCTGTTCTAATGGGTTCTCCATCCATTAGTGCCCAGGAAATAGACACCACGTTCCAAGATCTGATGGTTCACCTTCACTCGTTTCAGGTCAAGAGGAGGCAGCAATCTGGTCCCCGAAGACCTGTTAATCTTCATCGATGGTGGATCTCCTAAACTCGACATACTGGGTTTCTTGTTCTATAAAGGAGTTGATTGCTCTGAGCCATTCAGTTTGGACCAGGGTGCCCAATCGTGTCCAAAAATGGCTGGTGTGTGGGTGTAGGTTTTTGTTTTAGCTCAGCGTGATGCTGATTCACCTAATTAACTAATCACGACCAATCAAGACATTCCTGACTTTTTAGCGCTGGGGTAAAACAAAAACCTGCACCTACATTGGCCCATTTTGGACAAGACCGGACACCCCTGGAATAGGCCCTCACCTCACTGAATTGAATTGATAATGGAATATGTATTTCCAAAATCGCAAAAAAAATATTTATGACCTATATGAGTCATATGCAAAGTGCAGATTCGTTTAGGAACACCTTAATTAATCAGCCCATTAAATGCAAACTGGCAGCGAGGCCAACTAAAATCCCAAAGGAGAAAAAAAGGTGTTTCGCAGTATAGATGGTGCTCGCTGCCTTGTCTCCATGCCACTTTCTATTTGGCGTTCTGACAGAGGAAAACATTTTGAAATGCAACAGCACTTTGGCAAAGAAACGAGTGCACTTTCATCACTGTCTATATCCCCTAATATGTGAGCATATACCTTTGTAAGGTCCTAATGGAAATGTTCTCTGGTTTTTTTTCGGGTAGGTACATATTTCTTCTTTTTTTTCCTGGCTTGATTGCGGCCATGTTCATTTCCCCTAAAGCTTTAGAGCTTCCTCTTTTATTTACAGCGGATTCTCGAAGTCTCAAAAGCGGCCAAAAGCCAATTCGAGGAATGGATTTGGGGATACAAAGCAAGAGGAGCATTAGCTGCTGAACATTAGCCAGAGTACTGAGCTGGAGATTTTTTTGTTTGGGAGAGGTTTCTCGGGGTTTGCGTCTCACCGTTCAAGCCCATTTCTCCCAGCTGATTCATGTGAACACCGCCAGTCGAGCCGCACACCCTCTACTTCAATTAAGAACAAAACCCCTTAATGTACGACCCAAGGAAAATGGCCGCCCGACATCTGTGGTGGAACAGAAGTTATTATAAAAATGTATTTGCTTTAAAAGTTGTTTTCTCACTTTAATGAAACACGAGGTCCTTTTGAATGCGTTCAATGCGGTCAGCCACTTGCTCATTTTTCAGCAAGACTGAAAATATTGCAGTAGCAACAGCAAGAGGAAATTACGGACGGATTACCACTGTGATTTGGTTGTATGCTCACAATTGCACTAATCTTTACTGCAGTTGAATTGCCTTTTTCTCTCAGCATTTCAGTACTTTTCTCTTTTTATCTAGTCATAAATGGTTATAGTTTTGTTTTTATGCTAAGTAAGATGTTTCCTCTCTGACTCGTTAGTAGATGTTTTTGCGCTAGATTGCTGCATGCTGTATTGTGAAACAAGCAAGATTTCAATAATACGATGCAATATAAATAAAATGTTTTATTAATATTATGGTTATGATGACGATGAGGATGATGGTGATTATTATTATTATACATGTTCACTGCAGTCTGAGAGATGTGGTTAATCCATAAAAATAACTGCCCTGTGTAGTGCAAATGTCCATTAACTGGTCTATAAAACGGTAAAATGGCTTGGGTGATTCTCAGCATGCTGTTCTTGTGAAATGGCAGCTTTGTCGTAGTGGAGAGGAGGGGTGCCACCAAGGATTTTGGGCCCCACGTAAAGACCATTAGAAAAAGACATTATAAAAACAGGTTGTTTCAATCCTGGATGCTGATTGGCTACAATAACAGTTCATCAAACAGCTTGTTTGTAAACTTCATGCACAAACCATTACCTACAAATAATCTTACAAAATGATAATATTTTTTCAGTGTTGTAACCATTTTATATTCTGTTTTGCATTGTGCCTAACAACACTCCCATAGCTGTGATTGTATTCACAACACAGCATGGCCTCTCATGCCATATTGCTTAATTGGGCCCCACCACACTAGAAAATCCTATGGTCAAATATTTTTTGAGGCCCCTTTTCAGTCAGGGCACTTGGAACCCTCCAAACGCTGCCACCCCCCATCCCACCTTGCCCCAAACGCCGCCGCCGCCGCCGCCGCCACCCCCCCCCCCCCCCCCCCCCCCCCCCAGTGGCTTCAGTGAGGGAATGACTGCCACTCTCGTAGCCTGTGTCTGCGTTACTGCATGGGAGGTTGGGTGTTTAATTAAAGGAAATTTCTGGTTAAGGGTAGCTGAAGGACACGTTTAAAAAAGGCCTCAGGCAGATGAACTGCAGAGCAAACAGGAACATTAAATGGACAGGGGCAGCGGTTCGTGGTCTTATGAAAAACACAAGAAGTAATTTTCAGAAACACTGGCTTTGTCCTTCGGCAGGTACAGAAAGACCTGCCATTCTGGAGGCAATAGGCGAACTTGCGATCTTCTCTTTGCACTAGTGGGATATTTTTCACATTAATCTGATCTGCCCCCCCCCACCCACCCACCACCCCCAACCCCAACCCCTTGCTGTGCCAGAGCATCAGTTTACCTCCTCGTGTTTCTCCTTCATGAAGAGTATGACACACTCCAAGTGTGACGCCCGCTCCCGTGTTTTGACACAATTCACACTCCTGGTATGACACTTTCCAAAACTCCATTATCATGTCCGATACCTGGCGGAATCCCAGGGGCGGCCCGGTCTCTGGCTCCCACTCTTTTTTCCGGTGTGAGAAAACGGGAATATTTCACACGATCGTTCAGGGTTGAGTAGCCTTGTCCGTGTGCGTTATCCCCACAAAGAGCCGTTGCCTCCGGAGGGAGAGCTGCATCGAGCTTCCCGGCTTCACCCGAAGAAAGCAGAGAACAACGAGGCCTGCATATGAATTAGGTGCATAAAAGCTTGGAGGTGGCGGCCATCGCGGCTAATTTTGATGAGCTTGATTAATGCGATTTAAAATGCTGCAGAGCTCTTCAAAATTACAGATTTTAAAGCAACGTGTAAAGTCCTGTGCGCTAGACAAAATCTTTGGGGACAAACAACTCTGTAAAATGATACACCAGAACATTGTATATGGTCCCCAAATTTATTACCTAAGAGCTGATCTCAAAACATTCTTCTCATTTTTGCTCTCAGGTAGCTTTCTTTCAATGTGCTTCCCAACGCTAAACAACTTAAAACAAATAAGTAGTGTAGGCCTATATTTCATAGACTTATCTATTTTCTATCACAGATTTCAGTGAGAATTACCCCCAAAACAATTTGTCGACCTGCAACGTGGCTACGAGTGTGATCGATGTCGAGTCATCACGCTACTACTTCTCTACCGTTAACAGATCAGTGTTGGTATTCATCGAATTACCGACATCAAAGAAGGTTCATTTCCGCCTAACAAATCGACGTCATATCGTCCTCCACAGCTGCCGTTGATTAGACGTCTAACCGACATCAAAATGCTCGGTGGGGAATATGCTACGGCTGAATTCCCCCCCACCCCCAGGCAGCATCCCTGTTGCTTTTCTCACAAGTTCTGTGCTGCAGAGGAGATTTTCATGTACAGTGTATTCCCAAATGTGAGCAGAAAGCGGAAATAGGATGTGTCCTGAGAAAATCTTCCAAAATGTAATATTTATCGGGATTTGCAGCTGCAGTGCATCTTGCCCTTGATTATTCAGTCACACTGGTTTTACTATTAATCGCCAGGGTTACTATCACCGGCATGCTTGATGCCAATTGATGCCATCATGCAATGTGCATAGATCACACACTTAGAGACATCAATTATTTGCGGCCAACTCAAGCCTTTTTTCTGTGTATTTGACAAAGGTTTGACATTGCACATAACAAATAAAATTCAACACTTTCAGGCTACAGTCAATAGCTATTGCGAAAGCCGGTTAATCCTCCATAATACCCCCACAATCCCTATCTATCCAGCAGCTGTGTGTTGGTGTTATTTAGATTAGAGGCGTGCCCTTGGTGTTTCATTGCAGAGACAATTCCAAGGCAGCACCCCCTGGTGGGGGAAAGCAGAAGGGTTAGGCTCCAGAGCTATGCTAATTGACTATGTGGGATTTTGCATCAGATAGCAAGGCAGAGCTCCACCAGAGCAGCTCTGCAAGAAATGTTTGGGAGCGAGAGGAGGGAGATCAAAGCAAAACTTAAAGAGCACTGCTGACGCATGTCTGTTCTTTCAAAAAGGAAATTACACGAATGACATTTATTTTATTAATTAGCTTGAATTTTCGCTTCCAAGATCAATGTGCATATTTTTAAATTATATTTAAAAATGTATTTCTATATAAATGTCATTAATGTACAAAACAGAAAATGATTCTTAAATAGGATTGTGTTCTAAAAAGAGTATTAAATATATACTTAGAGTCAGCATTTGGATAAAGATAAAATTAACTAAGAGTGATAATTTGCTGAGAATGTAATGTTATTTCTTAATTTGGTGAGACACAATGTCCAGGGTGACTTTCATAGAACAAGTAGATAGTTAAATTAGACTGTGTTCAATCACAAAGCAATATATAGATTACTAAAAATAAATAATAAAAAAATAATATAGGACCATTGTATCCGTTCCTCCGGTTCTACAAGCCCAATAAGAGAATAATGTCATTTAGAGCGCACGCGGGGGCTCAAGAGTCAAGAGATCCAAAAACAGCAAATATGAAGGAAAAGGTGAAGCAGCGAGTAATGACCTGAAATTGGCTAGCTGGGCAACAAAAAAATGGCTTTAGCTGTAGGCTACGTCGCGCTCAACAGTGCCATCGCCTTGCAATGAGCGAATATAGGCTAACTAATATAATATGCTAAACAAATTAAATATTGAGTCATTGACAATGAAGAAAAAAAGTATTACCGCAGAATCTGCTTCGGGTATTTTGAAAAGTAGCCTACACAGATAAAATGTTGACAGGGGAATTGTAGAACGCAGTCTACAGCAGATTACGATCCCTGTTTGTTGAAAACAACCAGAATGCGTCACGTGCCATTAGTCCCTTTGCAGAGAGAAAATGTTTGACGCGCAATGTGCTACCGCTGGAAATGACATCGAACAAGGCAGTGACGGGCTCTTCTGTAATGAATGGTGACGTTGAAGAATAGAGGGCTGGAAGAGGAAGGAAATAACCATTTCTCTGAGCCGCTGAACACTGTCTCGCTGTCCCCCCGCCTGGATGATGCATAACTCTCAAGTTTTCGTTGCCATTCTCGAAAGCATGATGAAGCTTTAAAATACATTCCCTAGACAGACCGCCAACCTATTGTAGCTCCATTGCACCCTGTCGTGGGCTACAGAGTGCTGAAATGTCATTACAATATGATGTATTCGCTTAGTAGATGCCCCTTTCCAGGGCAGTGGACAAAATTCATATTTCAAATATTATCCCAGCTAATTCAATCGAAGCAACCGTAACAGAGAGTCTGCTCAAACTAACAGACAGCATTGTCTCGTGTGGGAACGGAACATGCAACCTAGGGGTTAAATGCCCAGCTCCGCTACACTGCTGCTTGCGGACACTTTTCTTTCAGACCAGATAATGTGGATTAAAGAGTAGTTTGACATTTGTATGAATGTTTGGAAATCTGAGGTATATTCTCAGATTCCTACATAGTGACGACCGAGTTTACTGTGTGATCATATAGGTACAGTAGTCAGTCTTGGATGGCCTTAAAATAACAACATATGAAGAGATACAATTTAATCTTAGGAAAAAAAAAAACAAAAAGAAAAAAAAACAAGAAACATTACTTTGCCTCACTAAACAAGTTCAACAAGACCTGATAAATTGTAAGATATAAATTTATGTTGTACTGCCACCTGGTGGCAACAACGTGTTTGAGCAGTAAACAGTATTATATGGGAAGCATATAATTTGCAGTTACCTGACAAAATCGTGTTGTATATCCTACAACTTTTAAAATTCACGGCAATGCGAGAAAATAAGACGTTAGATATTTTCATTTTCAATTAATAATAATAATTTTAAAAGATTTTTTTTTACTCAGTTCCGAATATTGAGAACATGGTTACAAAGAATTCTTGTTGCAAATCGACACTTCGCAAAAAATTTTCAGATAAAAAATGATGAAATAACACCCGTTATCAAAATTATTAAGTGTACAATTATTCTCAGGGCGTACAGGTAATATCGGACAAGGACTTTTAAATCGTTACGTACGCCATCTGGTGGTCATTACATCTCTTTATTGCCACAACATATTTGCACAGGCACCTGAACAGCTGAGGGCTTAGGGAATTTTTTTTAAACAACCTGGTGGGTTTGAAAAACAGCTGTTATTCTCCATCCGTGAGAAAATGAATTAACCTTGCGGTAAAAAAAAAAAAAAACACAATTGTTTATATGCATTTGTTATTTACTCGTTTTATGCTAAGCTTCCAGTCCTCATTAATTCAATCTTTTGATGTCAAGACAGAGTAACACAACTGTAGGTATGGTTCTGTCTTGCAACCTACCATTGTAGTGGAGTTCCAGATATTTAAATTAATCGAATTACAGGTGTGTACTAGTTTCCCCTCCCAAAATTACCCTTTATGAATTTCCATTTGTATACTGCAGTAGGTTTGTATGAGTTTTTAGCAGCACACAGCTGTTGAGTTCAGTTTGATGTAAATGGCTTTACAACTCTCCTTTGAAGAAAGGTGAGGGCTTGAATATGGTCAGGCTAGCCAGACAAATCACTGTGCTTTCATTTCGGCTTGTTTTCACCAGGGCCTTATAAAGCTCCTGGTTTTTTTTTCGAAATTCAACGATCATGTGTGATCCAAATTCAAATGGAACCATCTATAATATTTTCCTCCCCATTTTGTCTCTGTACAGGATTATGCTACAATGTCTTCTGTAAACATCAGACAGGTATTTTCGCGCAAGCTGAATGTTGAAGTAACAGGAAGAATCGGACCTGCTGCAAAGCTCTAAGGGGAAGGCCATTATCATCACAGAAATAAAAATTCAGGAGTAGGTTTAGATCATTAAACACCACAATTAAATGGCACAACATGCAATTTAGTCACTAACATCTGAAAATGACCCAATAAAAAGCCTCACTCTAGCCTCACTCTAAAGCCTATTAGGCCAATGTACCATTAGACAACTAAGAGTACTGACAATGAATGTGAATATCAAATTAAATACAGCAGAAAAATATCTATTTACCTCTTTACTGATGCAAAACAACTTCTAACTTATAACAACTTCTAGTATGCTTGTATTTTAGTCATCTTGATATCAAACATGGTTAAGTTTAAATTGGTACACATCCACCTGGAATGCTTATCAAACCAGGCCCACCAAAATACTGATATACCTGAAAAAATATTCTGCTTTCCAAAGTAAAACAAATTATTAAGAAATCTGCATTTCACGGGGGTTAAAATGCCTGAGGAACACTTTACTTACAAAGGATCATTTTTCAGGTAGGCTATTTATCCAGGGTTAAAAAAAGTGAAAATGAACTGCATAATTGACCAGCACCCACAACGATCAAATACTAGGATGTTTTCATTTTACTAGTAGAACCAGCGAGACACAGTGCAGGTAGAGCAATCTTCCATTTTCATCCATAAACACAAAATTGATGAAGCAACACAGAAAGAAAAATGGGTGATGTAATGACTTTAAGGACCATTTCTGCAAAATGTTAACAAGTAAGGGTTCATTGCTAAGGCATTCATCTCCATGGTTCATATACAGCAGCTGAGGATTCTGGGTAATTTCCTCAGCTGCTGAACCCCATTATCATTACACATCTAAAATGGTAGACTTCTCCCACCCTCCCTGGTTAGAGACAGTCAGATAGTGGCTGTCAAGGAAACTCACTGATTCGGCAATTTCTGTGTTCACCTTGCCAAGGTATTCTACGACAAATCAATTTAATCAATGTACAGCGTTAATAATGCACACATCAGGTTCAATATAAAAGCCCATCTTTGATATTAAACTGGCTGAAGTCCAAAACGCTATGGGTAGAGTGTAGCAGTTGGCAGCTGTGTTGCTTAGTCAGACGACATAGGCCTACACAATCTAATTTGTTCATTTTAAAATACAACTGCGCTACCTACAGCAGAAAATACTGTTCTTTGAGCTATAGCCTTTGTGCATGTATACCAAGGACACAATAATGCATAGGTAACGGTTCATAAAATGAAGAATTTTCTACCTGTTGCCTCCATGGTTACCACAGTGTATAGTGTTAGTCTGATATTCCATGTCAGGATAAGGAAAACGTAAAAATGCAGCATGTATTTCTTTAAAAAAGCACAACACGCTTCAAACAATATATTAAAAGATTTCTTTTATTCACAATAGAAGTGTAACAAATATAGTTTATTAAAAATTTTGCTGCTTGGTAATATCTTTTATTCCATAAGGTCATAGGATTTATATAAATGTAGACCGGCATATTTGCCTGAATGGAATATTTACATAAAAAAAAACCAAAAAAACACACACACACAAAACAAAAAAACATAAACAAAACAAATAGAACAATCCCCCCCAAATTAATTGCATATAAATGAAAATAAAATATGTGCAATGGAATGATTATCGGCAATATAGTACAATTACATCTGGAGGTTGTTTCACGAAACCATTAACAAGAGATTCACAAATAAAAAGGCATTTTAAAGCAAGATCGTCAACACGATATTTAACCACAAATTCAATTGAAGAAAAAAAAACAGCACATCATCTAATATGCAAACCGAAAGAAAGATGCAAGGAAATGACAGAATAATGTACATTTTAAAGCGTTTCAGTGTGTTTCCAGCGCGAGCCTCGGGCTCACCGTGTCCTATTACTGTAGCGCCAAACCTGCCTGTCCTCGTCAAGTTCTCGTGACACCCATGCGGAACAGAGATGTCAGTTAAAAAATGCCATCATGAGCACAAAGCCGGAAAAAATATGATAAAGAGCGCATCTCAGCGTGTGGCAAAATGTCAGCGAAACAGTATTCTGAATGAACAGTGTCACAGTGATTAGCGATAGCTTTCCCTCGCACAGTGGCAGCTGAATTAGGAGTCTTGGTTTTTGTGAGGGCGAGTCTCTCCTTGCGGTACAGTACGGTATTTCTTCCGAACGCTAACTCCCGCGCATCTTAAAAAACACCAGGAGCTAAGAGCGGAATAGCAAGGGAAAGCACACCGATTTCACAACTCAGTGCCCTGCACCGAGGATTGATCTCAGGCTGCTACAAGAGCACGATAAAGAGAGATGACAGTCCTTCATTATAGTCCTTCAAATAGAAAACAACAGGCTCGAAACGTGGCGGTTCAACGAAGCTCACTGCGGTTAGTCGACCGTGTCTTTTTAAAATGTACAACTCAGGGGCTATAGTGTTCTCATTTTGTAAAGGTCTTGATATGGATCCCAATAATGGACCGAAAAATGTCATAAATGTCAGAAGTGTTAATTGGAACAACAAAGTGTGAGAGGGCAGAAACAAGTGTGATTGTCAGTATAGTCTGCAGCGCCCCCTATCGACCACAAATTGTTTGACAAAAGAGATCAGAAATTCCTTAGGTCCTGCAACACCAGTTGGGCACGCAATGCTGAAGGGGAGTTTTGAACTCACAGGACTTTGAATCTTTGATTTCTTCTAAGTACGTAGCTATTGTGTGTATGTACGTGTGTGTAATGGAATACTATCAGCAATATAATACAATTACAAGTATATGCGTGTGTATTTATGTGTGTGTGTGTGTAGTGCGTGCCCACAAGACTCCTGGAATGAGAGTGACGGAATTCCTACAAGTAAGACACGTCATTTCTCCCCTTTGCTTCTTATATACAGTTATACACAGAATCCAGTGTAGGACAGATCGTTTAGTTCTCGTTTTCCTTGCATCTTTTCATTGCATTTAATTACATTTTATGATATTCCTGCTTGTGCTCGTTTTTTCTAAATGGCACCCTGAAACATCTTTCTTGAGTTACGAGACACCGTTTCAGCATTTTGTGCTTTCGAGAGAGAAAAAAAAGCAACACAAAAGGCAAAATTATTTTCACTTCACATTTGATGGTACATTCATACGATTCATTCATTCCACAAAACTCCTACATCCTATTTCCTGCCGTCCTCTGCTCCATCTCTACTTTTCCCCATCAATTTAATATCAACACAACTCCACAGAGCCCCCTAGGGGAAACCTCTGATACTGCAGATGAACTTTATGAGTATTAAATAAATTAACACCAGTAAATGAACCAAGTGTAATCTCCTCGATAGATTTCTTGGTTTGTACTACAAACAGACTACCATGTAATTCTTTGTCGATTCCAGAATGCTGACTGGATGGATCTGCTGAATCTTGATTAGATTAATTAATGGCGTGTTGATATGTGTGATTAACTAAAATGTCTACGCAATCCCCATTCTAAGAAGAAAGGTCATAAATACGCCCACCTCGTTAATTCAGTTTCAAGGGCCTCTCCTCAGGGTACTTCATTCTGTTTATTACTCACAGATTTGGGCATTGAGCTCTGGTGTGGTGGCCACCAGCAGGTGGCAGTGTGGCGCAGGTTATAAAATTATCAAGCTGAGAAAACCCTTCAAAGCTACATAAATTCTTTCAAGAAATAAATTAAAACCTTGCGATTTTTGTAAAAACTGCTTATTTTACACACCATTTTAGACTAAAGGCACTATTTTAATCTGACTGGATATAACTACTGAAAAACTGGCTACCAGCATTAAAACAGAGCCCCACGTCTGCATACTAAGACAAAATCCTAATTAATCAAACCATTTAACGGCCACTAAAATCAAAACAAAAACGAACGTCACAGGCAAAAATATTCGGATTTTAAAGATCACTGTTTTTTTTTTTTTTTTTACATATATGCACAAAACAAATGAACAAAATACGAGCAACTCCCAAATCATATAAAGCTTTATCTTCAATTCCGTATGGCTTTTTTTTTTCTAGATTTTTTCTTGATTTTTTTTTTTTTTTTTTTTTTTTGTGACAGCAAAACTTACAGCGGAAAGTGTCCTAGGACTCCTCACGGAGGAGAGGGTTGGATCTCGCAGCCTCAAACGCTGGAGGGGTTTCGGATAAAAGGAGAAGGAACGGGCAGCATGCGGCCTGCTATCTTTGTTGGCATGACGACGACAAGGGCACTCGGGTCGACTGGCCACTCAGAGTTACTCACAGTCTTGGGGAGGAGGGAGGGAGGGAGGGAGGGGGGCGGTGCCTCTGAACATCAGCCAGCTTGCAGACGCGCGAGGGGGGGGGAGGGGTGATGGGCCGCGGGCGGGGTCGAGATCCCGACCTGGCCGCGTGGACCGGAACGTTCCCGGACGGCTCCGCCCAAAACAGGAAGTGGGAGGTCACTAGCCCTGCCCGTGAAAGGAAAAGCGGTTGGTCTCTCTGCCCATTGTGGGAGGGGATCGTGTAGCTGCCCACTGGTAAGGGGGCGGGGCTGTGAGTGTCAGGGGGCGGTGCTAATGAAGGCGGAGTTCCGGCGTGGGCGTGGCTGTGGGGTGGAGGCGGGCCTACTCCAGCTGGCTTGGCTTCTCTGTGTTGTCCTTCTTGATGACAGGCAGGGGGTGGGCCTCGGTGTTGAATACCCAGTGCTCGAATGACAGGTGGTCATCTTCAGAGAACAGAAGGTACAGGTATCTGCAAGAAGAAGAGGGCGGAAGGTTCAGGAACACTGTAGCACATGGAAACCAGTATAAACTGGCTGAATGAAACTGGTCACTGGTCAAATTTTTTGATCAATGGCTGAGGCAAACGCGTTTTTCTAACGCTGCCAAAAAATGATGCAGCAGATTATTTAATTTTCAGAAGACAACATGTTTCTGTCAGAAGGGCACTGCTGCAGCATGACTGTTGTAGCAAAGCTGTGGTAAATGTTGCCGCCTAATTTCCTAAAATCAATGATTTTCACTCACTGACATCAATACCTGCTCTTTGAATTCAGTTGAACAGGTTTTTAAAACGAGTCAAAATCACAGACTAATGGTTTACCTTTGAGCCAGCACCTCCCATTGTACAGTATTCCTATCACAGCACTGAAACATTTATGTTGTATTCTGTTTGGAGGAGACACTGCCACCTAGTGGTTGACCAGCACAACTTAGAGTAGCAATCTGGCATTCCCAGGCAGGGGGTGGGAAGTATATACAGTACCCAGCCCAAGCCCAGCTTCCAGTGTTTGGTTTGGCAGGGGAAAACCATGGAAGGGTATGATGATGATTTTGCATTGATGAAATCACTGTATAACATTATGCTCTAAATAAGCTTTTCAAAAAGGGCCGAAATATAAATGTTTTTTTCCTGTGGTGTAGCTAAACTCAAACGTGAAAAGGTAGGCAGGCCTATTTGAGTTTGGGCATTGAGTTAGAGAAAAGTTCATACAGTACTAATGCAGCATTTAATAGCTATAGTGTACAGGCAGGATAATGAGTGGGCTTTTTTTTTTTAAACACAGCAGTACTGAATTAGCACAGACAGTGATATTACTCATTAGAACTAATTAAAAACACGTCGAAAGTTGTTAGCGCTTCTGACAAATAGACAGCTCTGTGAAACTGCCAACAGATTCGACCAGTAAATAGCGAAGATGCTGACAGGCAAACAACATCAAATATTGGTGACAAACGCCAAACAGAACGAAAGCTTGTCAGAATAACTTTAGAGCGTTTTTAAAACACTGCACGACTAATGATATCGGCCGTGTATTACGGCTACAGCCCTGCAGTTTATTTTATTTTTTACGAGAATACTGGAAGTCTGAAAGACGGGGATTGTTTTTTCTGAGCTGATTTATACACGGACCTTCGAAGCAATAAGTCAGAAGAGGCTGTGGCGTATCGTGAGCAGAAGCAGGGCTAGGGGCGTCTGAATTCCACATCAACGGCTCCCGAGCCCAGTCAATATTCACACCGCATCAAAGCCGCGAGCGCCTTATTACTTTCAGAAAAACAGATCGGCTCCCTCGCTGCTTTTAGATATTCATAGCTTTCCACAGAACTATATACATTAAAAAATATATATATATTGTTGTTTTTCTTTCGTAGTTGCACTTCACAACCAAAAATATAGTGCCTGTAAATTTTCATTCGTTGCTAATCGCCATATCACTGTTACATAAAAGTGTAAGTGTACATTTTTACGCATTTTTATTTTACGTCTTTGGGTTCTCGGATGACTAAGAAATCCCCAGTTGCATTTCCAGTCGAGAAAATACACAGAAAGGAAAGCTATACTCGTTCATACGTCGAAAAAAAAAAGAATCTTGTTAGGATGAAGGTCAAATGCAGGACTACGGGAACGTGCTAACGTTTGAGCAATTAGCCTGAGCTCGTCAGATGCAGCACACTTTCATTTGAACGCTGTGCTCAAGCGCAATCAGCATAAAGCTTCACCATTTTAAAGATGAAAATAAAAGAGATAAAAGACGAGTTCGTTCCGCATTAACTGTGTTCTGTAGCGTAGAGGTCTTACGCTTTCTCAGTGGGCAACACATCACTCGAGTACCCACTAATCTTTATTTGATGGTTGCCAGCGACTACAGCAGGACCTGTGACCACTGAGAGATGTAATGTGCATATCAAAGCACGGCAGAGGCTGTGCTTTGAGAATGCTGAAGGTTACGCGGATAGTCTGCATTGTTAAGACCTGGACTGGCGTGCTCTAACCTAACTGACAACTTCTATCATCCCATGCTGGTTATTATCGGTTCTCGAAACTGAAATTGGCGAAGGTGGGGGTGGAATACCATGTTGCTGGAGCCATACTTCCCGGGTCACACATATTTTCTTAATATATACTGTAATATTGTATATTCATTTACATTTTTTAGTCTTAAGGCAGACTGGTCTACTGTGCTGAAAAACTGCGACTGCAGTGAAATTTATAATGAACACTCACCCAAGCAGCAGGCAGTGAGTGTGAGGGACAGACAGTTAATGAGTACCAGCAACAGAGACTTACTCAGTACCAGGAATGGACAGTTAATGAGTACCAGCAACAGAGACTCACTGAGTACCAGGAATGGACAGTTAATGAGTACCAGCAACAGAGACTCACTGAGTACCAGGAATGGACAGTTATTGAGTACCAGCAACAGAGACTTACTGAGTACCAGGAATGGACAGTTAATGAGTACCAGCAACAGAGACTTACTCAGTACCAGGAATGGACAGTTATTGAGTACCAGCAACAGAGACTTACTCAGTACCAGGAATGGAAAGTTAATGAGTACCAGCAACAGAGACTTAGTACCAGGAATGGACAGTTAATGAGTACGAGCAACAGAGACTTACTCAGTACCAGGATTGGACAGTTATTGAGTACGAGCAGCAGAGACTTACTCAGTACCAGGAATGGACAGTTAATGAGTACGAGCAGCAGAGACTTACTCAGTACCAGGAATGGACAGTTAATGAGTACCAGCAACAGAGACTTACTGAGTACCAGGAATGGACAGTTACTGAGTACCAGCAACAGACTTACTCAGTACCAGGAATGGACAGTTACTGAGTACCGGGAACAGACAGTTAGTGAGTAGCACGCGCTCTGCTCGGCTGAGAGGCGGAGTTTTTGATGCGCTCTGCCTTTGGCGGTAAATCCCGTCCGCTGTGGCGGCTCTCTGAAGGCCGCGGCCCCCCCGAGGGAGCCGGTGGCCCAGACGCGATTACATCACGTCCCAAGGAGCCAATCACAGGCAGCCCCGGGGTTCGCGTGGCCCGGCGCGGAGCGAGGCTCTCCACGGCAACGCTGGCGGCGCGCCTTCAGAGCCGACGAACCCCGGGAGCCAAAACCGACGGTCTGCCGTTCGCTTGCCAAGAGCGGCGGGGCGCGGCCAGCACAGCAAATCGATGAGCGTAGAAAAACAAAAACAAAAAACTCTCAGCAATTTATGTTTGGTGCCGGAGAACAGGAGGCGGTCCCAATCCATGGCAAAAAAACAAACAAAAAAACAAAACAAAACATCAAACCTACGCGTGACCCTCCCCCAGGCAACGAAAACCGTCAGCAGTGACGTATCGACAACAGCGCTGGAAACGACGGCCATTAAATGTCCGAACGATAACGCGAACCCGGCCTGGGTATGGAGCTTCCCGCGCGGCCGCGTTCCGGTGCGTGTGTGATCTCGTCCCGCTCTCGTTACTCCCCGCTCCGCCATCCAAGCCGCCGGATTGAAGACCCCGCTCGGGACCGGCGGTGCTGTGGCGCGCAGGTGATCGATTGACGTCCGCCTGGCCTCCGCGCCGCCTGCATGGCGGAACGGCCGCGTGCGGAATAAGGACAAGGACCCCCTGACGCCCTGGAAGGACCGTGTGCTTCCACACCCCCCCCCGGGGGGGGGTCAGTCAACAGCCAGTCAGACCCCCCAGACGTTACACATTTCTGCAAGGCTCCTCCAATCACACAGCGCGTTGGTAACAAGTAATGGAAGAACATCCATGCTGATTGGTTATACCTCCTGGTAGAGGCCACAGGGCACAAGGAAGTATAGCCCAGAAGTGAAACCATGTTTCTAATTACCATTGAACACGACTGGCTGATTCCTCTCTGATTTCTGCGCGTGAGACTCAGACAGGCCGTCCTGTCCCCACTTTACTGCGCCAGATTTCGGCAGTGCTCCGCAGACACCCCCCCAACCTCCCACCCCCAAGGGCTGCCCCCCCCCCCCCCCCCCGCTGTAGATGAGAGGAGTCTGATTAAAGAGACAGCAGCCACAGCAGCGGGAGGACTCGGTGGGGGTGGAGTGGGGGGGGGGATGACAGGTCCTCTCGGTGTGATTACCCTCTCCTGAAGAGCACGCATCTGCGGCCCCCGCCGCCGGGATCCGATTACCGAGACCCCCCCCCCCCCCCCCCCCCCCACCGAGCCCCGCACCTGTTTGTACCAGCCGACGCCGTGCTGTTTATCCTGCCGATTACGCCGACGCCCCCCCCCCCCCCCCTCCATCCCCCCCCCCCCTCCATCCCCCCCACCCCCGCCTCCGCGTCGTAACGAGCTCGGAGAACACCTCGGGGCTCCTGTTCACCAGAGCCCAGCTTCCGAGCGCGCTCACAAACCGCCGCGGAACAGAGAGCGTAAACGCCCCCGGAAAAAAACCAAACTCCCGGCAAAAAAACGGAGGATAGAGGAAGTGAAATGACGGGGAGTCGCGTTTTCGGAAGGGGGGGGCGTCCGGCGTTTAACACCGCTCTGCTTCGTGGGAGCGAGAGGGGGAGGAGCTCGGGCCAGGAGAGACCCTCAACACGGATCTGCCCGCGTCGGGAGAAACGAAGACGTTCCGTGGGGCCGCCTCGCAGGGCGAATCCGATTGGCCGAATCGCTGCGCTTCGCGGAGCCATTAAATGCGAGAGGAAGCCTGGAATTGCCCAATTAAGGAGGGGAGTCGCGCCGAGCCTCTCGTTTTAACACCCGAGCGCCGCGTTAGCTCGAGCGCTTTCCAGCCTCTGAATATAACAGCCAATCAAACGGCTGCAGAGTTAGTTCCTGTGCGGGGGGGGGGGCGCTTATTTATCAATCTCTCATGGTAATGTTCCGGCCAATGGTCTATTCCCACGCAGCCCTCTCTAGCCAATCGCAGCCTTTGCCTCCTGGGTCTGAGGGGCGGGGAAGCCCTCGTACCGAGCCGGACAGGAACCTGTGAGGCTTATTCCACCACTGAGAAGGTTTCCACTAAAAACCTGTAGTTCTTTCTGACCAATATCGAAAAATAGACTTTAAACCACAAATCCACTAAAGACAGTCTCTCAGGCCCCAGTAGCACAGAGTTCTTTAGAGTTTGAGTACAGAGTTCTCTAGGCCCCCTGGAGGTGAGTGGTGGAAGTGCAGGGCCTGTGTGGGTGAACTGCAGGACTCTGCCTCAGTCATAGCGCTCTCCCTGCATTGCGCGGGGTCGACTCTGGGGTTCACCGGACACGGCACCACACTGAGCGCGCGTAACCTTCCTGTCGGGTCTGAGGGCGGCAAGGCCAGGTTCTGCGGATACGGCTATCTCCCGTGGGGGGGGAGTGGGGTGAGGGGGGGAAGGGGGCTCGGTAATCCCTCACTCAGCATAACTCTGTTTGGTAGACCAGGGCCAAGACCCACGGAAAACCAGCGGCACTGTCACAATCTGTCAAAACAATTCTCGCGGTCCATTGTGCTGACTGGGTGGAAACGATGGAAAAGTTTCACGGTGGCCATTTTTAAAAGCTTTTCATTTTTAAAAATAACTGTTTCCGGGCTGTCAGGAGGAGGAAACAAATTCACAGAGCACCGAGCTCGCGGAGCTGGTCCGCAGTTTCAAATCAGGGGCAAATTTCATTCTACTGTAGTTCCCCCTACCTGCGCACTGAACCTGCTCGCAAATCATCTATTTTACTATACACAGAACGCAGGGCAGTCTGGGTAAGGAAATGTACTCAAATAATGTTCTGTAACGTGTGACTGATGAAAGGGTCATGGACAGCTGGGACGAAGTCAAGCTGAAAAGCCCATGGCAGCTCCCTCTGTGCCCCGCGGGTGAGTCTTACTTGAGCGTCTCGGCCAGGTAGAAGCTCTGCTGGACGTCGTCGTGGTTGGGGTGGGCGGCGTAGACGTCCCGGACCCCACTGTACCCCCCCTCCAGCCTGCAGTGCTGCTCCAGGGCCTGTGCGGGGTTGGGGGGGGGGGGGGGGATAAAGAAAGAGAGAGAGAGAGATGGAAAGAGATACATAGAAAGAGATAAAAAGAGACAGAGACAGAGGGAGAAAGAGAAAGAAAGACAGAGGGGGAGGTGGAAAGAGATGGAGAGAGGGAGAGAGGTGGAGAGAGAGAAGACAGAGAGAGAGAGAGAGAGAGGGAGTAAGAGTCAAAGAGAAAGAGAGGGAGGCAGGGAAATAGAGAGAGAGAGAGGGAGTGAGAGAGAGGGAGGGAGGTAGAGAGAGAGAGAGGGAGGTAGAGAGAGAGAGAGAAAGAGAGGGAGGCAGGGAAATAGAGAGAGGGAGGTAGAGAGAGAGAGAGAGAGAAAGAGAGGGAGGCAGGGAAGTAGAGAGAGAGAGAGAGGGAGTGAGAGAGAGGGAGGGAGGTAGAGAGAGAGAGAGAGAGAGAGAGAGGGAGTGAGAGAGAGAGAGGTAGAGAGAGAGAGAGAGAGAAAGAGAGAGAGAGTTCAGAATGAACGGCTGTTTTATTTCCCCGTTAGATGTATCCTCTCTGCCGAGCCAGCACATTTCCCTCAGCCTTGGGGAGTGCGGGTGGCATTAAGCGCAAATGACAGGGGTTGTGGGGGGGGTGGGGGGGGCGCGGCATTCATACGCTCACGCTGTGTGAACACCGAGAATCCGCAGGCGGCCAGGGATTTATGGGTAATACAGTGCCCATCAGAGGTAATCTCAAGCCATTATTGGAAACAATTACAGGCCTGGGGGGCGGCTGGCAATCTGCATCCCACATTATCATACACACCCCCCCCCCCCCACCCACTCCCAGGAGGGGGGGCGGGTGTGCGGGGAGCACAGAGGGGTGACTGCGTCCTCTGCGCTCTCCCTACCGAATTCAACTGCATCGGACTGCAGCAGGCGGGAGGGGGCGGAGCTGGATGTCGATGGGCGGGGTTTCACATCCAACTCCGCCCATCGATGCCTGCAATTTTTTTTAAAACAAACGTGCTTTCAAAGCTCCGGATTGGACTAGGGGGTTGAATGTCGAAGGGTTGAGTTTTACATTGAGCCCCACCCTCCTGCAGCTTGCAGTCACACACTTGGGAAATCGGCTGCATTGTGGGGAGGCGGGGAGGGTGATGGTGGAGGGGGGGGGGGGGGCGGGGTTTCTCACCTGCACGGCCTCCCAGCCCCACTGCCTGTACTTGGGGTCGTGGGTGAACCTCCACATGTACATGTAGGTCTCGATGACCTCGGGCCGCAGGATGAAGTACTTCTCGTTCTGCCGCGTGGCGATGGCCTCCACCCCGCCGTCGAAGCGGAAGGCTTCAGGGCCCAGCTTCAGACCTGGGGGGGGGAAGGAGAGGAAACCAAAAATAAACACGCGCGCCCATCCACGCGGGCCAACACGGACTGTGGAAGCAAGCGTCTCGCCCCTCGACTACCGTGATAAGTACTGTACGGTGGAAACAGGGAGCGTAGCTAAAAAGCGTGAGATGAAAGGGGGATGTCGTGCTACCGGATCAATGTTCCACCAGCCCTTTGTGACGGGCGTTTGATGACGGTCCCTTCACACACAGACACATGATGGGCGTTTGATGACGGTCCCTTCTCACACAGACACACAGACTCATGATGGGCGTTTGATGACGGTCCCTTCTCACACAGACACACACTCAGGATGGGCGTTTGATGACAGTCCCTTCTCACACAGACACACACTCAGGATGGGCGTTTGATGACAGTCCCTTCTCACACAGACACACAGGAGCGCTGAGGGGCCCCGTGTCATTTCCTCATAAGCGGAGCGGAGAACATTCCGGATCTGAGGAGCGCCTGTACGGGCCTCGCTCCCGGACTCGGATCGGGGGATAATCCGGTCTGAGCTCCGAGCCGCAGCGGTCGACAAAGAACAAAGAGCGGGGGGGGCCTCCTCCTCGACCCGGTCTCTCCATAAAAACGCCGCGGTCGACCGCCGTTCGGCTCCGTGAAGCTTTACCACATCAGTCTTCGCCGCCGAGTGCCGTCGTTTCCGTGGGCGACCATTAACCGAGCCGCGCGCTTCCCTTTGGCGGGGTTCGCGCCCCGCCCCACGTCCGGAGCCCACATTACAGACGGCGAGCCGAAGCAATCAGAGGGCGCCATTAATCATCATAATGCTCCGCGTGCGGGCGACTGATACCGGAGAGCTAGCGCCCCATTATTAGCGCTCACGCACGTTTCCATAAGCAACATCATACGCGCCGCGGCTAAGGCAATCACAGAGCGTCATTAATCATCATATTAGCTCCGCGGACCGAGCGATGCGTCTGAAAGTCGGATAAGAGCCCTCTGACAGGCATTTATTCTCGGAGGAACGGCCCTGATATCGAGATCTGCGCGGATCCTTGGAAAGGAGATTTATGTGTCAGCGGGACTCAAGATAAATACAGGATAAACAGAGTAAATAAAAACACACCTGTATAAAGTGTATCTCAGCTCCACTTAATATATATTAGCTCAGCTAACACTGAGCATTAACTCTGAGTTTACCAGTCGAACCCGTGCTACGTCTGACACTGTACCCTCGCACCAGTCATCCTCAATCTCCCGCTAGCTCTAACTGCGGCTCGTAACTTTGTGCTGTAGGTGTATGTACTGACTGCCGTTATCGTTTCTGACACTGATAGCTGGCCACTGTCGCTGCTTATTACCTAAACCTTTATGCTTGCACTTCTGCAAGCTGCTCCAGGTAAGAGCCTCTGCTGCAGGCCTATGCAGCGCTCAGTGAGGTACAGTTTATCACAGTGGCGCCCAATCATGTGCCACGGAGAGTATGCAGGTTCTCATCCCAACCAATCACTACACTTGCTGATTTCACCAATTAACACACTTTCAACCAGAGAGGTGGGAACTAATAGGTGAAATCAGCAGGTGAAGTGATTGGTTGGAATGAAAACACTCTCAGCCATCGACGGCACGTGATTGGACGCTGCTGGTCCGGCGCTTCATCGGCAGGGCGTTCACACTCACTGGTGCGGGCGTACGACTCGTGGCACGTCCGGGCGATCTCCGCCGCCAGCTCCATCTGGTGCCCGGTCTTGTCGTCGGGGGCGCCGTCGGCCCCCAGGGCGAACATGCCCCCGGCGAAGCAGGTCAGGTGACCCATCTTGTGCTCCAGCAGCCCCCCCTTCCACTCGGCGATGTAGGTGAGACCGCCGCTCGACTTCCGGATCAGGTTGGTCTCGATGGCCTGGGGGGGGGGGTCACACAGAGGTCGCGGAGGTCATTAGCCTGCTGGGTGGGGGTGGGGGGGTCGTGTACGCTTCGCTGGGTAACCGGACGCGTGCGGCGAACCATCGATCGCCCCGCACCTCATCTCTCTCCATCACGGGGCGGGCGCCCTCCGTCACCCGGTGACTGACGGCGTGGGTCAGCTTGTTACGGGAGGCGCGTGATGAAGAGGCTCCAGTGCGCCGCACTTCATCAGCCGATAAAGAACTCCCCCGCTCCCTCCCCCCTGGCGCGGCCTGCAGCCCATTCCTTCTGTTCTACTCCTCTGTTCTGTGTCGTCAGCCTTCCTTTCATCCAGCAAAGGCTTTTACAGCCTTTTCATTTCACGCAACGGCTCGGAACGACGCAATGCTGAGGCAATCTCGCAAAAAAATCAAAAATAAAAATATCCAAAGTAATGTATATTATGTGGTCGGAAACACCGTCGCGTAAAAATTCTGAACGGCCTGTTTCCTCGGTCGGGGGAAACTGGGATGGAGTTCAGCTTATTGTTTAATCTTAAGAACCGTAGGCGTGCGGCGTCCTGTTTAGCAAGTAACTGCAGCAGGGCTGCTTTGTGAAATCCAGAACGGACCGGTTACCTAAACCTGAGAACAGTGCGTGCGCCGTCGGAAGAGAAGGCAGTTAACCCGGACGAACCCCTTGTGACTGGGCGAAGGTTTCAGACGGCCTGAGAATCAGCACAGAGTTGTGCAATCGCTTACGACTTATTCCTGGAAGACTTCAATTAAATATACCGTGGCATGAAGTCAAAGTGTTTCCAAGGACACTTTGCAGAAATCAGTAAATACTATGACCTGTGCGTTACATACAGATCCAATCCACTAACACAGAGCCAAGAAATGCAGATTTGCTGGTTAACTGGTACGCGTGTACTGGAACCACAGAACAATTTAGCCGTGATTCGAGCACGTGGATCCTGTGACCCTGGGCTCTGCTTGTCAGCTAAATACCTACACAATCAGCGCTGCCAGGAGAAGCATTAAAAACACCGTCGACCTGCCGATACGAACCAGCCCGAGATCACGCAGGGATTCTCTGATTGGGCAGAAGACCCGGGGAAAGACTGCGGGAGCGTTTGCTATAAACAGAGCGCCTGTCGCCGTGTCAGTCAAACGGGACGTGACAGGCAGGCTGTATTTCGGCGGCTCTCTGTGTCTGCGTCCTCGCTGCGTCGCCTCTGTTTAACTCCGTCTGTGAGGAGGGCTGCTTCCTCTGAAACACATCCATTTTCCAAGATCAGGGCTTTTCAACCTTTTACGATGCAGAGACACCCGCCCAGACTCGAAGGCATCCAAGGGACCCCCATCAAGTTAAAAAAGGGTTATATTTAAAAAACGTTTTATATTTTGAAATATTTTCCTAAACCTCTGCTCGCCCCCCTCTTGTTGGGCTGAAGGCTCGCGGGGAGCACTGCTGGCACCGCGGCGTCACGGGGAGCGAAAATTCGGCACCTGGCAGCAGAACGCCGCGCTCCGCTGCAGCCGACTGCACTGCACGCTGCAGCCTCTCTTTGGGGGGGGGGGGGGCTGTCAGCATTTCTGCACCCCTCTCTGCTCTGCTGCGTGTGGGGACGGGACCTGCATGCGGTAGAGAACAGAGAACCCCCCCCCCAAACACACGCACGCACACGCACACACACACGCACACACACACACACACACACTCCCCATTTACCTGCAGAGCGTCGTAGTACAGCTTCTTCCCCTCCTCGTCCGTCTTGTCGGACATGAGCCAGGCCTTCAGCAGGTACTCGTAGAAGCTGTCTCCCAGCCCCCCCACCGACACGTGATCTGCAAGGCAGGAGCGCGAGCAGGGAGTCAGGAGGGGGGGGGTCATGTGCACCTCTCTCCTCCCGCAGACAGAGCCCCCTGCTCCGGCTGACAGGGTAATGACTACGGCCGAAACCCATCCACCCCGCGAGCGTGTTTACGCTGGGCCCGGACCCCTCCCTGGCGAGACCGCGCCTTTCCGCCAAGCCACACGGACGTGGACAGGGCCTGTAAGCAGGGAACTGCGGGGGGGGCGGGGGCTAACGGGACTGAGGACTGTCACGACGAATGTTATGGAGGAGGTGTCTGGAAGAATGAGATTTTAGGGGGAGGGGGGAGAGCCTTTACCAGGGCCTGCGGCGGGGCAGGGGAGGGGGCGGGGCAGAGCGGGGGAGGGGCGCGCGGTTCGGGACGCCGCGGCGGCCCTCGGGCGCTCCCCCGTCCGCCTCGCTCACGGTGACGGATGAGTGCGAGGTCGCGGGAAACAGTGTTTGTCATATCGATCGTCATACTTCCTCATACATATTTATGCGCCATTATCGGGCCGGCCTTGTTGGCGGGATAAAGATTGCACGTCAGCCGCGGTATCGCTGACGGGCTCTCTGAAAGGCTGCCGGAGCGCGCGGCCTTGCCGTTCGACAGGGACGCACTTCCTGCGCGGGTCTGCGGCACGGTCAGAGTGTCAATGCCACCGGGGGTCAGGACCGTGACAGCGCGGTCAAGGACCTCGATCGCAACGCGACCGTATAATTCCAGTGACAAGGAGGAGTAAGGCATGGAGGGGGCGGGGGTTGGGAGAAGACCTCTGCTGTAACATTGTGTCATCAAGAACACGGCAGAGGTTCTCCTCCAGGATTCTGACTGACATCTCCAGTTGCCACGGCGACAGTATCAAAAGGAACATAAGCTAGCTGGCTTTCATTCGGGGGGGGGGGCGAGGTCATCGCCGGGTCTCCCAGAGGACACGAGCATCAGCCGTCCGTCAGCCCTGAAAGACACCGGTTATTTACGACCGGCCCGTCCTCGTAAACGAGAAACGCGATCGACGAAGCCGGAGCGTCAGCGGGGAGCGTGTTTCTGAGCCCAGGGGGGCGCGGCGAGGGCACGGCGAGGGCGTGCGCGCGATGGAAGGCGCGGGATCGCCATCGATCCCTCCCGCCGCGCGAGAAATGTGAAAAGGGATTAGAGTTTAAAAAGCCCCGCGGGGCGGACAAAGGTTCATGCAATCGTTAGGCCGGATCACCTCTGAGACTTACACGGCCAAAGTTCAGGTCATCTCGCAGGCTTATTAAACCCCCCTCACCCCCCCCACACACCCCCCCCCCCCCAACCCCCCCCCTCCACCCCCCCCACACACCCCCCCGCGATTCTTCAGCTTAAAATACGCAGTCGCTAAAATCACAATAGCCAGACGACACGTACAACAGGAAAAAAAAAAAAGATTAAAGATAGTTTTTTCTATTCTGGTGATATTATCTTCGTCCATTTTCATGCACTCCGCATTTTGGGAGGAGACGCGACTGATTCCGGATCGTTCCCGACGAATCCCCAGTGACCTCGGTGGAAGCGCTGCCATGTTTTCTCATGACCGCAGAACGCGCGTGGACTACATACGAGGCCGGGCCCGTGACCCCGGCCTTGGCGGCGGGGTCATGGGAGTTGTTGTTTTTGTCATAATTCCCAAATCCGCACCGCGCGCTTAAGTGAGCCCCTCTCTGCGGGAGAGCGGGCTGGTTTCGAGCGGGGCCATTAAGACCCAAAGCACTCTGCTGTTCCCGGCTCCGGGTCAGCGCCTCTCAAATACTCCTGGCGTCCCGCGAAATGACTGACCCGCGGTTTCGCCGGGATTAATCCCTCTGAGAGGCTCGCTGTGTAAACACAACCGTTACGGGACAAACAGAGCGAGCGACCCCCTTTCCCATCCGCGCGTCTGGAAGCTGGGGGTCGGGGGCGGGTGAGTTTTGGGGAGGGGAGGGTGTGTGGGGGGGGTGTCGTGTTGGTCGTTGGCCAGCTCCCCCCAGCTGGAGAGCTCTCTGTTTATGGCGGGAGAGCTAAGGGCCAGTTCCTGGCTCAGAGCCCTCTGCTGCTCTCGCATGGCTGTGAACCCCGGCCCCTGGGGATTATCCCGCTTTAATGTGCCTCCGGCGGGAGGGCGGGAGAGCGGTTACTGGCCAGGTGGTTGTCATGGATATGGGAGGAGGAGCCGATGTAACGACGCGGGCCATCTCGCATCGTCTGGAAGCGGACCAACCCAGACCGTTCGCCGCCGGGGCGCTCAGAAGTCCGCCGACGGCTTCCGCGGATTGCACGTCTATGGTTTTCCGCTCGGTCGCGCGCGGCGTGAAATCGCCGCCGAGATCACGCCGCTCGTCTGCCCGCCGATCCGTCCGCTCTTCCAAAAACACGCAGATTTCCGCCCCCCGGGGGGGACGAGCGGCCATCTGGCGTCCCTCCTTCAGGGACGCGGCGCTAATGATCCCGCCATCCCGCCGGCGCGGTCGGGCTGGACGCCCGCCACGCCGCCGCCGCCTCCGTAACCAGGCTGCGGAGAGCCAGACTCGGGCTCCGGCTGGTACCGAGCGCAGGGGCCGGGCGCGGCTACCGGGAGGCTTCTGCACACACTGCCCTGAGAGAGCGAGGAATTTACCGGAACGCTAACGGCTAGGCTAACTCCGAGAGGGAAAAAAAAAAGGTGGGGGAGAACTCACTTTGCGCCTGAATAGCCTCCCACAAGTTGTCCAAATTTCATATTTACTTTTTTTTCCAATATCACACACCTCAATCACGTATTACCCCCCCCCCCCCAGTATTTTCTCTCCTCAAGGTGATGTATAAAAGTATAAACTGTCCAAACTCCATTAAGTGCTTTGTTACGGTGCCGGTAAGAAGAAAGCAATTCAAACAGAGTGGAATTGCTCTGGTGCACAGAACTCGGGCACACCGAGTTCTAATGACGGGAAAATTGGTGTGTTTAGTCCATCAGCACTGCAGACAGTGTGCTGGGGGCTGGGTTAATAGAGGTGAGTGAAGGAGGAGGAGGAGAAGGAGGGTAAGGCTGACTTACGCTGGCCCCACTGCCCGCTGTTGGGGTTCAGGTAGTTGGGGTACAGTCCCTGCGGCTTGTCCAGCCGATTCAGAACCTTCCGGATGTTCATAACCTTGAAGTGAAGAAAACACGTGTACGCACACACAGACAGAGAGAGAGAGACACACACACACACACACATGGTCACACACTATCACGCACAGTATTAAAAAAAGCTGCATGTATGAAATGCAATGCAATTCTGACACACAGGCTTACTGTAAAGACAAGGCGTTGCATTAATAATGACTCTCTCACAGCGAGCTCGTACCCCGGGGGGGATAAAAATATACGAGGGCCGGGGCTCCGGGGAACCGCCGGTGCCTGCTAGCCGCTAACGCTAAGGCTAGCGCTAGCCTTACCTTCTCAGCGAACACGGGCTTCCCGGACAGCTTGCTCAGGTGCATGAACTCCAGGTGCAGGGTGCCGTACTCCGCCAGAATGCTGCTGCCGCCGGACGCCCAGGGCCAGTTCCTCCCGATCCCGCTGCAAAGCAGGCACACCCGCCGACCTTTAGAGGAGCCGTCGCGCCACGGCGGGTCCCGGGAGCGGGACATCGCTTGCAATTTTCTAAAGTGGACGAGCGGCGAACTCTTCCAGGACGAGGGCCAACATTTTTAATGATATTTTTCTTTGTATTCCTCAAAAAAGCCTCAGCTGAGCGGTGACAAACGGTGGTGATTGACCTCTTAACGTGACCGCAAACTGATGCCAAGGCGTTAGCACCAAGTCTGGTCCTAGTGGAGACCACTGGCTCCTCCCACTACAAGAGCACATGGTAAAAGAGCAGCATTAGCAGGCCATGGCACCATCTGAGAGAGGAACATGAGAACAAATGCAGTGCACGGCTAAAGATGCTGCATCGAGAGTAGTCAAGATGCTCCACTCCGTATGTATTCATTGCTGTCAATTTTCAGAACGTCTTGGCGCTGCTACATCCTTGGAAGTCCTCAGGTTCATTATCATTCATGCACGGACTAGCGAGCCCAAATGACTGTGACCTCTGACCTCTGCGCGTTTCAAGACTCTTCCCTGCCGACGAACACCGCCGCACCGTCAACAGAAACCAGCCGCGTCTCGTCAGATTCCCGTGCAAAATCGCTACAAAACAATTTGGAGGGCGAGAAAATGGCCTGGTTTCCCACTGCAAGAGTATGGATGTCAGCACCTGGCCTGTACCTATAGTCCATATGAGACCTTAGCGTAGCATTCTGTCCATTCTGGCTAATTTCAATTACCGATAATTCAAGTGTAGTACTGCCTCCCGAGCTCACCAGATTGCGCGCTAGTGCCGGCACCAATTATTAAGACAAATAGTGTAGCGTCGGAGTGCTAATGGCGCATAATCACAGCCTCCCAAAAATAATGGCTATTGTCACTTTCGTTATTAAACCTTTTGTCTGGAAGACGAAGTGCACGAGACATTTTTTTCATTAACACTGTATGATTCGGTCGGATTAATGCAGAGGAGCTTGAGGAATGGGTTGATAAGGTGTAAAAGACTACAGCTCCTACAAACCTGAGAAAGAGAAGGAGATGGGAGGGACAGAGGGAGAGAGAGAGAGAGAGAGAGAGATATGTATCAGTGCATGTACATGAGAGGTGTGTGTGTGTGTGTGTGTGTCTGAGAGAGAGAGAAAGACCGAGCGAGAGAGAGACAGAGATTGGAACAGAGTGGGGGAGAGTGTGTACGGAATACTGAGTAGGTCTTCACTCTGAAACAGTGGGTCTAATATCAGCACAGGAGATGGGATTCTGTTCATCACTTTGACTGTACTTTTCCAGGAGAGTTAGAGTGAACGCACTGTAAGCAGAACGAATGTGCTTTCAGTCCAGCCGACTCAATGTCACCACCTGGGGTTGTACCTCTGCTCACAGAAGCGTACCGCTCGATAAGTCATAGAGATGACCTGAACAAGAGGTGAGCCCAGCCAACCATGATGAAATTTTGAAATCTGTAACTAGGAGGGAAATGCGCCACTAGTGTATCTAACACTCAATCTTAACTTATTGTACATACTGTACAGTGTGAATGGATAAAAAGCACCAGAATATAAGGAACATAAACCACCTTGATGAGGGAGTCCGCTAAGTGACAAGTTGGCCACTGATGTCAAAGGAATAAGCTGCCTAAAAAGCGATTACTCAGCAACTCGACTGATCACACGGTTTTACTTCCTGCACGTGGGCGTTCTGGAAGCTGGGACTGAGCGCGTGCACACGCCCCGCTCTCCTGCGCGCGCTTCGCTGTTCAGAAATGCTGAAATGCTGGTCACGCCACCGTCAAGAGACCAGAGTATCGGTGTGCATAATGACAGCAGATCCCTGCCTCTTCCCTGCACATCCAGGCAAAACGACTTGCTTTTCATTATGCGGGTGATTCAACCACGTTACGCAAATTCTGCAAATCACAAAACATCGGTATGGAGGGAAAACATTTTTTTTCTTTCATGTTCCAGTCCCCGAAATGCATAATCGGCAGGCGCAGTTAACACACTGTGATGGTTGGCAAAGATGGGGGGGGGGGGTTGAAGACTGTGCCCCTTCCTCCCTGCCTCTATGCAGACCGGTCTGTAGGACAGGTCTTCCTCTGCATGTTATGGCAGTACTGACCGGTCTCCCGCTGAGATGCGCTCTTGAGCAGAATCCCGCCGCATTAGGCCGGGGCGGCGGGTTCGCTCCCGCTGAGAGCAGTAAGTGGGGCTCGGCGGGAGCGGGGCTCGCGGGACGAACGCCGCCGTCGGCCCCCGGGCGCTGGGAGCGAGGCCCTCATCGCCGAACCGCTGCCCACTTAAGCGCGGCGCGCGACCTGACGCAAGGCCGGAAACCGCCGTCGAGGCCATCGGCGAGCGAAGATGAGGGTCAGGCGGGAATCGCCATGGCAACGGCACGCAACCGCGAACTCTCGACAAATAGCCTAACTCTACTTATGACCCTCCCTCTCCACCTTTAACCCGGGAGGAATCGGGGCCTTACCACTTGGGACGGGTACCGTCAGGCTTTTGGGAGTCAGGCCTCATGCGCTGACTCATCTGCAGTGTTGAGCACACAACGTAAAAGCAGACGGCACCTTGAGAGAATGAAAATGGCCCCGGCCGCCATATTAACGGCAGAAGTGGCCGTGCTTCCTGTATCCAGATTGCGGCGACGCAGAACCTTGGCGGGCCCGCTCGCCGTTAACTTCCCCCGAACTGCAAACGTCGTAATTCTCCCCGCTTCCTGCGATTCCACCCCCCTGCCCCCCCCAATCGCCCGGGAGACGAGCATCCGTCATTCAGGGCCTAATTAAATTCTTTAAATCAAGCTGGCGCTCCTGCGGGCGGAGCCCTCTGAAGGCCTAGCGGAGGAGAGGGAGAGAGGGAGGGAGGGAGGGAGGGAGGGAGGGAGGGAGGGTGCGAAGGAGGAGATAACTCAGGGAGCCCGGCTTGTCGTGGCGAAAGCTCGGCGCAAGGTGGGGGAATGAGCTACAATCCGTTTTGCAGCGCTAACTCAAGATCAAGTGCCCCACCCCCCCTCCCCCCCCATCCCCAAACGACTCAGTAAATACTGTGGACTCACCCCACCAGTTTTATGTTTGAATTTGTTTCAGGATGTGGAGTCAATGGAGGGGGGGAGATAGCCTCAAGGGTGTGCAGATTCATAGCCATCATCACATCGCACTCTTAGCCTGTTCTTGAACTCTACAAAAACCGCTTCAGACCTGCTCAAAAACACCCTCTTTACATTCCTGTAAAAATATTCCCCCCTTCCTTTGTCTAGCCTTTTTTGAGGACTCCTTGCCCAATCAGCATGGAGGGGAGCCCAGTGCTTGTCAAGGCTCTCAGATAGTGTTCAGATCGGGAGAATGAAAGCTACGATGCATGGTGAAAGCAGTTGTACACTGCTATGTGGGAGAGAGTGACCACAGCTTAAATTGGCATCTTAATTGAGCGTAAGAATGCAAGCATATCGATCGAGAAATTTCCCCAGATACTGAAAAATGATTACGCAGCTTGAAAAGTAAGGGGAAATAGATCTGCTTGACGCCTATATTTCTGGTCGAGAGCAAGGGAGCGAGAGAAGGTACAAGTTAAACTGTGTGAAGGCATAAAAAAAGTAAAGTTCGTTGACATCTGAAAGCAATTTCTTGCTGCTCGTTTTACCAGGGGGGAGAGAGGGGACTTCTACAAGACGTATCAAATAAGATATCTTTCCCGGGAGAGGGATGGTAATGTTTGATGTGAGAGCAAATTATCAGCACAGGCACAAAGCCCTGATGGACAATTTGAGAAGGGCCTACAGGGACAACCTCTCCGTGCCTGAGAGAAAACAGACGGAGAGAAATGTTGCAGGTCTACATGCAGGTTACAAAAAAAACCTAAATCCTACAGGACTGGAGGACCACACAGAATGTACCCACACTTCGTTCTCAAACTCAGCTTGGAGACAGTCTCCAACATCTAGCCTTACACATTCAACTAAGAATAGTGCATTTTCTTAACCATATTTCCAAAAGTAACAGCCAAGAAAATGTCACATTCGTTTGCTTGATGTTGAGAGCACTCACACTGTTTCACTTCAGTTGCAGCATTTAGTTCAGATTATGTGTCACTGCGAGACACTTGACACTACTTCAAGCTGCAAGTCAGCTACATTTAAAAGATGTCACCGGCAGATAACGGAAATGTGGGCAGCATTGGCGAAAAAAGAAGAAGCTATCAGCCCTGTTGCTATGGCGTCACCAAGGACACCGAAGGTAGCGTTCTCAAAACTAGCCTTCCTTACTGTCCTGACACAACTCAAGATGCAATTACCAACCATTTCGCAAAAGTGGTCTCCGAAGGCTTTCGCCGACGGTGCCGGCATGTTGTTGCCTTGACGTCCACAGTGAACCGTGGGGTAATAACAGCCCATAAAAAGGCCGCGGCTAAATTACGTGGCAAGTACCTGGAGATTTAAGTGGCGGGAGCCGAGAGGGCAAGTGAGCCTTCTGGGACGCTGCCAGCTTTACCCTGAACACCAAGTGCTCAGTGTCACGTGCAGTGTGGAGTTCTAAACTGTAAACATAATAATACTAAAAGATACATATTCTAAACATTTGTATTTACCCCCCCCCCCCAGTTTATAATGGCCATCTGTGACACTTACACCTGCAGCATAGGTACGAGTTCTCCTCCACAGTAGTGACTGTTATAGGCTCTACAGGCTGCATAGTATTCTGGGAGAGAGCTAGCAAAAACAGCCAGTTCTTCCAGGCAGCAGCTGGTAGCTTATGGGGCAACTGCATTTTCTGCACCCCCACCGTCTCTCAGGGGGACCACACAGACCATTTCCTCACTGCTATCCACTCTCGGTCATAAATGCCAGGCAGCACTGTGGCACCTCGGACATGACTACATTTCCCAGCCTGCACCTGTGGTGAGTGGATTTTGTGCCAACTGAGCCAAGATGGTAATACGAAACGAACCTGACCTGGCTGTGGGTTACTCTACACCCACTGAGTATGAGGCATTTTCATGACAAACTAAGCAGGACTGTTTGCTGGGGATGATATTCATGACGCTCGGTTTACCCAGAGACAAGGCGAGACCAGCGGAAAGCACTGCGAGTGCCTTTTTTTCCCTGTAAAATACCTCATTCAGACAGGCCTTAACAACACTTACACGCGCAGCGAGGGACAAATAATACCTCTCGGTTCCCACGGCATTGATAATTCATGTTAGAGAATAAACAAATGTTTATACTCGCCTATGCCGCGTGCCAGTTCCTCTGCACATCAGAGATAACAGAAGAACACTCTTCCCCAGCCGAGGCTAGCGCGCAAACTACTGTAGCGGCAGCTTGAAGACCCCAGATTAGATAGCTAGCTTTCCACACCAGTCTTCTCCAATGTCTCTTGTCAACTGAGAGCACGTCCTGCGGTATTAGCGCTACAACAGGAAGCTGAAAACCGCACCAGCCGCTCTGTAAACAGCGAGCTCCGAGTATCCGGCAGATCCGCGTGGTGGATGGGTTCCACCGTGTGGGTACTGGTGGTCGCCCGCTCCCGCGCCCGTGTCAGAGCCGGCAGCCCCGCGGGGTGGTGAATGATTGGCCGTAGCTTGGCAACGCGCGGACCGGCGCTCAGTCCTATGCCACCTTGCCTGGATGCACTATGCACTATAAGGCTACTGTTAGCCGCTAATCCGGACACGCAGATGATTTTCTGAACACATGCTCAGAGGGTAGTTGCCAACTGTCAATCACCCAGCAGCAAAGTACTAACCAATAACACACTTCACTAACGCTAACGCATCGCTGTTATCACAATAACACCGACGCAATCAGCACACAAAGTTCTGCTTATTTCTTCATGTTTAGAACCACATTAGTGGTTTCTGATTACACCTTGTCACACAGACACCTCCCCTTCTGTGCCAACTTTTCAGGTATCTGGAAAAAGAAAAGGCTAAAACACTCCCGCTGGTGAGGATAGCCAGAAACGCAAACGTCAACGTTTTATGAACAAACAGCCCCCACCCCCCCCCCTCCCCCCCCAACCCCGCCCCCCTGCGCGTTTTTAAGCCTTTCCCCCTCCCGGGGCACCAAACCCCCTTCCCGCCAGCAGAAGCAAGACTGCGGTGCGTGCAGAGCGGATGAGGTCTCATACAGCCCCTCCCCCCCCGCAGCGACCATCCCCGGGGGGGGGGGGGGGGGTTTCGGGAGTGAGCGCGAGCGCTGCATGAAGCCCCCGCTGCGCTCTCATGCCCCCTGCATATCAAAAGAGATATTTTACATTTATTTGCTTGATTTTTTTCCCCCAAAGCCATGTATGCTTTGAGTCTTCTGCTGAGCTTCAAACAAACTTCTATCACGTTTCCTTAAAGGAACACAACAGCTGCATAATTAAATCCTGCCATGTTTTCCCTTATTGTTCTGTGTTTAGGGTTTTGTTAGTCATGCTGTGCGTGTGTGTGTGTGTGCATGTGTATGTGCGTATAATGTAAAAAGCTTAATATATTCCCTTCTGAGCAGGCAGTATTTCCATATAGCCTAATGTAAACTGGCTCTCCATATCTGCTTTACAAGAGTGTAGAATGCATGTGTTAAATTTTTCTGAACTCCTTTTATGTGCTTTATATTCAGACACAACCAAAATCAAGCAAATTTGCAGAGATGAAATTACTGCTCAGGAAAAAAAAAACCATACAAATTACTGTTCTTTTTTATTTTGAATTGCATGGCAAGCTACGAAAGACCAATGTTCAAACCGAGCACTGCAATAAACTGCCTAATCAAAACGACTCCATTGAAACTGGGTAGAGGGGGTAGAGTCCAGTGTTTTGGTAATACCAGCCCCATGCCAACGATACTGAATCGTCAACAATGACCGCGAACCAATGGTCTGGTTCTCACCCCTACTGAGAACACCCAGAAGGCACTGCAACGAAGCCCACACTCTGCCAGTCTCTCTGCCAGCCTGCCTCTCTGCCCGTCTGTCCGTCAGTCTGTCTGCCTGCCTGGTAACAGTATCCCTGGACCCTGCCGGACCTCCTGGTCCCTGACCGAGCATCCTGCTCTAACGATTTCCCATTTAATTGAATTTAGGCCGGCTGAGTCGAGTCAAACTGATGTCAGGCTCCAGCAGCAGGGAAAATTTGATTTGGGAATCCTTTATCTTGCTTATGGTCCGAATAAAGGGGAGCGGGATGGGGTGCAGGGCGCAGATAAGCTGGAGGAAATGGGTTCGGGAGAAATATCTCACAGGCCCACCACTGCCAGGGTTCACTGGCTCACAGAGTCCTGGAAGAGGGAAAGCGAGAGATGGTGTGTGTGCGTGCACATGTGCGTGTGTGTGTTTGGAAGGGTGTGTGTGTGTGTGTGTGTGTGTGTGTGTGTGTGTGAGTGTGGGCTGTGTGTGCTTGTGTTTGTGTGGGGTGTGCGAGTGTATGACTGTGGGGTGTGTGCGCTTGTGTTTGTGTGGGGTGTGTGTGTATGTGTGCGTGTGTATGTATATGTTTGGGCTGTGTGTGGTGTGCGTGTGCGTGTGCGTGTGTGCATGTGGTGGGGGGGGGGGGGGGGGGGGGGGGGTAAAAGGATCTAAGGGACTGTGATCCTGAAGTGCTCATCAGAGGCCAGTTGCGTGTGAACCCACAGGACAGATGTTGAGCAGGAATGCACAGACAGACACCGCAGTGCAGAAAACCCCTCATAGAACACGCATGGCGCCAGAGCTTGTTCCCCCTTGCAGAAGCCGCACGTTTCACCAGCACAACGCACAGAGGGGAAAAGAGCCAGTGAGCTTAAAGACAGCAGCGTCTGCAGCAGCGCACAGAGGGAAAAGAACCAGTGAGCTTAAAGACAGCAGCGTCTGCAGCAGCGTGCAGAGTCTCTGAAGCTCGATCATCCCCGAGGTCGTGTCGGCGATGCCCATCGCCCCCGCGCCACGCCTCCGCCAGCGCTCGAGTCCCGGACCGCCCGCCGTTTGAGGAATGAGTTACGGCTCCCTCTCTGGCGGCCATGCCGACCACGTGCCCGCCTACTGACGGCTCTTTCTATCAGCGGTGTGATTGACATCTCAGCAGGTGAGGAGGCGGGGCCTAACACACCTGGGCCGCCAGCTGTAGCCTCCGCCTAAACTGACATCTGCTAAATGAGATTTTTTTTTTTCTCCGGGCCGTTTGATCTCTCCCAATCCCTCTGCTCCCAATTCCATATCTGAGCTAAAATAAGCCCACGTGCCACGCGTGGGGACGACAGGCATCCAATTTGCCACGTTACGGATCCGGCCGGGGGGGGGGGGGGGCTGTGGGATTTCAATATCCGAGGAGCACAAAGGGCTAGCTGAAGATTCCTGACCCACCATCAAATTTCAGTTTGTTTCATAGAATATGAGCATTTAACCCAAGATCAGAAATATGCTGCAACGGATTGGCGACCTGTCCACCGTGTTTTCCTGCCTCTCGCCCGGTGCATGCTGGGATAGGCTCCAGCCCTCCCGTGACCCTGAGCAGAAATAAGCGGTTTGGATGAAGGATGAATGGATCACAAGTATGTCATTGGAATGTTCTTAACGGAACATTCTAATGCTGATGTCACAATCACTCCTGGTAATTGAAAGCAGTGGAGTTCTGGAACTGAATTCTGAGAAAACATTCCACAAAACCTGCACTTCAAAGGGGTTAAAGGTATTATTGCAGCAGCACCCAGAAGACAAGGGGACCGGAATGACACACATAATCTTTCTTTGGACAGAGAACAAATATCCCCTTTCACAAGACTTCACTGTGAGCGGTCTTGTGAAATAGCACACACTTTTCCTCACTGCCTTGTCGCAGAGCCATTCCAATTAATCTCAACAGCTTTTATTTATTTTATTGTTTAAGAGAAAAATTTGATCCTTTCATGTTTGGGAAAAGCTAATTAAATTGATGATCAGATCCCAAAGGTTTTGACTGGACTGATTATTCTTTGTGCGCGACTTCATTGTACACCATGCAAAAAAAAACCCCCCAAATTTTTAGTATTTTCCCAGAGTACATAAATAAAAACTGGAGAGAAAGAAATGAAGACGAACTATTTGGGCGAAGCGGGGCTGAAATGAGCTCGATAAGGCGCCCAGAGCTTCGCCGTGGCGAGAGACGCTTGGCGACCTTCGTTCTCCCCTCCGCCGTCGCTTTCCGGAAGCCCGTCGTTCTCACCGCTTCCGTGACGTGGGGCGCTTTTTTTAAAGTACGAAAATAAGCGAGATCCCTTAACACAACGCTGCCCAACCCTGTCCCTGGAGATCTACCGTCACATAGGATTTCCTACAAAAAAAAAGGTTTTCCTATGAACAAAACAAAACAAAACAAATCCGTCCGAAAATAATTTGACTTAGAGTCGAGGCAGGTGGCTGCAGGTTCAAATCCAGCTCTTACAGGTCTGCTGCAGCCTTTAGATAATTATTTATGCGTTGACAATAAGGCATTAACCCATGCAATGTTGTTTTTAAGCTCACCACACCAACATAAAATATGGTTACCACTCAAGCGACACGTCTACCGATTGACCTTGATCTAAGATTTATGCCACACTTGGCTTTGAGCTTTGATGTTTCACTTTATTTCCCATCAAAATATCAATGCCACCACACTTGGCTTCCGCAAATGGCTATTAACCTTGAGATTTCCCTTATTTTTTTCCTCCATCGAAATATCGATGCTATATATTTTTTTGTACCGCGTCCATTTATATCAAACTGAAATCTAAATGATGTGAAGAGCAGTTTCACAGTTAATTAATTCTTGTAACTTTTAACTTGAAAATGAAAAAAAAAAAAAAAAAACGTCCCAGAAATACTTAGGATGTCAAGGCTCGCCGGTGAAACCTCTCATCGGGGCTGAATCTTGCGCGCTGTCTAACTTTCAATGTCAGCCGCCTCTACCTACCTAGCATGCTCCCCAGCGGAATGTGGAGGAGAGCTGCCCCTGGCTTAATGAAATTGGGCTAGAGTAAATATTTAACGCGTTTAATGAAAGGGGGGGGGGAGTCGAGGTGACGAACAGAAGTGGGTCAGACCGGAGATCCGAGCGCGGCTAAGATTACTGTTCCTCCTGTTTTCCTAACAAATTGAAAATGTCAGATCACTGTCTTTCCGAATGGCGTACGAGCTACGCGGCCGCGCCCTGCAGCCGCGGGCAGGTCTACACAGGCCAGCACGTGTCCCCTTTTCACACCGCGGATACCGGAGACAGGGTCTGCCGGTTCTCACCGAAACCCCAGGACTTTCAGATGCGGTTCTCCGTTTCGACACTACAAATGAAGCGCAGTGCGGTACGGCCTAGACAGGAAAAACAGGCTGGAGAAAAAAACACTTTGTAATGGTTTAGCAACTCAAGAAGAGTCTAACAAGTTCTCGCTGCGAGCAAGCAGGCTGTTTACATTCACGTTTCTGCAGCGTTTCGATGCTCTGTGAGAGAACCCTGCGAACACAGGCTACCGCACGCAGCCACGCATCACGAGCAGGCCTTCCGCACACGCATCAGGAGCAGGCCTTCCGCACACGCATCAGGAGCAGGCCTTCCGCACACGCAGCAGGCGCGCAACCGCACGCGCACCGTAAAGGGGGGGGAGGGGCTTCCCGACGGACCGGCGCTCGTTTCCACCCGAGCGACAGCTCCGGGAGCGACGGCGGGACGACACGTCCCCCAACCCCCCCCAACCCCCCCCGGGCTCCGGGGGAGAGAGAGCCAAGAGCGGGGAGGGCGGCTGATTGGCAGGGACGACCCGCGGCGGGAGCGGCTGTCGGGCTGTAACCCGCCTCGCGGCGCTCGCGCGATTACGACGCGCCGGGGAACGCCGCGCGGCGGTAACGCACACGTCTGGGGGCGAGACGGCCCGTCCCCCGAAATACTCTGTACACGAATGTCCCGGGACGCATGGCATCAAAAACTGCACATGCCACACTGCAAAAAAGAGCCTCTCTTTCAGGCTTGTAATGAGACTTAAAGTCTTATTTTCTTCTCTCAGGTAGAAAATATTTGGCTTGTGTTAAAAGTTGCTTTTTGCTTGAAATTCTCTTACCCCATTGGCAACTCTTAAAATGAGCCAAACTGTCTCACCTCATTGGCAATCTCGCGGTCCCATAGTAACAGATGCAAGGGTTAAGTCTGAATATAAGACTACAGTACTTATTAAGCCTGATTTATCTTCTGGTTTTCGCAGTGCAGCAATTGAAAAATCAAACTGTCCTGGCTTGAACCCTCTACCACAGAACCTGGGTGGTCTCAAGAGTTAGAGTCAGAAAAAGGGGGGTGTGGGGGGGCAGATAAAAGCTAAAGCATGGGGGCATTAAAAATAAAACACTAAAATATATTGCTATTGTGACTAAATCAGCAAATAACTTCCTTTCCACTGGGAGGGAAAGGTCATCTTCCTGTCACCATCTTTGAGAGAATTACCGAGCCCTCCTTTTAATCTAGCTGCGGTGCACTTTGACTCCAGCTATAAATAAAGCTCTCGAGCAATAGATTTTTTAGAGTTCGGCGGCCCTTGAAGTAAACAGAATTTGTAGCGCTACGAGCTGAAAGTGTGTGCCTCTGAAGTCTCGAGTTTGAAGCCGTCTCTTCAGCCGAAGCCCGGGTTCGCCCGTGATGATCAGGGAACAGAGCCGGTGACTCAGAGGTTGCAGGTTTGATTCCCAAGTGGGACACTGCAGTTGTTTACCTGAACAAGGCTCTTAACCCGAATTGCCTCAGTGCACAGCTGTATTCACGGATTGTGCAGAAATCTACAGCAAGCTGTGTAAGCCGCCCTTGGAATAAGCGCCTGCCAAATGCGCGAACGCAAATGTAAACGCAATTTAAACGCAGAGTGCTTAGCGGTTAGGACTGCAGCAGATTGAATACAGGCGATCCCCATTTGGACGCGTCGTTGCCCGGGAACGGTTCCTGCCGATCCGCTGCTGATCTGATCAGTGTTAATTACGGTCTTTATCAGCCCAACGCGAGTGGACTTAGTGCTCTGCGGACCGGCGCGTTCAGGCCCGGATAAATAAATCAACATCGGCGCGTCCTCCCGTGGGGTGCGAAGATGGGTCGGGGGGGGGGGGGGGGGGGTCCGCCGGCTGGTTTTGGCGGGGGGAGTTTGCGGGGGGAGTTTGCGGGGCGTTCCGTGCCCCTGGGGCTGAGGGTGAGGTAGGCTGCCGGGTCGAGGCGTACAGAGAACCCTTTCATTCGCTCGCAAGCCCGGGGAAGATTAATTGGCTGCGCGCTCACGTGCAGCTGTCTCCACGACAACCTGGAATTCAATTAATAACCTGAGAGCTGAACTACAATTGGGAAAAAAAAAAAGAAAAGAACAAAATAGGTTCAGATGACATACAGGGTGAGTGAAATAAGACTTCAGTCTGTTGACTAATTCTTTTCTTTAATTTCCCTTAATGTGTATTTTTTAAATCCATTATTCGCGTCCCACAATTTTCGCAATTTCTCTCACGCAATTAAGAACAGTAGAAAGCTACCTTTTCTATGAACAGCATTTTGAATATGAAATGCACTAAACATTATGTCTGAATGTTTACTGGGATTATTTAATTGTGAATACTCCGCTCCTAATTATTTTATTAGATTAATGAGCCATCAAATAAACAGGGAGGCGCTGAACAGCAGAGAGACAGGCCGGAGGGCCGGAAGGTGAAAAGCTGTTCCTGATAGAGACGATCAAAGACCGACTTCTTTTCATTCGCGAGCTTCCATTACGGCTCAAAACTCTAATCTGCTGCAAAGACGGACTGGAAACGAACCCGGCGAAACGCGGCAAGGTCGCCCAAGCCCCCCAGGCCCGTTCAGAGATGTTTCGAAACTTATATTCGGAAACTAATGAGGTTTATGAAAAAAAGCTTACCAATCAACAGATTGTAATTTCGCTGAACGTTAGCTGTTGAAAATCAGGCCTGTGGTTGTAATGTGCTGAGAAGGCCTGAACGGTGTCATCAGTGAGATTAGGGAGTTCACTGAGAGGTGGGCGGGGACTGTGGTCAGGTGACAGGGGACAGATGACTGAGGGGGGTGGGGACTGTGGTCAGGTGACAGGGGACAGATGACTGAGGGGGGTGGGGACTGTGGTCAGGTGACAGGGAACAGATGACTGAGGGGGGTGGGGACTGTGGTCAGGTGACAGGGGACAGATTGGGGAGAGCCAAGGGAGCATGTGACTCTGGAATGACTGATAAGGCCCTGAAATGAAAGGGCTGTGAATGTGGGATGCTGAAATGTGACGACTGGGACAGGCTAAAACTGGCTGCAGTTCCTCATTGTGCTGTGCTGCCGTCTCTCTCTCCCTCCCTCCCTCTCTCTCTCCCTCCCTCCCTCCCTCTCTCTTTCTCTCTCTCCCTCCCTCTCACCTTCACTATCTCTCTGACACTATCTCTCATCCTCTCTCTTTGACTCACTTACACACAGTCATACTCTCACTGTCCCACACACTCTCTAACACACTGTCTAGCTGTCTCCCTCGTTTTCTCTCTCTTCCTCCCTCCCCCAATCCCTCCCTCCCTCCCTCGCAATCTTTCTGACACTATTTCTCTTCCTCTCTCTCTCTGACTCACTTGCACCCTGTCACACTCTCACTGTCTCACTCTCTCTCCCACACTGTCTGTCTGGGTGGGGGCGCTGGAGGGGTTCTTTGCCATGATGGTGATGATGGGTAGTTGACTTAATTAAGTTATTTTTAACTTGTCCTGGCCATGCAAAGCGTATGAGTTTTGTTTGTTGTGACATAAAAAGGGAAAATGGCTGAGATGTATTGACTGAGTATTGCAGTTGAGGTTAACCCACTACCAATGTAAAACAAATGGAACACTAAAGGCTTTATTAAACTCTAAACTCTAAACTCTCTCACACACACACGCACACACACACTCTCTCCCTGTCTCTCTCACTTACACACACCTTAACTGTCTCTCTCCCTCGCTCTCTCTGACTTGCACACACACACACACACACACACTCTCTCACTCTGTGTTTCAGAACCCTGTTACCCTGTAGGCTGACGTGACTAATCCTCACTGTGTGTTTGGAACAGAAACACAGACAGTGCAGACAATTCACCAGTCAAATCTCAACGAAGGGCTCCAGTTTTGTGTCAGTTTGACTTATTCATTCCAGAAGTTTTGAACATGGCTGCTAATGCATTATCTCGCTGATATTTGACCCCCAAAAAAAACAAACAAAAAACAAAGTAAAAGCAAAACAACAGCTATTATGTAATTGTGGTCTATGACTGTGCACTGAAGTCGTGGAAGGTAAGCGGTTTGCTGCTGTGCAGTGCGTCAGTGCTCCAGTAGGGGCAGCAGTGAGTCAGTGCTGGTGTATTATTGGTAAGGCTCATTGTTTTCAGTTTTTATTCTTATTCTTATTGTTGATTTTGAATATCAAAAAAGGGTGTAAATCCTCTAAGGAGGCCTTCGTTATGGTACTTAGACAGGAAAATAAAGCTGTTTTTTCAAGATCACCATGAAATGAATTAAATGCAGTGCACTATAACATACCCAGGAATCGCTTGATTAACAAGGGGGTAGTCTGTGTTCAATCTGATAAAGTCAATCAGTCAATCCCTCTCAGTGGGCTTTCTATGGAAACCAGCCTTCCAAAGCGAAAGCTTGACGGAATTAGCAACAGTAACTAAGGAGAACGGGACTTGGGCGGAGCTTAACCAGGGTCAATTTCGCCACAGGAGGACACCGCATGCCTAATCTCACACAAACAGGAACAACTTTTTAAAAACGCGTGAAAACATAAAATCAGGGTGGAATTCGATAGGCTCCTTTTAAAAAAAAAAAAAAATCTGGGTATTTTTAGGTGAAACTGTAGAAACGGAGAACAATGAGCCCTAATGATTAGTGAAGGCAGCCTCAGGCAGCGGAGGGAAGTGAAAGAGCTCAGCTCAGCCGGAGAGAGCAGGCCGGCAGGGTCTGACCTCTTCATATTCAGCAGGGCCCAGGGGATGCCCGTGGGGGTTTTGAAGGCCGGCAGCAGCCTCTCACCCAGCTCCACCGCTTTCTTCCTGTACACCTGCGGGAGGGGGGGGGGGAAGGGGGGGAGGGGGGAGAAAGTTCGGTCAGCAAACGGCTCTTTCAGACCAGCAGGGGAGAGAAAGAGAGGCGAGCCACGATTTGAGAGAATGAGAGAGAGGGTTGATTACGAAAACCAGAATGTGTACAAACCGACCACAGTCAGTCTCTCACACTCTCTCTCACTGACTCACACACACACACACACACACACACACACACACACATATACACATGCACGCACATACACTGGCACGCTCACTCACTCAGTCAGTCTTTGCATGCTTGCTTACTCACTCATTCACTGACTCTCTCCCACACACACACACACACACACACACACACACACACACAGTCACACACACACGCCAGCCCCCCTCCCCTCCCTCACAGACACAGCGAGACGGCTCTGCCTTTGAAAGGGGGGGCAGGACGGACCCTGAAGGCTGCTGATATGACTGGATCAGATAAGGGCCAGCGGGCTGTCCCGAGCACGCTGACTTCCTGCTTAACGCATCATCGCCACCCCCCCCCCCCCCCCCGCCCCCCCCAGCCTCTCCCTCGTCTCACACCATGCCTCACAGCCCTACCCATCAGATGGCGGAAATGAGACGTCCGTCAATACTGCCCGCCAGAAAAATGAGAAAACGCACACAAGCCACAGAGGCAAAAAACCAGGGCAGCACCGGAGCATTATGGGTAGGGAACTGGGCTCCCAACTCGAAGGGCTGTGGGCTCGAATCCCGGTTTTGGAGCCACCGCTGTGTCCCCTGAGCCTGGTGCTTAACCCCAATTGAAAATCCAGCAGCAAATGGATTTCGTGTGCAACAAAAAAAAACAAACAAAAAAAAAAGTAATCTGGATAAGGGCAACCGCCAAACTCCGAAGCGCAATGTCATGTGCTACATATTTCATGTCGGGGAACGGGGGGGAAAAAAAAAACCCCCCCGGCCTGTCCCGTCCCGTGTTATTGAGGACGGGGGCACATGACACCAATCCTTCAAATTACAGAGGAGGGGAGGGGAGGGGGGGAGAGGAGGCCGGGGGGGGGGGGGGGGGGGAGGGGAAGAGAGGTCACATCCTTCTAAGAAAGGCAGAGTGATGGCGCTCCAGGGCGTGGGCCTGTGCGCCGCGGGTACTGAGACGCGCTAGCGGCGCGGTCGCGCAGGCTGATATACGGCCCGGGCCCCACACATCACCCGCCGTAATTACGTGTCAGGGGAGGGCTCCGCGCCGGGGCGGCGGGGGGGAGAGATAGCGGGGCGCGGCATGCCGGATGTTTCTCGGGGGGGGGGGGGGGGGGGGAGATGGTATCGGCGCGCCCATCACTCACCGGCGCCGGGGCGGTTCCGCACGGCGGCCCGTCCGTAAATCCCGCTTGTTAAACACGAGGGGGAGCAGAGCGACGGAGAAGGGAGGGGTGTAACACACACACACACGCTAACATACATAAACACACACACCTAAACATACATACATACATACATATACACACACACACACACACACTAACATACATACATACATACATACACACACACACACACACACACACACACTAACATACATAAACACACACACCTAAACATACATACATACATACATATACACACACACACACACACACACACACACACACACACAAACATACATACATACATACATACATACATACATACACACACACACACACACACACACACACACACACACACTAACATACATACATACATACATACATACATACATACACACACACACACACACACACACACACTAACATACATATACACACACACACAAACATACATACATACATACATACACACACACACACACACACACACACACACACACACACTAACATACATACACACACACACACACACACACACACACGAGCACGCATGGTTTATCTGCAACCTAGTGTTACAGTAACAGTCACGGTGCGAAGTGTGCAAAGCGGATTCGGCTCCACAAAGGGATTTGCGTCTGGCTTTCAAGTCTCACAATAGCCAGTGTGAGACGCACAATGCAGAACACAGTCTCCACAGTCCTGCTACTGAAGCTGAACCTCTAAACCAGCAGGTACACAATGCAGAATACACTCACTCCTGGGGACAGTCCCCACAGTGCTGCTACTGAAGCTGAACCTCTAAACCAGCAGGTACACACTGCAGAATACAGTCACTCCTGGGGACAGGTACACACTGCAGAATACAGTCACTCCTGGGGACAGTCCCCACAGCGCTGCTTCTGGAGCTGAACCTGTACACCAGCAGGTACACACTGCAGAATACAGTCACTCCTGGGGACAGTCCCCACAGTGCTGCTTCTGGAGCTGAACCTGTACACAGGCAGGTACACACTGCAGAATACAGTCACTCCTGGGGACAGGTACACACTGCAGAATACAGTCACTCCTGGGGACAGGTACACACTGCAGAATACAGTCACTCCTGGGGACAGTCCCCACAGCGCTGCTTCTGGAGCTGAACCTCGACAGCAGCAGGCAGGCCGACAGGAAGGGCTCCATGGCAACGCTAATGAAAGGGTGAAAAGGGAGCAGGGAGTAATGACGGCAGTGCGAATGGCTCAATCCCCTCCATGCGAACGGCTGGCGGCCCGGACGAGGAGACGCGGCGGCTCTAAGCAGGAGGCCGTGAACGAGGCCGCCGCGAAGAAACCCGCCGTTTCCGCGTAGGAATTCAGCCTGCCGCTCGTTCTGATGAGTCTCATTCGGGGCCCGGTTCCCTAAAGTAGGCCGAGAAGGGGCGGGGGGGGGAGGTGAGGTGAGCGTTGGGAGAGTTCTGTAAATCGCTTCCAGAGCCAGGTGAGACTCCGTCCTCGTCCTTGGGGCCTCAGAGCAAGGTCGCCCCGTTACCCGTCCGGCGAAACTGGGCGAGGAATTCCCCCGACTCCCCCCGCACCGCGCCGAAGTAGGTAAGGAGGGCTTCCTGGAGAAAGCTTCCGGAAACTTCCATCGTTTTTCGCACCGCGACTTTTAGGACGAGCTGCAGAGGACTTTTTGTGAAAAGTAACCCAAGACCCGCTCGCTAAAACGCAACGCGCTGAAGTCGTCATGGCGATTCGCCGCGTTCCCGCGTCGGCGGACAGCCGGAGTGCTAAGCAGCCCGTCCAGTTGGTTTGATTAACGTCTTTAATAAAAACCCGGGGCAGGCCGAATAAATAAATAAATAACCCGGCTCCTCGGCCGCAATCGCTCAGCGAAGCGCCGCCGCGGTTTACCGACCAATTAAACAAGCCGCCTCAGACGGGGAGCGGAGGAGATGGAGAGACGCCGCAGCGGCGTATCCGGGGCGACCATCGTACGCGCGGCTTAAGCACGGGTGAATGACGGTCGAATCGTATGCGAGAACGCCGCGGCCGTATAATAAGACCATAGGGGTTTTTTTTTTTGAATACGCACGCGCGCAACGGGCGAACGTAAACGCGGACATCGCCGGGGCCCTGTCCTAAACTCAGCAGGCTCGCCGGCGGGGCCCTGTCCTAAACTCAGCAGGCTCGCCGGCGGGGCCCTGTCCTAAACTCAGCAGGCTCGCCGGCGGGGCCCTGTCCTAAACTCAGCAGGCTCGCCGGCGGGGCCCTGTCCTAAACTCAGCAGGCTCGCCGGCGGGGCCCTGTCCTAAACTCAGCAGGCTCGCCCGCGGGGGCCCGGGGTAGATTAAAAGCCCTCGGGTGGAGAGCGCGTGAGGGTGGGAGTGTATTCTCAACGCGGCGGCAGATAGCGGCGAGCCGTCGTGTGTCAGCGCGTCCCGCCGCGCCCCGCCGAGGCTCGATTGCTTTCCTCGGTCCGACAGGCTAGCAATCTGCGCGAATAACTTAAGCGGGTGGGGAAAAAAAAAAAACGGCTGTTTGTATCAGGGACGGATTGGACGTGACGCTTTTCAAGGGGTGAGGAAAGAGAAAGGCGCTATAAATAACCCCGACATGCTGAATCGCATTAAAGAACACAAGAACAGGTGTTCCGAGGGGGGGGCGGGGGGGGGGTTGTGCTCAGCCGCCAGGTTTCTGTCAAGGAGGAGAGAGCGAGCAGGACACTGGTTCTGTGTGTGTGTACGCGTGTGTGCGTGTATATGTGTCTAAGGGTGTGTGGACACGTTTATGGGTGTGTGTCTGTTTGTGTGCATGTGTGTATGTGTGTGTGTGTGTGTGTGTGTATGTGTGTGCGTCTGTTTGTGTGTGTATGTCTGTTTGTGTGTGTATATGTGTGTGCACGCGTTTGTGTGTGTGTGTGAGTGTGTACAGGTATATGTGTTTGTGTGTGTGAGTGTGTGAGTGTGTACAGGTATATGTGTTTGTGTGTGCGTGTGTGTGTGAGTGTGTACAGGTACATGCGTTTGTGTGTGTGGTGTGTGTGTGTGTGTGTGTGTGAGTGTGTACAGGTATATGCGCTTGTGTGTGTGTGTGGTGTGTGTTTGTGTGTGTGAGTGTGTACAGGTACTTGTGTTTGTGTGTGTGAGTGTGTGGGGGGTTGGATAAGGATGGGGACCAGCAGGGCCGGTGTGCGGGACACACAGCTAAACAAGATGAATTACCGTGCTGTCTCAGGGTGACTGGGCCGCCTCGCGGGACGGGGCCTAAATTGCTCTGCACCCCCTCGTCTGCGGGGAGGGACTCGGAGCGGCTCTGACCTATCCCACCCCCGCTCCCACCCCCCCCGGCCCGTACCCAGCCGTCCTGCGACCTGTGGGGGTGAGGGCTGGAGCGAAGGGAGGCGCTGTAGGGATCTGGGGGTGGTGGCGGTGGAGGGGGGGCAGGTCCCAGAGCAGTATGAAGACTCTATCATTATTCAGTAGCTACCAACGCCCTGTGTGCAGCAGGCAGCCCTGTAAGGAAGCACAGCTTCCTGCAGGTGCTACAGCTACACAGCAAAAGGCAGCTACAGTTACTGCTACAGAGAAAGGCCGCTAGTCACAGCTTCCCAGCAAAAGGCAGCTACAGCATCCCAGCAAAAGGCAGCTACAGTCACAGGCTACACAGCAAAAGGCAGCTACAGCTGCAGCTTCCCAGCAAAAGGCAGCTACAGTCACAGGCTACACAGCAAAAGGCAGCTACAGTCACAGGCTACACAGCAAAAGGCAGCTACAGTCACAGGCTACACAGCAAAAGGCAGCTACAGCTACAGCTTCCCAGCAAAAGGCAGCTACAGCATCCCAGCAAAAGGCAGCTACAGTCACAGGCTACACAGCAAAAGGCAGCTACAGTCACAGGCTACACAGCAAAAGGCCGCTGAAGCTAGTTCCACACAGTGGCGCTGTGCTCAGGGTACGAGGCGTGTAACCAGATGCTGTCGTTACGCCCTTAAACGATGTACTTACAATTCCTCCAGTATAAATGATGGATAGTTAGTTAAAAGCAAATGATGGATAACTGCACAAATGGATACATAAATAGTAATATGGATGCTATACTGCATGTACACACGCATGAATATGTAATACTGCAATACATATTTATCAAAGTAAAATATAGCCTAACGCTGCATTTGTAAACATGCAGAGGATGAATTCATCATGCTAATAATGAAGTGTGCATTAAGCATGCAATGTGAACACGCCTAATCCCAACCAGCTCCTCCATGCGAGTGTCAGCCACACAGTGTGAAAGGACGTTAAAACCGCAATTCCCAAAAGACACTGGGGCCACACACATCTCTGAAGATAAAGATGGCAGGAAACAGACTGGACCAGCAGGACTGATGCTGGAAAATTTAAAGGAGACGTCTGAGTGGCGGGGAGGAAACCACACTCTGCAGAGTGTGGGGGGGGGGGGGGGGGGGGGGGGGGGGGGGGGGAGAGGGGGAGTGGGGGCGGAGGGGTGGCTGAAGATAGCCGATATTCCGAGAGAGGGGCGAGAACCAGGCAGAGCTGTTCCTGCCTAATTCTTCTTCATGAGAGCCTATTTAAGGCGGTTCGCTTCAGCTTCTCTTAACTTTACTTTCTTCTCTTTTTTTAATTTGAGCTCATTTAGAGCGAAGCACCGACACTCCTAAGTGTGATCTGTGAGTGAACGGAATAAGTAATGCCCCATTATTAAAACACCCCTCACCTCCTTCACACTCCAGCACTTATCTGATATTAGCCTGCGCTGCAAACGCGAAGCAGAGAGTGCGGCACTAATCAGCCGACGGACCCGGAGCCTAACAGGCCTGTGGGGGCCTCTCTCTCCGCCTGTTACGCATTACCTGTGGGGGCCTCTCTCAGTCTGTTAAACATTAGCGCAGGGTCAGGTTGTTCCGAAGCTAATGGGGAGGCACACTTTTTTAAGGGGAGGGGGGGGGGGCCTTTAATTGCGTTAGCTTTAATTGCGTTAGCTTCCTCGAGCTCAGTGACGTGACCTGAAAGATATTCTCCCAAACTTTCAGGGGCGTGATTCCAGAACACGCAGAACGTTCCGGAGGTGCCCGGAAATTGTCTCGCGGGCGTCGGCACGTGCCGTCGTTCTGCCGCCTCTCTCGCCGTCCGCGCCGCTCCCGCTCCCTGGCGCGGGACGCGGCCGCCTTGGGGGAGGCGGAGCCGGACGCGGATCTGAGGCATTAACGGGCGGGGAAGAGCGGGCGGGCGGAGCGCGGCGACCGTGAAGCGCGCCGCTGGAGGTCAAACCGCACGGCTAAACGGCAGCGCCCAATCGCGCGGCCCCGCTTTATTTACGCATCGAGGAGCCGCGGCTGACGAACGTCCCGCCTTCCCGGCCGTGCCGAGGGGGCGGGGGTGGGGGGGGGACGTGAGCGGGCGCGGGGGTGGGGTGGGGGGGCCTGGCGGGCCCGGCGCTGAGCAGCACAGCCTCGTGGGGAAGAAAATCAAATCAGAAAAGAGGAGTCAGTCCCTTCCCCTAATGAACACTAACACCGCGCCATAAAACTGAATTAAAGCTGTCTGTTAGCGGGAGAGGGAGCCCTGACTGAGGCTCTTTACCGGCCCGGCCTCCCTTTAACCGCGTTAGGCCAGCTCCCCACCCCGCCGGCGAGCCTGGCGGCACCGCGGACGCGCCGGCCCGAGCGCTACATCACAGCCGGGCAGCTGCCGCGGACGTCTGCGACAGGGCACTTCAAGGCAATTACCGCTCTAATTCAGAAGGATTCGTCTTTAGTCAGCACTGCGGGCCGGCGGTGTGTGTGCGCGTGTGTGTGGGTGTGTGAGAGAGAGAGAGAGAGAGAGGGTTTGCGTGTGTGCGTGTGTGTGTGTGAGAGAGAGAGAGAGAGGGTGTGCGTGCGTGTGTGTGCCTGTGTGTGAGAAAGAGAGAGAGAGAGAGGGTGTGCATGTGTGTGTGCCTTTGTGTGTGTGTGTGTGTGTGTGTGGGTGCGTGTGTGCATGGTGTGTGTGTGCGCGGAGTGTGTGTGAGTGTGTGTGTGCGTGTGTGCGCGCCTGCGTTTGTGCCTGTGTGTGTGTGTGTGTGTGTGTGCCTGTGTTTGTGCCTGTGTGTGTGTGTGTGTGTGTGTGTGTGTGTGCCTGTGTTTGTGCCTGTGTGTGTGTGTGTGATGTGTGTGTGTGTGTGTGTGTGTGTGTGTGTGGGTGCGTGTGTGCACAGTGTGTGTGTGTGCGCGGAGTGTGTGTGTGGGTGCGTGTGTGCACGGTGTGAGTGTGTGTGTGTGTGTGTGTGTGATGTGTGTGTGTGTGTGTGTGTGTGTGTGTGTGTGTGTGGGGAAAGCCACTCCTCTGCCAGCTAATTTACTAAGAACACACCAGAGAGAGTGCAGGGAGAGGGAGGGAGAGATGCAAAGTGAAAGCAAACACATCAGAGAGAGTAGGAAGGACTGCTTCCTTGTAAAGCGAGGGAGGGCGGGCGAGAGAGAATTAAATGACGGTAAGAGAGGGAGAGAGAGTCGAAAAGAGAGAGGAATAATGAGAGAAAGTAAAGAGGGAGAATGAAAGACTGAGAGGAAAAGCAGAGAGATGGAAAAAAAGAGGTTGTACTCCAGATGGTAGGAGGGCTGACTCCACAGGAGAGAACAGGGCTGAAGGGCGGGGCTACGGGCCTTGGGGGGGGCGGGGCTACTGGGCTGAAGCTGAGGCTGAGGGGGTGGGGTGAACGGGTTATGAAGCCAGGGCCGAGGGGAGGGATTGGGTTTGTGAGGCGGGGCTATGAGGCTGAAGTTGAGGCTGAGGGGCGGGGCTTTTGGGATATGAAGCTGGGGCTGAGGGGTTGGGTTGGCGCCGAGGGGCGGGGCTACAGCTGGCACTGTATCCAGACAGAGCCTCTCAGCCAGTGCAACACTCTGTCAAAAAAAGTAAATAACACAGCCGGAGGAAGCCTGGGCAGCTCCAGAGCTCTATAAATCTGACCCGTCGGACAGATCCAGGTGCCTGTCATCTCTCTCCCATTTATCACCGTGGTGACTGGTGCACAGGGTGTGTCCACCAGTAGGTTGCTCCAAGGTGACTGGTGATGAGTACAGCAGGGGTTTGTTCACTAGCAGCTCGCTTAATGGTGATTGGTGGGGAATTTAGCAGGGGTGTGTTAACTAGCAGCTCGCTTAATGGTGATTAGTGGGAAGTTTAGCAGGAGTGCGTTAACTAGCGGCACGCTTAATGGTGATTGGTGGGGAGAGTAGCGGGGGTGTGTTAAATAACGGCACGCTTAATGGTGATTGGTGGAGAGTATAGCAGTGGTGCATTAACTAGCAGATTAGCTTAATGGTGATTGGTGGGGAGAGAAGTGTGGGCGTGTCCACCAGCCCTGCTCTCTGCTCCTCCTCCTCCTCCTCCTCCTCCTCCTCCTCCGCAGCGGCCAGTGCTCCTGGGCGTCAGCCTGCATATCAGCCCCGGCTCACGGTTCAAAAAGCAGGAGGCAGAGAGGCCCATCCATCAGCGCTCGCTCACACAGACGGTCCTGCTGCTCTCAAAGTGCCACCAGACCGCTCTCCAGCCCCGCTCCTCAGCCGGCCCACGCTGGGACAGAGCGCCTTTTGAAAGGGGGCTCAGACGACGAGGGGGGGGGGGGGCAGGGGAGGGGGGGGTACACTGTGTAGGTCACACAAGGACATCCATTCATCGAGGAGCCGGGGCTTCAAGGCCGAGCGCAATCAGAGAGAAGCAGCAGGACCCGGCTGATAGAGGCCTTTTCTTTTTCTTTTTTTCACTCAGGCTAAGTACGGGACGCCCGGAGACCCCGCGCCCCGCCCCACCCCGCCTCGGCTCCCTGATTAGCCTATCGGTGACCGCGATCTAACTGCGGCTGAACCGCGCGGTCGATCCGACCGGGCCCGGAGGCGAGCGCTGGATGATTGCGATTAACGGCTCCAAACTTTCAAGTGTTTCCCAAAGCCATCTGCATGCAGAGGATTAACTTCTCTGAGAACAGAGCAGCACATTTCTGCCACTTAGTTCGTGACTTTCCTACGTCCTTAGCATCCCAGTGCAGGATCCTGGAGCAGTATGCAGTCTACTGCAGTTTCACACGCAAAAAAAGAGCACTGTCAAGGTTGCTACAACAGGAAGTGACATCAGACATGGCGTAACTCTGGGTCACGACTTCTCCTTTTACTTTATTTTGTCCTCAGGATCCCCGGAAAGCCTCCTTGCACAGTACACAATCTACTGCACAATTTCACACAAACAAAAATGAGTATCTTCATGTTCCTATAACAGGAAGTGACATCACGTGGCGTAATTCTGGGTCACGACTCCTCCTTTTACTTTATTATGTCCTCGGCATACCAGTAAAGCCTCCTTGCACAGTACACAATCTACTGCACAATTTCACACCAATTCATGATTCTTGTCATTTGCGATGTCACGTCCTGTTATAGCAACTGACATCACAAATGACATGAATTTGGGTCACAACCTACCCTCAACAACACTGGCAGGACTTTGCCCTTTTTGGTGGGGGGGAGGAGGGCGGCAGGGACTCCAAAAACAAACACAGACAAGGTCCCGTCTCAAAAAGCAGGAAACACAGGCGAATCCTAAACGCCGTGTCCTTCCAGCGCTCTCTGAGGAAATTCGGTTTGCCGCTCGGAACGCGGTGCGCTACTCCGCCGTGACAGCTCATCGCTTTCCCGGCCCGCTCCTCATCAATTACCGAGCCGCGAAAATAGGCAGGGCGGGGGGGGGAGGGGGGGGAGGGAAATGATCTTCCCCCGACGCGCGGGTTCGTATCGACTGATTGAAAACGGGGGGAAAACAGAGGCGGCGTGCGGTACGGGGATGATTGCGTTCGGCCCGCCGCCGCGTCTCTCCTTAATTAACTCGTTCCAGCCGTGACGGCGGGGACGCGCCCGGAGGCACGCGGCGTATCGGCGTCACGGGGCCGGGCCGGGCCGGAGGAATCGATTCCCCCCCCCGAAAGCCGAGCGGACGTCTCTATCGCGCCGGCAGAGAACACGGAACCGCCTGTTACCGCGTGAGGTCGGCGAAGGAACAGGATGACCGAACCGTCCGGGGCGTGCGGTCGCAGTTAGCGAGACAGATGCTTTGTCGACGCGCTCGTCGTGCCACAGAGCAAATGTGAAATTTGAGACGGACGGAGCCGGCGCACGGCAGGCCTAAAGCAAGCAGGTGGAGAGGTTAACGGCAGCCGGGCATATTTGCCTGGTTAGCGTAGCGTAGCCGTTGCCAGGCGACGGAGTCGTCTGCGCTGCTGAAACGGAGGACAGGTGGCGGGGGCGGGGCGGAGGGGAGGAGGGGCTGTGGCTTCCTGTCGGCCGGGCGCCCGCGGGCCCCGCCGGGGGCGGCGTGTTGCGGGCGATAAAACGGAATTGGGGCGGGATCCAGGAGACGCGCCGGGCCCCGGCTGGCAGAGGCCTTTGTTCCCGCCGCAGCAGAGGGAGCGGGGCGCTGGGTCTCCGCCACGGCCGCGTTCTCGGCGGCGTTTGGGTCACCGGGACCGCGGTATAACGCCGAGCCAAAAGCTCTCCGGTTCACTGAGGATAAAGCGGGCGAGCTGTGGCCCTCAGAGGAAGTGACATCATCGCTGGCACACTGTGAATAGGACTGAACGTACAGGGAGCTGCAATGCCTTACTGAAGCCCTGCACTGTGTAGAACACAACCTCTCAACACCAACAAAAACAGAATCCCTCACATAATGCCTTTTGCTGGGCAGATAAAAATGTTCTTCGCCTTCCCCTAACAGGCTTGGAAGAGGACAGAGCGAGTATCCGTTTCCCGAGCTTGCAGAATGTCAGCGCTATGAGGCTTGGATGTCGGCGATTTGTGTTGGGCCAGGAGAAGATCAGTGACTGATACACGACTGTTATAGCAGTCTGAGGGATAGAGGGAGGAGGGAGAGAGAGGGAGAGTGATAGAGAGAGAGCATGCTGGGAGAAAATGTCAGCTCTTTTTGCCTTCTTCAATCAGATGAAAAACCAAATGAACAGGATATATGAATTATGGATCGCCATAAAAAACCAACAGAGGAGAGTTTAAGGGCACGTCACATCTTCATTAAAAAGACATCAAATCTTACACAACTCAACCAAAAAGAAAGTCATGACTTCCCATACCTGACCACTGATCAGCAAACACATTAAAGCAAAGCATTGAGATGCCTTCATATTTCCACATAAACGTGTAGCACACCTACAAACACCTACAGCGATAATGTAGCCCAAATACCACACTGTTTGGTATTTGACGCACTAATACCTGGGCCTAATACTAATACAGAATGTATCTGTGTCCATTACACATCGCATATGATTGCAATGAAGACTTTTTGACTCGAGGAACGAGACCGAATTATTCCAATCTGTTTAATGGCTCATGGCCCTGGACTGACAAGTTTCCCATCTGAATACCAAATTTCTGCAGCTCTGATGTTTTGTTGACCCTCCCTCCGCCCCCCCCCCCCCCCCCCCCCCCCCCCCGTCCTCCCGCTCAGAATATGCTATCAGCCGACAGGCTGACGCAGCAGAATTGTTGCGACTGCGGGGACGAAACGAGGTCGTTTGCAGGGAAAACTGCGCCGGTCGCGGGAAAACCGCCAAGAAAGCTCTCGAGAAAGGAAACGACTCGCCGGTCTGCTCGTGCCCGACGTCCGCCGGCGCCCGGGAGGTGGACCCGAAGCGCCGCTACGTGCGAGCGAAGCCGTAATTACGGAACCGAGCCGCGACTACGGAACTGAGCCGCGACTACGGAACCGAGCCGTAACTACGGAACCGAGCCGTGACTACGGAACCGAGCCGCGACTACGGAACCGAGCCGCGACTACGGAACTGAGCCGCGACTACGGAACCGAGCCGTAACTACGGAACCGAGCCGTAACTACGGAACCGAGCCGTGACTACGGAACGTGCCGGTAAATAGTTCCAAGGGTCGTAAATATTCACGAGACCTCGGAGCTTGCACGGCTCGGGTGATTTCAATGCGGTGTGAGGCTCGGGGGAGTGTGATTGGCTGCTGCGGTAGAGTCTGGGAGGGCGTGCTAGTGCGTCTGTGCGTGCGTATCTGTCAGCTTCTGACTGACTCAACGATCCGGGTTGCAGCCAGCGTGTTGGGTCTGCACCCTCTCTCTGGGCTTGGCCCGCACTTTCAACACTGTGCATTTACCCGCTTCATTATTTATCAGGGCCAGAAACTCTCAGCGCTTTCTCTCTGCCTGAAAGACAATGAGAAAGCACGGCACTGACTGAAGCTTTACGAATCCACGCGTTCCTTTCAAGCTTTGCCTGCGATGGCCATACGGGCTCCACACCCAGAGAGCACTTAGCACCGGGATCGGGTGTGTACTGTACATGTGTGTATGCATACACACACTCATTACACACACTGTACAGAATAGACTACGAAAAGGCAAAGCTCTGCAGCTCACTGTATAAGGACAGAATAACCTACAGGGTCCAAGTTAAACTACGCGGTTGTTCCCTGCACTTGGGACTGTACTTCCCTCTAGGGTTTTCAGCACACTTGTTCCTGGTTATGGTTACACACCTTGTTGTAAGTCGCTCTGGATAAGAGCGTCTGCCAAATGCCTGTAATGTAATGTAATGTAATGTAATGTAATGTAATGTAATGTAATGGGCAGCACTGCAGTGTGAGGGGGAAACACACACGGTTCAGCTGGTCAGGCCGGGCCTGAAAGCAGCCAGCTCTCTCTGTGAGGCGGGCTGCGCTCGGTCAAACTGAGGCCCCCGTCAGCGCCGCGCGAACTTCAAAGAGCCTCGCTTTCCGCGCCCCGATAGCGCTATCTCCATCTGCAGGAAGTCTGCGCCAGCCCCGCGCCCCGCTGCCCCGACCCCCCACCCCCTCTCCCCCCCCCCCCCCCCCGCCCCCCCACCGCTCCAATCCGCCACGCGCCGTATGTACACACACGCTGGAAAATAACCAGAACGTGCACGCGCTCCCTTTCCCTGGTGTGAGTCGGGAAACGAGCAGAGATACGCCATGGGGTTGAGTGGAGAGACGAGAAGCAGGCAGGCAGTACAGACCTGCAGATTAGGAGCGGGCCGGGATGAACGTGCACAGATTGCTAAGTGCGCTTAACCTAAATACGGCCGGGAGTCACAGAAAATTCCGGAGCCAAGCGACGCGCAGGATTGTGGGCGTGGTCTCTAGTGGCCCTAGTGCGCTAATTCAATTAGAAGGGGTCGCGAGCGGCGTGTTCCCTTTCCGCCGGTCGTTTCGTAAGCGGGTCTGTCAGAGGTCGCTACGGACGCACCGTGTGCCCCGCATTAATGCTCAGACTCCCCCGTGCTGGGTGAACACGGCGCTGACCTGGCAACCCAAGAGCCGGAGGCTAAAGGAAGTGCCCTTCAGCGCTGGAGGTGCTCCTGTCCACTGCTTAATGACTTAATTGGATCAGTCCCTGGCCTAAATCAGTGCTTCCCAACCTCGGTCCCGGGGACCTCTTGCGTATGCTGGTTTTCCTTCCAACCGCAATTGCAATCCCAGAATCTTAACAAGCTGTTCATTTTTCCTAATTAGGTGCTTTTCATGTTTTGAAGGACTCTTTAGCCTCTTAAGCCGCATTATGCCAGAAACAACTATGCACGCTATGTAGAATACACGCCCATGTTTACATCGTGCTTATTCTGCTGGGTTGCAAACTGGCACAGGTGATCATGGGGCTGGACACGCCGCTTCACCTTACGCACACAGACCTAGAAAATCTCCGGGACTGTGGAGCATCAGGAGCAGGGCCAGTCCTGCCATAAATCACCATGACACCTCAAATGAGCTTCTCGATGCGTTGCAGCGCGTCAGCGCGCGCGGGCGGACGGCCTTTCTTTAGCCGGGGAGAGCAGGGCCGCCGGCTCCCCCGCCGGGGCTCTCCAGAAACGGAGGAGCCATTAAGCAATGAAACTCATCACCGCCGCTTAGCTCGGTCGATAGCCGGCTCGGACCCGGCCGCATTAAAATAAGTTCGGGCCCGACGCCGGGGACGCCTCCGTCTTTCAGACACCGGGCCGGCCGCAGCGAAAGCTCCGTGCACTTATCTGGCAGAGGGATAATTAAGGAATAAGCCGCCATTGATTTTTCCTTTCTCCGAGCTACGTAACAAGATATATATATACGGCTTTACCGATAGCTGTCCGGCTAATGCCAAAAGTGTGTTAAATTCTTTTTTTTTTTTTTTTTAAACCGCAGACCTTCTTTGTATACGAGGATGGCTTGGAGTTCCCAGCAACCTCTGAAAGACATCCCGTTACCTTGGAAATAAGAGCTCAGAAAGCATTTACACCAGGGAAGCAAAACGCAGAGGGGAAAAAAAACCTGCTAACTTTCGATAGCATGCTTCGATTCGTAGGTGACGATGCGAAACACAAAGGAGAAACATCAGAAAAGTTTGGGGTGCCTATGCCTTTTACACAGCCCAAGTAAGGAGTCAAGTTAGCGCACGCTGAGCCGCGCGCGATACGAGTCCAGTGCTGCGCTCGAACAGGAGCGTGTGGTTTCGTGGAACGTGGTTTCGCTCGCGCCGTGCTGAACCACCCGAATTCAGACGTGGAATGCCAACTCGCACACTCAATAAATCACGCGTGTCAGAGAGCGGGGTGGGGGGGGGGAAGGCTGATTAAAACCGCGGACGCCCGCCGGACGCCGTCCTGACGGACGTCTGGACTCGACGAGGGGGCGAATCGCGTGACTTCTCTATTTCCCCGGAAACCAGCAAATCGCGGCGAGCGCTTCAGCGGCAAGGTTTTCTCCAGAAGAGGCGGGGCCAGAAGGAGCGGCAGCTACAGCCAACGCAGACGGGAACGTGCCGGGCGCTATTGGACAAACCGAGCTTTGAGCCGTCGGTCTTGTGACAGGCTTGTCGTTATCAATTCCGCTCAGTAGCGCTTCATTTTGACGTCTGTCTATCGCTCATGCAAATGGGGAGGGAAGAATTCTAAAATTCAAATGCCCTCCTTTGAATGGACGCTTAACATGCGAGTCACGAATCGAGCGTCCTCGAATTTGCGTTGTTTGAACAGGTTCGTGCGCGCATATGTGCCTGTCAATCACCTCGCGGGTTCGGAAACAAGTCAGTTAAAAGCTCCTGCTCTGGTCAGAGTGAATATCTCTCCATCCCAGTACAACACGTTATTAAAAGGGAACGTTGGTATGATTTAACATTCCATACATCTCAGAGCTTCTGGCCCTGACCATAGAGACAAGGGCTCTACAATATGCTTCAGGCCCTGACCATAGAGACAACAACTCTATACTACACTGCAGGCCCTGACCATAGAGACAACAACTCTATACTACACTTCAGAATCTGACCATAGAGACAACAGCTCTACACTATGCTTTAGGCCCTGACCATAGAGACAACGACTCTATACTACACTTCAGGCCCTGACCATAGAGACAACAGCTCTACACTATGCTTCAGGCCCTGACCATAGAGACAAGGGCTCTACACTATGCTTCAGGCCCTGACCATAGAGACAACGACTCCATACTACACTTCAGGCCCTGACCATAGAGACAACCGCTCTACACTACACTTCAGGCCCAGACCATAGAGACAACAGCTTTACACTACGCTTCAGGCCCTGACCATAGAGACAACGGCTCTACACTACGCTTCAGGCCCTGACCATAGAGACAAGGGCTCTACACTACGCTTCAGGCCCTGACCATAGAGACAACAGCTCTACACTACGCTTCTCATTACAGTCAAGAAACGTCAGCACAGAGAGTCAAACACACAGAGCAGTCCACTCCACAAGGAACGGACGCTTCAGATGAACTGCAGGGCTTTCAGGGGGAAAAAAAAGAAAAAATCCATTTAGACTTGTAGCCAGGACACACGGGTCACTGGGTGACAAATCGTCAGGTTGGGCTGCGCTCAACCATGTCAAATTACAGTAGGAGGGGAAAAAAACAAAACCCAAATGAGTAATTTTACGCTCATCAGATTAAGCGATAAAGCGGCATATGGGGGCTCATGGCGAGGGAGGGAGAAATGTGCAGGTGCCGGTAAGCGCTCTGAATTATAATGAGCGTACAGACGCTCTCTCGTAGAGCGGTTACACGCGCCCACATAAGAGCTGCGCTTGCAGCCGTAAAGACCAACAAAAAAACGATGACCAAAACACACAATTGTTTTCACTGTTGAGAATGTCCAATTTCCAGAGGAACTACTTATTGTTCTGTCAAGACAATAAAATGAGATCTGGCGGGATTTAATTAATGGTCCGCATTTCCGCGGTTCGGTTCTGAAATCCGTATTTAACGCCGTCCAGATGTGCTGCATGGTCACGGCTGGCTGCGCGAGGAGGCTGGAGACTGTAAACACCGGAAGCCTCCGTCTCTGAGTGACAGGGACCCAGGTGGCGCGTCTCCGCCGCCGCCGCCTGTCAGACATTATCCGCGATCTTTGGCGCTTAAACAGCCTACCCCGCCCCACCCCCGGCGACAGAGCACCCCCGGCGTGCCGTGCAAAAGATCAGAGCGCCGGCGTCCCCGCTCCGACCCCCGCCGGTGCGCCGCGGGAGAACGCGGCCCCCGCCACATGACGCGGAGACGGCAAAGCTCAAAACCCTCAGCCGGGACGCGAGCGTCCTCGCCGCCTTCCTGGTTACCGGTCGCTAAAAACAGAACGGCGGCTGCAAATGGCTCAACTCGCCGCCAGGGCCTGCGTTGGAAAAGGGCCTCGATTTACGACTGGGGCGATTTACGGACTGCGAGGGAGAGGACGCCCAAACCGACGAATCAGCGAGCGAACGGGCCGAGGTCAATGCCTCGCTCCGAAATTCGACGGCTCACGGAGGACTCGGAACCCGCCTCTCGGCGAGAATTCGTTTCCAGCCGAGCGAACGACGCGCCAGTGAGAAATTTCACGATTCCTTAAACAAGCACACTAATGATAAACACGTCCGACACGCCGGCGTTCTGCGCCATTCATTGACTCTGCACATCGCAATGTACATTACAGCCTGACTCGCGGATTGCTGTATCCCCACGGTCGCTGTTCCAAAGCAGGCATCAAAACAGACGGAGCTACCAGCTAAGGCTAAACAAATCCTGCCGAGGACGACCTGCTGTAACAAAAGAGCAGCCCCACGAATGAAGCGCTCTTCAGCTATTCAGCGCACTTGAAGAACCGCACAAGACAAAACCGCGCTTTCAACTTCTGCAAGGAGCGCTTCTTTTTCAACCGCGGAAGACGGTTGAGAAAGACGTCAGACGTCGAAACGTCAGCCTCCTGGTGTCCTGTTCATTTACTCGCGCTAAACACAAAAGGCTGCTAATTCTGTGGGTGAGCCTCTTTTTGAAGTTACCTGGCTAATGATGTTTTATCGCACAAAACGTCCTGGCTGTGGAGCACCACTCTTCTTTCACAGTGTGCTCGGCGAAGCCCGTCAGGCACGACTTCTCCAGCCACCGCCTAATATTTGGATAAGTGGTTCATTATGTAATCCGGCTAAAACGGTATAACGTCATTCATTAGCGCTCGTTAACCACTCCACCGCTCCTTCCATCTCCGAGCCCGTTTGGGGGGATATTTTAGGCAGAGCCCTGACTTCCTGCTAACGGGTATCCACAACAGGACCCGAACGGCAGCTCGAATGAAACCAGCGGCTCGTAATTAGCGACACCCGGGAGGTTAGCCGATGAGCCCGAGGGCGGCGGCGCAGGGCTGTCGTGCCGCGGTAGCTTTGCACAGAAGGGCATCAACAGGTTGGCGGTGCCCGGCGGGTTTAATTAGAGGTGTTGGCACACGCGCGGCGCGCGGCGTCGAGGGTTCTCATTGTTCCCGGGGCAGATGGCGCGGGCGCCACGCGGCCCGGTTAGAGGGCGACACCGCCGCGGACGCGCGGGAGAGCCGGGATTCGGTACCAGGCCCCGGGACCCGGGCGGAGGTACCGCCGTGTCCCCGCGTCCGAAGCTCTGTCCCCAGGACCGGCTGGCCGCGTGTCCCCCCCTGTTCCGCCGGTGGCAACTCGTGGGAAATGGCGGGAATCGCCTGCGGGGCCGACCGGCGACCTCCTGCAGGTGTTTGGCGGGAAGCGTGGCGGTCCAGGCAGCGACTCAGAGATGGCGACCTGCTGCAATCGCACAGGAACAGGACAGAGCCCCCCCCCCTTGCAGAGGAAAGGCCCTTTCCCCAAATTCTATAATCCACTAAAGGAAATTGAACGGAAATGGCCACGTGTCCAGCAGGACCCCCACCAGACCCGCCAAACGGGGGGGAGCAGCGAGCTGCGCCTTAAAAGACGGAGGGGTAAAAGGGGGTACAAGACCTCTCCCGGGCCAGAGAAAGAGAGCGGCGTCAGCGCTCACTTCCTGCTCAGACTCGGGAACTGCGGCGCCCGCCGCGGTCGTCACGCTGATGAGGAGTTTGGCTGAGTTAGCGGGACGGAGCAGCGCTCCAGGGCAGGGACCGAATCAGACGCCTGCAATCTGGCCGCGGCGGGCGAGACGGTAATTCCATTCGCCGTGTCCGCGCAGCTCAGCGGGGGAACTGCCGAGCTGAAAGGAGGAGCGGCTTTTCAGAAAGAATTTTGGAGGAACGGCGTACCAGCGCCCTAAAGACCAGGGCTGCCCGACCCTGATCCTGGAGATCTAACTGCTTTCAATTCAACCCGAATTTGGCACACGATGCTACTAACTAGCAGCTCAGAGAGATCTCTGGCTGTTCAGTGAGACGTGCCTTGTTAATGTTGGAGTGAAAAGCTACAGGACGGTGGACCTCCAGGAACAGGGTTGGGCAGGCCCCGCGCTGGGAACTTAACGAGGCTACCGCACATGGACGGATGTTCGGTTATGATCAGCCATTCTCAACGCGGGAAGAAAATAAAAAGGCAAATAAAAGTATGGAAAAGAATAAAATTCAAATCTCAAAGGTACTTTACTGCACACATTTGGATGATTATGCGGAATAAGACCTGCAATGTCTGCTGATATCTACAAGAAAATGAATATACCTTTTATTATCTCTATATATAGCACTAATTCAATCAGCACAAAAAATACTAAAAAGGTACAATAAATAAAGTCAAACAACTGAAACTCCTAAAAAAAAGGATTCTAACTATCCATTGGTGCCTGTGGCCGGTTCAATATAAAACATCATTTTGAGAGCCACTCAAATAAAACGAGAGGTACAAGCAAGCTCAAGGCATCGAAAACTAGGGATAAACACAAAATTACCACATATATTGGAAGCGCGAACATGTTTCTCTTATTCTCACTAAAAGCACACTAAATAATAACAGGGAATATTTTTTCCCCCTGCAAGACATACAGGGGCTGCGAGCTTGTTTTTACAACAGGCAGGCTGTAAACACCAGGTTCTCGCCGCACTAAATTTTTGATTTCCTTAACCAAATTGCATTTTTTTTTTTTTATAGGTTTACCGAGGCGCTTTTCTGAACAGTCGTTGGGGAGGCTGTTGACATACAGTGCGTTAATACAAAGAGCACACACCGCGGGTCAAGTTACCCGCTGCATTAGGCAGAAACTCAAACAAGCCGGTTCCTGTTCCAACAGCAGCATTGCGGAGCGTGAAATCCGCACTCGAGCTGGATGAGACTCGCTCACTGCAAACTACCAGAGCGACCGCGCTGCTGGACAGGCGATATCTTTAGTGCCTTCACCTGGGTCCAGCACTACCGGCAACAGAAGCTCTAAACTCAAATTACCAATAAAAAAAAAAAAAACCGGGCCCGGAAAATAAAATAAATAAACGCAGGGTTATTGGCTAGCAGAGAAAACTAACAAGCGGACAGAAAAAAACGGAGGGAAATGGAAAGCGCTGGCGGCCGTGGACTGAAAAGGCCGGTGCATTACATGCGCGTGTGATCTTTTTTAAAAATATCTTTTTCGTGCCCAGAACAGAAAGGGAAGGGTGGGGGGTGGTGGGGAGGGGGGTGGGGGGTGGGGGGGTGTGCGGAACTCGCCCTCCCCCCTCTAATGGCCCGAACCCTTTGTGCGGAGGAGAATACGGCTCGTCTCCTCTGAAGGGGCGACGCGCGTCAGCGGGGGGGTCCTCGACGCGCCGAGCGGCAGGCGCTCAGAAGGCAGACGTTTCGGGCGCGCGCGGCGTGGTTAATTAGGGACCAGGACGAACGCGCCGTTCGCCGGTAACAGGCGATGTCTTCTTCTGACGGAAACAAACGGCTCCGCACCCAGGGCTGTGATTAATTTCCTCAGTGGCTGGCGGTAAACAACCGAAAAAAATAAATATATATATATTTTTTTTAATCATGTGAAGCGACAACAGCGGTAAACAATGGTAACGAGCCTTCGGCCCCGCTGGTCGCTAATTAGCGGTGATTCACACGCGCGGCGCGGGGGAGCGGAGAGGCCGTGGGGGGGGGGGGGGAGGCGGGCCGTCGCGGTAATGCGGCCCGGAGGAGCACCGCGGTGCCGAAACCGATCCGCTACCTCGCCGCTCTCCTCACGCGGTCTGATACGACGGCAGCTGTAATGGGCGGCGTGGCGGCGCAGTGGTTAGCGCTGGCGCTAACCGCGAGAAGGTCCTCGGTTCGAATCCCGGACGTGGCCTTTCTGCGTGGAGTTTGCATGTTCTCCCCGTGTCTGTGCGGGTTTCCTCCGGGTACTCCAGTTTTCTCCCACATCGAAAGACATGAATGTCTGGTTAGGTACACTCCTGCCATTGCCCTTGACCCAGCAATGTGGCTGCCCACTGCTCCTAAGTAGCTAGGATGGGTCGAATGCAGAGGACAAATTACCCCACAGGGTTAATAAAGTATAACTAGCTTTATACAGGACACCCAAATAAACGCTGTCGCAGCTCAAAATGGCGGGTGGAAGAGCGCATTGGTCCGGATTAGATCGGCGGCTCCTGAAGTCGGTCTGTATCTTGCCCCAGCATCTACTGCTGAGTTCAGCAATCAGCGAAATTCAGCTTGCCCCGACTGCGAGAGGAAAGCAAACAAAAGCGCGGAGCTACACAAGCGCCGCTGGAACCCAGGCCCCCACCTCGCCCCGCTATTCGCTTTCTGCTGATAAGCTCCATCCGCGCGGACGTGACGAGGGTTCGTTTGCCTGCAGGGCGCAGACGATTTAGGAGCTGAGAGTTTTTGAAATGTTTTGGAGGAGGTTTACCCCCCCCACCCCACCCCACCTCACCCCCCCATCCCCCCACAGGGCTCAGCTTCCTGCGTACTTTCTCCCTTCTCCCGGGGAAAACGTTACGCTTCTCGCCTGGCCGTTCCTGGCGAGGTAAAGCGAAGAAGGTTGTAAAGTGTGATTGTGGAATAAAGTTTGAGGGCTCGCGCTTTATCTGTGTGCGCCGCACGGATCAAACAGGGGCGAGGTGGGGGGGGAGGGGGGGCGAGAGCTACGAGCGCAGATAAACAGAGCCGGCTGAGCCCCCGCCGAACGCACAGGAACGCATTTGGGGGGGAAGGGGGGGAGGTGGAGGGGCGTCTCTGGCGCTAACGAATGCGGGCCCAGCTACCGCTAACGAGCGGCCTCGTCCTCCTACGGAAGTTCCGTTCCTCCTGACCGGCCGCTTGCCCTCGCCGCACTGACCGCTTCACGCTCTCTCACCTTTCCCCCGCAGCCAGCGCGCCAGCCAGGGCTAAAATTAGAAGACCATTCCCCCCCCCCAACCACCCGCCGCCACCTCCTCCCACACACACACACACACACACACACACACACACACACACACACACACACACACACACGCTGCCGGCCCTAGCGTTCCGCCTGAGCGGGGAAAAGGTCGTATTAACCCTGACCTCGCGTCCGAACAGGAACAATTAAGAGTGCCGACGCCTTAATCCCCCTTTCTCCCATTTTTCCCTTCACTTTCTCCCTTCCTCCGCCCGGGGGGAGCTTCCTCCTTGCTCGAACGGGATTGGACGGCGCGGCGCCGGCTTTTATAACGGGCCCCCCGGCCTTCGGCAAACATCTCCGATTCCGTCCGGCGAAAGCCATCGGGGCGATGATTATTTGACCGAAACGATAGCGTCTCCACGGAGCGGCTTTCATTTCCCCCCGTGTAACCCCGGAGGACGCAGAGAACCGTTCCGACGCGCGCGGGGCGGGAGACGAAGCCCGCCGACCGGCAAGCGGAGGCGGCTCCGGACGCTTACTTCCTTTCAGACGACTCAGAGAACACCCGAACCTTGTTCTGAATGGTAAACGGAGGCAACGCCACGTGTAGCGCATCTTGGAAAAGCGCTGACCATCTTCGCCCCGGTCCCAAGTTCAGCTACTTCATTAGTCCGACAACAACAAAGTCTAGTGAGCACAAAGAAATAAAATAAAATAAATAAAAATAAAAGCTGAGGACACAAATCAAAGCGCTCGAGTCCCTGCTCATGAGTTTCATAAATCTCGGCGCTGTGTTTTATGTGTTTCTGTGCTCTTCTGTTTGAGGCCTGTGGTCGTACAGAGGCTTAAAATCACTCTCTGGGGTCTGCTGTGGTCGATTACAGTGTGGGGCTTCACGGGACTGTGCAGTGAAATGACTCAACACAGACCCCTCAGCACAAGGGCAGCTTTTACACACACCGAGCCGGAGTGAAGCCAGGCCAGGCCAGGATTTATGCCCCGCCGATGGAGCTCGGCAGGCTCACGTTTTTGTTTTCCAGAAAACCGGGCCTTTCTCCACTTACTACTTACAAAAGAATATATAAAACAAACAAATTAGAGCGGAGCTGGACTGAGAGAGCGAGAGGGGGAGACAGAGAGAGAGTAAGAGTGAGAGAGAGAGAGAGAGGTGGGGTGGAGAATGAAGAGGGGAGGGAGAGAGAGCAAAAAGAGAGGGAGAGAGGAGGCAAGTGAGGAGAGAGGGTGAAAGAGGGAGCGAGGCTTAAAGACTCAAACACAGAAGTAGAAAAAATGACAGCTAAAATGTTTCGCTATTGTGGCAAAATCGCTGTGATTGTGAAATACAGAGAGAGTGCCTGTGAGAGATAGCGTGAGAGAGGGAGAGAGAGAGAGAGAGAGAGGGAGGGAGAGGAAGAGAGAGAGAGAGTGAGCTTGACTGTGTGTACATGGGAGAGTGAGAGGGAAAGCTTAAACTCGTCTTTCACACACATTCCAGCCTGTCACCGTCAAGATACTGTATCCAAACATGGCTGGCAAACCACACTCACACACACACATACACAAAGACACACACGCACACACAAACACACACACGCTCTGCTAAAGGGCCTCACAGGAGGCAGGGGGTGCGGTGGGACAGGAGGAGCAGGAGATACCGCCGCTCCTGTGGAGGTGACAGAGACACCTGCCAAAATAGCTGAGTCAGATGTGCCCAATTAGGGACCTATCCCTGCCCCGGCCCCGTTAAGACGGGAGTGTTTGGAGCGGGACGGGAGTGTTTGGACTGAAGAGGCACTGCAGTTTACACAGGGACAGTGACACACTGTCAGCAGTGCTCCAAACACACACACACACAGTACGGAATAGCAGTACGGTAAGACAGACCGACCCACAACCTCACAGCGACTCGTGCTCGTTGGGTACACGAGGAGTCATGTCCAGCATCCGTAATGACTGCAGCGGGAGAGGCGCAGCTATTGGGGCAGGGCGCCGGCCAAATCCTCTCCGACCCGGCAGGGCGTGGGACGAAGCCGAGCGTGAGCGGCGCAAACGCGCCCAACCCGCCCCCGTGCCGACGCGGGACGGCCAGGCGACAGACGCCAGGAGAGGAGATGAAAACAGGTTTTTTTTGACGGTTTGTGCAGCGTGGTTTCCCATATTGCACTTCCCACGTCTGTCAACTTTATCAACTCAAAACCATCTACACTGCACATGGCAAAAGCAATGTTCATGACTGCTATCATTTATTTTAGCTTAAAGGGGAATCCCACAGGCTAAACTTGGGTTTACAAAAACACACGCACATACCCACACACGCACACGCACTCACACACAGACACACACACGCACACGCACTCACACACAGACACACAGACAAAGACACACACACGCACACGCACTCACACACACGCACACACACACACAGAGGCTAATCTCATCGTAAAAATGAATGAAGCGTGGCGGGGACGCAGAAAGGGAAAGGCCCCCGTGCCGCGATGTCGGCGAAGCGCGACCAGTCCGCACGGCCGCCGGCCCAAACGGAGCGAGAGAAACGTTAAAAAAACTCCAAAACCAAAACCAAACAAGGGGACGGGCGCCGCCGAGGGCCCGCATGAATATGAATGGAGCTCGATTCTGAATGAGCTCGGCCGCGGCGCGAGGCGTGAGGCGTGAGGCGTGAGGCGCGGGCGGGGCCTCTGACCTCCAGCGGGAAGGGCGCCGGGTTAGCGCTCGGCGGCGGCGGCGGACGCGCTGCTGATGGACTCTTAATGAACGACGCCCCTATCTCCTCTCCTATCGACGGACACCTGGATCCACTTTTAACAAGCCGGCGTCTGCCAGGCGGAGAAACGCAAAGCCCTTTGAGGACCGGAGAGGGGTTGGCTGCCCGAAATGGGCTTTTACTGAACCCTTTCCAAAAAATGGGCCACCTCTCTGCCGTCTCTAGAGTGGGGTAAATTCAGGCCAGACATGCCAATGGTGGCACAGATATGGAGAGAATGCCTAGAGACCTGAAGACTGGTGATGCAGAGAGGAGCAGCGGTGGTCTTCAGGCTTGGTGATATAAAGAAGAGCAGCGGTCTTCAGGCCTAATGATACAGGGAGGAGCAGCAGTGGTCTTATAGAGGACGGCTGCTCCTCTCTATATCACCAGGCCTGAAGACCACTGCTCCTCTCTGTATCACCAGACCTGGAGACTGCTGCTCCTCTCTATATCACCAGACCTGAAGACCGCTGATCACCAGGCCTAAAGACCGCCGCTCCTCTCTATATCAGCAGGCCTGCGGACCACTGCTCCTCTCTATATCACCAGGCATTTAAGACCATCAGTCTCAGGAGCATCGTTGGAGCCAAACAGCTCTGAAAAACAGCCTCAATAACATAAACACGGCCATAAAAACATGCTCAAGCAGCCGAGATAACCTGAGCGATAACAGCAGGGGAGGCAGAGATGGTATCGGTGACTGGCAGACAGAGCAGAGTCTTAAAAACAGCCCATATTCCAGGCTCATTACTGCCACTGTCCCGGCGTCGCTGGAAGCGTGAAGCCCACACACATCACCGCGTTTACATATTCATAAGTAACACATTTACACATCACGATTTTCTGTGCGAGTGAACAGCACATAGATGCTCGGTCATCATATGATTTCTCCCTGGTAGACGGTGATGCTTGGTTCACTGGGGGGGTGTACGCTTAGCTTGTCTTGGTTTAGTGTGCAACGTCAAGTACGGAGACATTGCCGTCCCCAGGACAGAGACCGTTCACTTAACTAGCCAAGCATTCTCATTTAAGTGCAAGAATGTGAACTACACACCGTGATTATATATTGTACACGGGCTGCAGTTGTGCACTAATGGCCTTGCACCCAAAACAGATTCTGACGTACCACTCTTCCAACCTTCAGAAGAGGCCCGAAATCCCCAATCCGGTCTACCACAAGCACCTGTCACCAGAAGCACATTCACACATGTTTGTGAAGGCCGGGCGTGACGTTCCTAATCCCAAGGGCACGGGGCGGTGAGAACCGACTGTCCCGGAAACGCGGTGGCCTACCGGTCCGTCACGCGAGGTGATTAACGGCCCCCGGAAATCGATTCGCGGTGTCGGGGGCCGGGCCGCTTAGCCGCGACGGGACGGGCTGCCTCGGCCGCGAGCGTCCCTGATGAGAACCCGCTCGCGCGTAAATAACCGGGACCTAAATCAGCGGGCGGGTTAAAGCCCTCATTAGTCACGCGGGAGGAAACGGCCTCGGACCCCAGCCGAGGCTCACCTTGGGGGGGAGGGGGTGGCCTACACTCTGGCGCAACTTTGAAACGGTTCAGCGGTTCGGCCCATCTCTCGACCTCGCCCGCTCGCTCGGTCCGGACGGCCCTGGTTTTAATCGACGCGGTCGTAAATAACGTCTCCTTGCGCGGTGGTGTGATGCGCCCGTCCCCCCCGCCTCCCGCCTCCCCCCTCCCAAGCAGACAGGTGTCCGTAAGGAGCCTCTTCGCTGCGGATTTATGTAGTGGCACCGGATTGGAATGCAGCCCGCTCCGCGTGCAGTTTCGGCGATAAAAATTTCATCAAAGGGGGCCGACCCCGCTTTGAGCTCCAGCCAAAAGGGGCCCCGGGAGCCCGCGATGGGGGCCCGATAGAAACCGCGCGGCTTGTGGGTTTTAGCGCTCCCCCACACCCCCCCCCCCGGCGTCGCCCGCAGACGTCTGCTTTTTCTGCAGGCATGAAAAGGACGGCCTCCTCCTCCTGGCGCTCCCCTAGGACCGGCCTTATTCCTCGGGGGGGAGGGGTGGGGGTGGAGGAGTGGGGGGGGGTTCTGAAGCTCACTTCAATGAGCGCTCCTCTCACAGAGGATGAAAGCGGTTTGAAGCCGGGCTTCCGGTTCCTTCCTTTTCCCCGAGAGCGAAAAACTTGCCGTCGTGCCGGGGGGGGAGGGGACAGGCGCGCCGACAGGTGGCCCGACGGGGGAGCGCGAGGGCCGTCAGAGGGGAGTCCGCGCCCGATCCTCGCCGATGTCGCTGCCTCGCGTTTCGATTCGTACCTTCGCCCGGCGACAACGCCGCCCGCTCTCCAGTGACACGCACCGCGCTTAGAAAGATGTGGCATCGTGGCACGAGGACGTCGCAACGTTCGCCGCCTCCTTCGCCGTGAAGCGGGCTCGGAGCGAGAAGGTCACGGATTCGTATTCATACCGTCAGGCGCCAGCGTTCTCCAGCACTGCCCCTTATTTACCGCAGTTGACATTCAGCTCCATAAAAGGACTCTGAGCGACGCGAGAATTCAAATTCAACATAATCATTTCAGACCTTCTCAGCGGCCCCTAGAAAAGCAGCATTAACCCCGGCAGAAATAAAATGAGAAGAAGGGACAGGAATGGACCCGGCTGTCGAGAGCTAGACCCACGCAAACACAGCTGTACTCCTGAGTTTATCTGGGAAGATTAGGGGGGGGAAGCTGGCGCGGACGCTCCATTTGTTACCTCTTTCAAGAGGCTATCGAATCTCGGGGCGGTAATGTCCGGGCGTGACTCGCGAGCAGATGCGCGCGCTGCGGTAAATCAGGGGAAGCGAACGCGTTTCTGACTCTCCCCGAACTCAGCCTCGTTTTCCTCTAAAGCGGCCGACCCCCGTCGCCGGCCCCGTCCGCTCCTCCGCACCCCGCTCCTGAAAGCTGAGGGGGGGACGCGTCCTCCCCCTCCACAGGATCACTGAGGGGGGATTTGGGAAATGTAAAAAATCTGCATGTGTAAACAGAGCGGAAAAAGCGATTGGCTCACTAAACCGTAAAAAAAACCCTTTAGACTGGAACAATGCTGCCTTCTTATTAAAAAAGAAGAGGAAATAAGGAAGAAAATTAAGTCCGTACATCATGTTCAGCATCGCTGCGTTACTGTGGCTGTAGGTAGCGGCTTTCGCGGTTTATCTCGATGATCGCATCTACGCCACGCTTTACCGTTCGGAAAACGGTCGAGAACACGTCGGCTAATTTGGCGCCACTTGGGGCGGCGGCGGGCGCTAATTCGCTAATTCGTTCTTCGCGGGCCGCTTTCGCGTTCGTTAGCGGGAAGGAGGGAGGGGGGGGGGGGGTTTTCATAACCCGATCGGCGGACGCTTCCCTCACGCGACCGCGCAAACTGATGAATGGAGCGACCGAGCTCGCGGGAAATCCGCGGGACCGCTCCGTTATCGACCTCGCATCTGTCCCGTCCGCCTCCCAGGCTCGTCCGCAACCAGCGGCGGTGGGGCGGCTTTTAGAGGGTTACAGCATTACATCATCATCACCATCGCCGCCGCCGCCGTCATCATCTCCTACAGTAACACCCATTACCGGGACGAACCCATTCATCCCATTTTGCCGTAACCGGGGTGGAGATTACATTTAATCGGATAACTTCGCCCGGAGTAATTGCCAGCCGGTGATGAACGGCGGCCTTCGGAGTGAAGCGCGGCTACACGCGCTCGTCGCTGCGGCCCTCTCTGCTGAGGGGGGGGGGGGGGGGGGGGGGGGGGGGGGGTGAGGAACATTTCTGAAAGCTCTACGATTCATTAAAAACCTCTCAGAGCCAAATGAATAAGACGAGGCTATTATTCTTGTTCAGAAAGCAGACGGAGGGTGCCTGCTCCCCTGGTCTCCGCGGCACTGTACACCGATTGGATGAGACCGAGCAGCCGCCGCCCGGCGATGACTGGAAACCCACAGAAACAGTAGCCACGCCGCAGAAGCAGCCTTCTTCCTGCTCTCCGTCTTCGTCTTTAATTAACCCAGAGACGACAAGATGGGAGTCCGCTTGCAAGCGGAAGCTTTTTAGTTCTTTCAGTCCTATCAGCTAGTGAGTTTTTAATTTAACATATTTATTACATTTAATACATTTAATATACAAGATACAGTGGACAGTTCAGAAGATGCCTGTGTTTCAGCACCTTCGGCAGTCAAATTCCTTATTTTTGTACGTTGTAACTTGCAAGTTAGCATATTTAAAACACGCTAGAATACAGATGTAACATTTCTATTAAAATTGTTACAATTTGTTTGTTTATCGCTCCGATTAAAAAAAACAAATAAAAACCATGAAATAACTTATTAAAAATAAGCCCTTGAACAAAGCCTTCAGCTTCAGAGCAGACCAGCCAAACTCTGTTGAGCCCCTCCACTGCACGGATTTGAGGCCCTGAGAGAGAGCTACGGCTTCCCACAAATCCTTGAGGGGAGGGAATTCGCCTCCGTGGAGATTTGCAAAAAACCCTCCTTTGATAAGTTTCTAGCGGTTTCCGCCTCTACCTGAAGGACCGTTTTACACTCAGAGACTGGCAGCGGGAGCGGCAGCTCCTTCACATCTCCAATCCCATCATCTCCAGCCCTGCGTTTGGCACCTTCCGGATCGAAAATAAGTCCTGCGACTGTGAAGTGTGACTGCGGACGGTTTAAATGACGCAAGCAGTGAATACGAGGGGGAGGGGGTCGCAGACGTGCTGGTAACGCATTATACAGAGAGAATTTTATATGCTAAATACCGCATAATTGGCAGATATCTGATAATTGGCTGAGTCTGATATTTGTACAAGCCTGTGGATTCATACGGGTTTTACAGTTAATCACAGAAATCTCTGCTCCACATTTCTGCTTGGAGTTACTAAGGGCAGAGGGGTATGTGTGTGTGTTTGCTTTGGAATGGCTCACTTTTGAATGGTTCAGGAGTCTGCACGCACACACACACACACACACACACACACACACACACACTGAGTCACTTGCTCTAAGTTACATACATCCCCATAGCTCTCACTACTTCTCCGTGTGCGTCACACTCACACACTCGCTCACCCAACACACACACGCACGCACACAACCACACGTCAGCACACGCACACGCACACGTTCCTCTCGTCAGCCCGCACAGTACAGCCTGTCCTTGTCTGGGCCCCGCATGCAGTCTCTGCAGGCTGCTGCAGCCCAAAATCACCCCCCCCCCCCACCAGCCCCCCAGCCCTGCGAGCACTCACCTCTTTGCCCGAGAGATAGTAGGCCGACAGCAGCCCTCCGACGAACCGGATGTTCACTTCGAAGACGGACACCTCGGAGTTCTGCGGGGAGAAGAAAACAGGAGGAGGGGGAGGAGGAGGAGGAGGAGGAGGAGGAGGAGAAGAGGTGATTAGCGTTGCCGGGCGCTGAGTCACCCGCCCGCGGCGCTGGAAGACGTGACGGAGGACAGGATACACCGCGGAGGAGAGGACAGACACCGCTGTGGGCTACACCCGCCAAAAAACCGCTAAGCCCTTCGGCGAAAAAAAAAAAAAAAAGAGAGAGAGACTAACACACAAAAAAAGAGAGATAGAAATCTGTCAGAATTTTCCTTTCAGGACTTCAAAGCAAAAAAAGAAGAAGAGATCTATAGAGTTTCAAAAACATTTCTTTTTTCTTCCAGTTGTTTTTAAAAAATAATTGCAGGTGTCGTGCACGGAATTGGCGAAGCCTACGAGCTGACCGATATTCGGTTTGGGCACGCTTGACGTCGCCGCGGCATCAACAGCCACGTAAGCTAATTTGGCCTAAACGGCAACAACGCTGTGGGGGAGGGGGGGGGCTTCCTGCAATTCGTCCACAGCTCGTACCAGAGGCTGTTAAGCTGAGTGAAACAACACGGATAGAGGTCAGCGCTGTAATGACAGTTGATTACACAGGCGTTTAAAACCGGACGCGTTGAACCGCGTGAGAGATGCACAGAAGGATCCTTTATCGTTGTTTTGCTTGTTAACTGAACAACTGGATGCGTCCGGCGAGCGGCCCCCACCAACCGGGGAAAGCGACCAGCGGGAGGCCGTTCATTCACGAATCCGGAGAGGGGCCTAATTCTTCCGGATGGACGGGGGCCACGCAGAGGGTTAGATGGCACCCCTGGAGTCACGAACATTAACGCTTCCGTTTCTGGTCAGAAAGAAAGGGGGGATGGGGGGGGGACCGGGTTGGCTTCGAATTAAAATTCAATTTCGTCCTCACGTCTGTGCAAAAGCTTCGAAACGGAACATGTTTTATGCCTAAACACCTCCTTCAAAGGTAATAACAATCCACCGCGAATAGATGTGGATCTGAGCTCGGCGGTGGAATTTAATAAAAACGGGAGTGAGTTTAAGTGCGTATATAAAAAATATATATATATATATATATATCTCGGGACACGGAGGAAAAAAATAAAACGTTATGCCTGCCCGCAAAATCGGTTTGGAGCGCTTTTCAGAACGGTCAAATTTAAAACAATGCTAAGGCTGGGAGCCTTGAGGGCACCGTCTTCCATCATAATAAGAGCCCATTACTCCTCTGCCTTCTCCAGGTGAGCGTAATCTCTAATGAAACGCAGCGCGGATCCTCTTCCGCGTTTATGACAAATGTAATTCTCTCCAAACACGGCGGCCTGGGTTTTCAGCGCGATCCTCTGAAAAATTCACTTGCTTTATTTCCATAAAAATTTTAGCGGTACGGCGGGCTTTTTTTTTCTCCCTCAAGCGTAGTACATGCAGAAGCGTAGCAACATTCAAAACCGCATTTCAGTCGAGCATCCGAGTAGGACTGAAGGGCCTTCGGGTAAGTTTGAAACATCCATTTTTTGAGAGTTTTTTTTGGAAGCAGCGGACAAACAATCCGTTAAAAAAAAGCACAAAATAAATTTGTGATGATTATTTTTTTGGAGGCGCCGTCGGTGCAGGGCGATGACCGTGGCCCCATAGCATTCTGGGAGGTTTCTGGAGAGTCCGAAAGAACTCATTGTTCCAGGATCGCTACATAGAGGAAATTCACCAGAAAAATGAGGGATTTTTTGAAAATTATCACAAGGTAAGTTTCAGGGGAAGAACTGGCAGTGAGAAGGGAAATTTTGGAGAGCAGAGACAAACTTCTAAAAATATCTATGGGAGTCAACAGAAGACAGGGGATTTAGAAAAATATTTTGGTGAAGATTATCGAGAGCACCTGGCAACACAGTTCATGCATCACCGGAGTTTTTAGGTCAGACAGATCTTCATTATTTGCTTTAGGTTCATTTTTAATGACCAGATGGCAGCAGCTATGTTGGGCTATTTTTTCCCCCTGTTGCCTTTTGTCACTGCTCCAAGCTTTGTACATTCCGGTCAATAAAGTTCATTTTTATGTTTCATAAATAATTAATACGTCTGCGTAAAATATTTTCCCTGAAATTCTGGAGTGTCGTCGTCCATTACCTTCAAAGCCTCCGGTTAAAAGTTAATTTCAATACAAATCAAACTCATGAACACACATATTTCACTGCACCTGGTCTAAAATTTGTTCTGGAGTCACCTGTGCTGAATTAACTTATGTTTTCTTACTCCGAATTCACTCAGCATAAAAACATCGGCTAAATAAATATGATGTAATGTGAGATATTTTAACATCACCCACAGTACCGCGGATAACATCAGGTTCAGAGAACCTCTAACGAAGCCTAAAAGATTGATTTTTGAGCAGTAATGGAGCAAAATTAATGAATAATTCCTTCGCATCTACAACGTACCCCTACAGGTCCGTAATCTACAATAAGAATGGAAATATGTCTTCATGTCATATGCATGAGACAGGGGAGAAGCAAAACCAAAACCCCAACATTAACACAATAAAATCACTCGGTATATGCTGAATTATGCATTCACAATTCTTAATGCCACCATTTTTTTAATTAACAGACTCTAAAACTTTCCTCTCATTACGCCACCCTCCATCCCCCAAAAGAAACAAAAAGTATTCTTTTCTCTGGTCCACCAGTGAACTGGCCCACCAAGATAGAATTATATTCCCTGGCAAATAATACCAACTGTCTGCATTATCACTTAAGCTCTCCAAAGCAGAGAATGTATGCAAATTACACTAAGACACAATTTGCATAACAGAACAACAGGACGATTAAAAAGTATTTCATAAATTGCTGCAAAACCATAAACTTTCATGACAAGTTCTGATTACAGTTTCGTAAACTCTTCACATTAACCCCATGAAGCCAAAAACGCCAGAAGAAGAATCTTCTAGAGAAAACTTGAACATCCGTTTAGAGAAACAAACACACCACTCCCTCCTCTGTATGGTCCAAGTGAAGCCACACCTGTCCTCCTGGTCAAACCGCAGGAAGCTAACGCACGGAGAGCTGGAGAGACCTCGATGCACCGAGACTCTCCTTTAACCCTTTCCCCGCTGCTCAGACAGGAAGCAGCGACTCGGTCCACTTCCTGCTCCGCAGCTCTTTCTTGATCGCGGAGGGCTGCGGCCATATTGGATGCTAGCTCCAGCAGCGGTTCAGGGAGTAATTATCAGAAGTTTGCTTTGTGATTTTAATAAAGCAATACTAATAACACAACTGCATTTACCCGGTGGCTTAACCCCTCAAGGTGTAAGATCACAAATATGGGATTAGAATGCTCTGAACATTCTACCTGAACATTCTAATGCTGATGTAACAATCAGTACTGGTAACTGAAAACAGTGGAGGTCCAGAACACAGACAGGGGAAAAAAAGATCCCAAAAAAAACCCTACTCTTCAAAGGGTTAAAATTAATCTTGAGCGTTCCGTTTAAATGCACAGTCAGTCTTGCTCGGCACAAACAAAGGGACGATCTGTAAACGCTCGGGAGAATCCAACCGAGCCTTTCCCCAGGTGCTTCTCGTTTCCTCAGAAGGACATTAGTTCTTTCTGAAACAGGAGGAGGAGGAAACAAGCCACTGAAGCTGCACTTGACGACATGACTTCTGTTGAGTGCGAGGAATGAGGTTCGGGGCGCTGAAGAGACAGGGGCAGACAAAACCCACCCCCCACCCCACCCCACCACCCCACCACCGCTCGGCGCGAATGTCATAGACCGTAACGTCTGCATCAATATTTACCGTGTCAGAGCGAGTGTGTCGGCACACGGATAAATACCAGTTACGTTACACTACAGCCATTTAGCAGACGCCCTTATCCAGAGCGACTTACACAGCTTTTACATAGCATTTACACTGCATCCATTTATACAGCAGGATATACACTGAAGCATTAAGCAGGTTTAGTACCTTGCTCAAGGGTACAACGGCAGTGTCCTACCCGGGAATCGAACCTGTGACCTTCATGTTACAAGACCAGCTCCTTAGCCATTATGCTACCCTGCCGCCCAGCGCTGCAGTGTGGGGACTGTAGCGTATTTGGGCTGTGCCTACGAGCCGTCTTGTGACAGCCTGGTTAAGAAAGCGGGGTCTTGGCGCTAGACGGACCCCCCCCTCCCCCCGACAGACACCCCTGCGGAATGCGCCCTCTCTTCCCTGGACTTCCGTACCCCCCCCCCCCGCAGGCCGGCGCGGGACGGACGAGCCCCCAAGGCCCCCGGAAAGCCGCGCCGCCAGCTGGCCTTAATCAGGGAGAGAGGCCCCGAGTCACACCCCGCAGCCCGGAGCAGGGGAACCAGAAATCACCGCCAATGCAGCCAGAACCACGCCTCGCTCCGGGGAGGGATGGAGGGAGGGAGAGAGGGAGGGATGGAGGGAGGGAGAGAGAAAGAGAGAGAACATGAGAGAAAAAAGAGACCTGCCTTATTTTTTTTTTACAGTCCCTTTGTTTAAACACTATACGTTCTGTGGTAAAATAGAGAAACAGAGCAGAAGAAAGGGTGTGCAAGAGGGAGAGAGCGAAAGGAGAGCAGGAGAAAGAGAAAGACTGAACATGAGGGAGAGAGAGCAAAGGGAGAGCAGGAGAAAGAGAAAGAGTGTGCGAGAGGGAGAGAGGGCTGGAGGGAGAACAGGAGAAAGAGAAAGAGTGTGCGAGAGGGAGAGAGGGCTGGAGGGAGAACAGGAGAAAGAGAAAGAGTGTGCGAGAGGGAGAGAGGGCTGGAGGGAGAACAGGAGAAAGAGAAAGAGTGTGTGCGAGAGGAAGAAAGAGCGAGAGGCAGGGCCAGCCTGATTTAACACGACAGTGAAGGGCTGAGGGGATATTCCTCAAGAAGAGCAGTGATGGCGGCGGCTCATTCATGTGTACTGTCATGCCACTGATACAGTGCGGCTGGGGGAGCTGGGTAAAGCAGTGCTGGGGGGGGGGGGGGGGGGGGGGGGGGGGGCGAGGGGGGAGGGGGGAACTAACGGCAGAATTAAACTGTAGTACTGAAGGCGGAGGAGAAAAGGACACAGAAAGCAAGGAGGCCGGCCTGGCCTGACAGCCCCCCGCAGACCCGACGAAACGAACAGAGGCGCAGCCTTTGGCCAGTTAACCCCCCCTTTAGGAAGACCCGTCGATTCCACGCCGCTTCATCGCGGCCGACAGCGTCCGGCAGCGATCCCGTCCGGCCCGATGGCGAGCGGCTGGCCCTCCCGAGCCTCGTAAGAGCGACTGCACAGCTCAGTACTGAAACGCAGCGCACAGGGCCTAGCCACGGTGTGAGCCTCACATTCAACACATTTTCACGGCAGCATTACAGATGAGTCGGCCAATAGAAGTGCAGGATTCCTTTACAGAAGAATAAATTAATTATTTTTTTTAAAAGGCTTTCATGTCCATAGCTCCTGCACCACCATTTCAATGCTTTAAAGATGACGTACTTGAGATGACATTTGTGGAGGGGAGAGGGGGACATTTAAGATTCTAATTATGCGGGGGTCACAAGCCGACTGAAAACACACACCTTCCTGTCGAGGATCACAGAGGTCGCGTAGAGCGAGCGCGTCCAGGAGGACGACCCCGACCCCGGCCGCGACCCCTCTCAGCGACACGCACGCAGACGGCCTCTGCTCTCTCCGCCTCGCCCGCGCTTTCAAGAGACGCGTCAACCCCCGATCTGGGGAGATGAAAGCCCGCAGTCCGGCAGGGGGGAGGGGGAGCGAGGACGGCCATCCCTCCTTCGCGGTTTCGCTCTTTTTCCTTTTTCGCTCGTTTTTGCTTTAGCTTTAGCTCTCTCAGCGGCAGGAGATGTCCCGGGCCATTTACCGTGGCGACTCCGGCTAAACGAGAAGGACGTTCGGCCCTCCTGCGGTTCTGTTGTGGCTGAGAGTCGAGAGCTTCCCACCCCCGAGCCCAAGGTTTTTTCCCGTTGGGTTCAAGGTCACACGTCTCTTTCACTCTTCTGCGTTCCACATGGCAATGGGGCTGCAGGAACGCGTGAGCACAACAATGCGTACAATCCAGGGGCGAGAAGCGTCAATCGAGCGGAACGAAGATCTTTCCGGTCTTCGAAGAGAAGCTCGCCGTGTCACACACGCCGTGACTATCGGCACTTCCTTCAGAAGGCCAAGTGTCCCCCGTCGGCAAGAAAGCATCCTGAAAACCGAGAGGAACTCTCGAGACTTTGCACGCGTGGAAACTCCACGTCGAACCGCACGCGGGAATGTGTTAACGTCCTAGCGTGCGATTTAACAAAAGCGGGGCATTTTGCGTGACGGACGCCCCGTTCGCGCGTGGCCCCGGACGTCCCCGTCCCCGTGCGTGGGAGAGTTCGCGTTCGGGTTGAACGGCGGCGACGCCAGCGGGACGACCAACCGAAAACGGCCGCGCTCGCCAGACGCGTCGTTTCGCATTTTAGTTTTCCTTTTTCCAGACAAAAAAGCCCTGCCGCAAAGTAAACATCACAGCAACGGATAAAAAAGCGCTAATCTGGAGCGAAGGCTCGGCGCGTTCGATGATCGAGGTTTTTAGGCGGAGCCATTTGCCGGGATTAGCCGCAACACAATGAGCCAGAGCCGACAGGCCGGAGAATAGCGAGCGCCGCCGGTCGCGGTGGCATCCCATTGTAAATTCCCAACGCATTGACTACCCCATTGAGCACTGACTGGCCCGTCTGGCTTTCATCCAGAAACATGCTCGATTTCATTTTAGTGAGTCGTAGAGCCTGTGACAGGAGTAAGTATGATTAATTATTCTGAGGGCTGGACGGCAGCCCCAGCGGGCCTGGGTGAAGAACGGGAGGCAGGGTAGTGTAATGGGCGAGGAGCCGGACTTGTAACCTAAAGGTCGCAGGTTCGATTCCCGGGTAGGACACTGCCGTTGCACCCTTGAGCAAGGTGCTTAACCTGCATTGCTTAGGTATGTTTCCAGCTGTATAAATGGATGCTATGTAAATCCTATGGATGCCATGTAAATCGTATGTAAACGTTGTGCAAGTCCCTCTGGATAAGATGCTAAATGCCTGCAATATAATGTAATGTGAGAAGCGTGACTGGAACGCTCAATAGGCACGCACAAGCGGAGAAGGAGTTTTTGTTCCTTTATTTTCCTCCTTCTTTATTCATTTTCTTTGGTCTGAGGTAATTCAGCAGAAATGCGGCTGGTGCTCCAGGTGTCGATGAACTACCGACTGAGATCAAGCGCCTGCTCCCCGCCACCTGCGTCTGCAGTCGACAGCCAATCAGCCGTCACCCCCCCCCCCCACCCCCCGAGAGGACTGCCTTCCTCGTTAACCAAGGCTAAACAACGCAGGGATATTCTACGCTAGCATCTGAGCTGGTCTCAATGCTTCAGAGCAGCAGACGCCGTTGTGACGCCCTATATAAGAGAGAGATGCCTGGATAAGAGTAGGCCAGGTTAATGCAGAAGGTACGACCAGTCACAGGGATCAATGGAAGGTCAATGAGCCATTAAGAGGAGTCATTTATGTGCTGACCTGGGCTCTGTTACTCAGTAATTAATGCAATCAATTATTTCGCTTTCTCCTCCCACTGTTTTAATGCTAACGAGAACTATTCTGGCAAAGAAGAGCAGCCCGGCAAAAAAAAATCTACAAAATACAAAACACCCACACGAGCTCAGTCACTGCAGCACAACACGCATCTGCACGATTGGTTAAAATAAAATAAAGAAATAAAATCCCATCAAATTAATTGCTGGTAGGCTTCCACTGGGTATTGCAGCATGCAGATACGCCTGGCTGCACTTCAGACTGAACGAGCCGCCAAAATTCGGGGCTGTTGTTTTGGCTCTGGCGGGACGCTTTGTTACCTGACAGGAAACCAAATTTTAAAAATAAAAAAAAATAGCTTTAACCATGCCAAGTACGATATCAGGCCATTTCGTCCATAATTTCAAAAAACATTATTACCGCTTTCACGGGCACATTATCTTTATAACGGAGTATAAAGTGGAGTTTTTGAACGCTGCATTCGGCATTCGGTCGAACGCTCACAAATCTCGCCGTTTTGCTATTGCGCTGTTTTTATCCGGGCTCCCGGAGCGCGGGGCCCGCGTAACCTCTCAGCATTCTTCCCATCAGGCCCGGCGTTCGCTCGGGGCGATATGACGGCGACGGAGGTCAAACGAAAAAAAAAAAAAAAAAGCGGGAGGGCCCATCTCCGAAGCGGAGGCGGCGGCGGCGGGGCGGCGGTAAGAGGAGGAAGGAGCGGGGTTTTTATTTATCTTTGAATTAGGGCCGGGTATCGGGGAGCCGAGCGGAATGCTAATGCGCGATCCGCCGGGGCCTCGGCAAGCGCTTTTATTCTCCGAATTGCTGGAGGGCAGCGAAGAAAAGCCTTTCAATTAAAAGTTTGTTAGCGCCGTTCATTAAAGCTTCTGATCGTTAATATATTTTTACTCTCCCGCCGAAGAAAGCGAGAAGGGTGGACGGGAAAAATCTGGCGTTCTGCGCGGGGGTGGGGCGGGAGGGTGGGGGGGGGTGGTCTCGGAGGGGAAATGAATAATGAATAATCGTATGGGCGCAGGGGCGGGATCTCTGTAAACCGGGGAGGATGAAAGAAGAGGATTGTGGGTATTTTCATCACTCCTCCAGGTTCTGCTAACTGCAGCGTACGTTTCTCCTTCCATCATTCACCGCTTGCACTCCGAAGCCATTATGTCAGGCGGTAATGCATTGCATCAGCACGACGGCAGGTTTTGTAAACATGCATTTAACATATTTGTAGCAACCTGCTGGAATTTATTTATTTATTTATTTTTTTGGTGATTTGCTTTCTTGGCCAGACTCCCGCGGTGATTTGTAACGCCCGGCCCGTTCTTCAGACGGCGCGCCTGTTAGGGTCCGGGCCCGTAATGGAGACCGCACACACCGAAGTGCGGCGTTCCTCCCCGCCAAATGGCCAAACGCGTCTAAATGGCGGTGGGAGGAATGAACCACGGAATGCGATCGGGGTAATGCCAGCCAGGAAAGAGACACCCTGCGGTACCGCGCTGCACTGAGCGCGCTCGGTCCGAGGGACCGCACAGCGGTCGGAAAGGCGCTGGGTCGTGCCGAAACCGGGGGCTGGGGAAACTGTGGGAAAAAAAGGCACCTTGAAATGGAAAACCTCAAAATCCCCCAGTAACCCTGACGACGGTAGATTCTCACCACGTTGAAGTCCAGGTTCTTCTCCACCCACTCGGTGGCGGCGTCAAACTCCTCGTACATCTCCATGATGTACAGCGTGTCCAGGGCGTCCACGATGGTGGCGCCCTGGATGCTCCCTGTGGAAGAGAAAAGAGAATGGAGAACAACATGAGACTTTACACTGAGGAAGAGAGCACAGTACAGAGAAAAGCATGAGACTTTACACTGAAGAAGAGAACACAGTACAGAGAAAAGCATGAAAGAGCTGGACGCTCCACTTGGATATTTGAAGTAATTCAGGCCAAACCCCAATCCCTAGACAGCAACGCCCCACCGAGGATTTGAACCTGCAACCTAGATTACATACACCTTTACCTAGACCAACCTCACATTGTAACACACTAACAATTTATAGAACTTTACATTCAAAGAAGCAAATTGGGTTAGGTCCCTTGCTTCAGGGTACAAGAGCGGTTCCCCGACTAGGAACTGAACTTGCAACCTCTGAATCGTAACCTACATATGCGGCGTAGCATAATTTATAGCGCGGCACTGGTGCTACAGCAACCCTCTCAGGACTAGGATGACATTGCAGCAGGATGAAACAGAGGCACAACCGGGCTTTATGCCGCACGGCTGCGTAGCTACAGATACTCGGCTATCACCGAACGCCGGGAGCCCTCCACCGGGGGCCAGGCTTTTCATCCGCGCGCGGCAGCCTCAGACCGCCTCTTTCCCCGGGCCAAACTCCCAGCGACCGCCGATCGGATTACATCTCAAACAACGGCCGCCGCTGGTCTGGTCCGGCCGAACCAATGACACGCCGCCGTTCCGCTTAATTAACATAAAAACCCTGAGATAAATTCAATCACGGGGCTATAAATAAACACAAATACAGCGTGAAAAAGGGGCCAGCTTAAACTCGCCAGTTTTCCTATTCATCATAAGGAGGAGAGCGAGCGGAATTGGCTAAGTGCATTTAGTGCTCTAATGGCATAAAATTGTATCAGAGTAAATGGGAAAAGTGGGACTATAACATTACAAAACGCCATAAATGTCCTTCCATGTACACAGAAACGCGCGGCGCCCGACGCTAGCGTTGGTGTAGAGCGAGTGTTTTTAAATGGCGGGCTCCGAATCAGAGCCCTGAACAGAGAGACGGACGCGGGCCACAGATCTCCCCCGCGGGGCTTGGTTTCAGCCTAAATGTCACGCGTAGCGGCGGGGAGGGGAAAAACACCGGCGGCCGATCCGATCCGCGGAGGAGCTTTCAGTCACGGCGAAGATCCGACCGAACGCCGAGCGTAAAGTTAAAGCAGATTCATCACCGCTAGAGAGAGGGCGCCAGGAGCAAGGCATGCTGGGAAGAATAACGCGGCGGCGGCGGCGGGTTCCCCGGGGGGAAAGGGATGTCCGAATACGGGACGGTGGCGCGGGACGGTGCGAGGCGTTTTGGAATGGCCAATCAGAGTCCAGACTTTAACCCAACTGAGAAGAGGCCTGACCTGAAAAGAGCTGTCCATGCAGGAAACCTGAGAGCAACACTGGAGCAGTACTGTAAGGAGGAATCTAAAATTCCACCTGACTATTGTGTGAGCATTACTGGCAGCTATAGAGAACATTTGGGGGGGGGGGGTTATTGCTGCTAAAGAGGTCACTCCAGTTACTAGACACAAGGGTTCACACGCTTTATCCAGCCTGAACTGTGAATGTTCAGACAGTGTGTTCAATAAAGACGTGAAAAGTGCAATCGATTGTGCGTTATTAGTTCAGGCAGAACGTGTTTGTCTATTATTGTGACTTAAATGAAATTCAGACCACATTTAAAATGCAATTAATGCCAAAATCCAGGCAATTCCAAAGGGCTCACAAACTTTTTCCAGTAACAGTATATAATGACACAGTCCACCTCACTTACAGTATTTGGATATGACTGTATGGCCAGCATTAATCATAGACGTCTTTCATGAATGCTAATAAGGGTCTTGCATTAGGGATGGAGCTTCTCTTCCTGACAAGCTGCTTCTTGCTCTTTCGCATTTTCAGCGCTGAATTATTGAAGTCCTCAGCTTGCCTTTCAAATTTATTTCTCAGAGATTTCATTAACCTGACACTTCCGCTATTTCCCATGAGGGTGAGAGATTATGAGGGGGGAGGGGAAATCATTTTTTTAAAATCATTTTAACAAAATCCTGGGGATTATGAGAACCTTGGAAAACATTTTTTGTAACATGTGCACACACATGTGCATACAAACGTGCACACGCATGCACACACACACACTCACTTTCACACACACCCACCCCCCACCAACACACACACACACACACACACATATACCCCCCTCCCCACGTACACACACACACACACCACTCCCCACACACCCACCCACGCACGCACACACGCACACACATAGATACACACACCTGCACACACACGCACACCCCCCCCCCCACCAACACACACACACACGTGTACACACACCCCCATACACACACACACACACACACACCTATACCCCCGTCCCCACACACACACACACACACACACACACACAAAGAGGCGCGCACGCACGCACGCACGCACGCACGCACGCACACACACACACACACCCACGCACAAGCGGGACTGAGTGAAGCGAGCTCTGAAGCCTGTGCTGGCGCGCTCTGCGGCAGACAGGCTTTGATTTGAGCGTCTCTCTCAGAGTGCACCTTCTCAGGGGCCGGCGTAATCAAGCACCACTCGCCGCTCGACGCCCTTCGTCCGCCGCCGCCCCCGACAGCCAGGAGCTGAGTAGTCATCCTCGGCCGGGGCCCCGAGGCCGGGGCAAGGTTCAAACCCGCCATGTCTGGCGGCAGACTGCAGCCGTCTGGATCAATGCTCCTCTTCACTTGATTCGCGGGTTAATGGTGTCACTCCTCCAACTTCGGGAGTCTATATTTAATTATGCGGAAAACTGAGGCAAGCCGGAGTGTTTTCCGTTAGGCTTTTAAGTGCATTACGTCTTCTGAATTTAAAAAAATACATGTTCCATTTTATGCAATGTATGTTTTTTTTAACCCAAAAATAAAATCCATTCCAATCAAATTCAGACCTCCTTCAGCTGGTCCTCCAACTGCTCTGAGGTCCTCATTTTCCTGGGTAACGTCCTCACAGAAGAGTATTAGCCAGGTGTGCTCTCACGGTTTCATTCCATGGTATCCATGGCGTCTTCTACGCCGTCTCTGATGTTGCCATGCAACTTCTTCCCGTCTGCGTGGCGGCCCGGCTTAGCGCCATTTCTGTCACGCCGTTTGGCATGTGCCGCTTTGCGCCCCGGCCCACGGTCTCGTCCCCGAAAACGCAGCCGCGGCGCGATTAGGGAACGCGGATGTGATGTGACACGTGCAGCCGTGGAAAATGACTGCTCGCAGACAGCCTTATTCGTGCGATCATGGGCCAGATTAAAAATAAAAATGAAAAAGCTGTACATCATTGACTGTGGGTCTCTCCGATACATTTCACAAGTGGCAACAGCTTTCTCCTGGTATCCTGTTCCACTGGGAAAGGTACTGAGACTGTGGTATCCCTCCCAGTATCCAGTTCCACTGAGAAGGGTACTGAGACTATGGTATCCATCCCAGTATCCAGTTCCACTGGGAAGGGTACTGAGACTATGGAACCCCTCCCAGTATCCTGTTCCACTGGGAAGGGTACTGAGACTATGGAACCCCTCCCAGTATCCTGTTCCACTGGGAAGGGTACTGAGACTATGGTATCCATCCCAGTATCCAGTTCCACTGGGAAGGGTACTGAGACTATGGAACCCCTCCCAGTATCCTGTTCCACTGGGAAGGGTACTGAGACTATGGAACCCCTCCCAGTATCCTGTTCCACTGGGAAGGGTAGTGAGACTATGGTACCTCTCCCAGTATCCCGTTCCACTGGGAAGGAAAATAAGATTATGGGTGGCTGCTGCTGAATGTTAATTGTGCCATGACAGGGACAGATTTTTTTGTTTTTTTCCACCTTCCAAGTGGATCAATCTTGCTGCCTCTATTGTGACCTGATTTTCACAATGCCCTTTCTTATAGCTCAAAATGTTAATCAAAGTACCAAACAACAATACCAGACTGGGGGGAAAAAAACAAAACAACAACAAAAAAAGCAAGCGGTTTTTATCAATTCTCTCTTATGACAACAATGAGCGGCCTCTTAAAGAGGACCTTGTTTATAATTTCTCCAGGGAAATCGATTAAGCCCAACAGGCTCCTCTCCAGCGGCCACCTCTTAATGCATTTCCGCCACACAAAAGAGGCCGGTGACTGATGTTAGCGTGTCAGCTAACCGGCGGCGGATGCATCATCTCCGAGCCCCCCCACCCCCGCGCTTCATCAGACGCCCTCCTCTCTCCTCCTCTGCCCTCCGCACGTCTCCCCACAGCACAGCGCCCATTTACTGACGGATGATTCCCGCTAATAGAGTTCCCACATCGTTAGCGACAGCGTGTCAAACGAGGGCCGCGGCTGTGAGCGGAGGTGATCCGCCGACTAAACGAAGCGACGACGCTCGGAGAAAAAAAGGCAGCCTTCGCCTTCGAGAGTCGGCAAAGGTCGTGCTAGGTGTAGCCTCTCTAGGAAAACGGGGTCCGAACGTCTCTTCGTGTCGTGTCGCCCCCCCCCCCCCCCCCCCCCCAAATATAAAAGCTCGCGCTATCGAACGAACGGGGGTTCTGAAATGTTTCGACGTCCCTAAAAAGCTGAGGCGTAGCTCAAGGAGCCTGCATTCGCCAGAATGCCTCCTTTTCAGCTCCTGAAGGCCGCTGCTCAGGAGCATCAGCGATGCAATGAAAGTGGTCTGCACACTGCGAGAAAAACTTTATACAAACCCGACAAAGCAGAGAAAGCGGAGTTAAAAGGACTTCACATGTACACACTTCAAAGACATTCCAGACAGACGGTATTAGGACATTCCGAATTCCAAAGACATTCTTTTATTCTTCCCCCGGTTTCAGTGCTGCTGAGAACTTGCTAAAAGCAACCCACTGATGTTCCGTAAAAAGGAATAAAAGATCCAGAGTTCCGCCCGCTGCCTAGCGTGTCACGCGCCACGTACCCCTTTAGCGCTCTGAAAAGCTTCAGGGTCCCCCGAGTCAGACCGCAGGTGGAACGTGCTACGCGCTCGTCAAGCTAGCGGCCTTCGCGTGCGGGTATTTGCGAATTCTCGGGACGTCCGACCGGAAAGTTTCCCCGGGTTTAGTATTCTGTATTGAGTAGCGCTCCGGCCGGCCCTCTGGGTAAATTGCTAAATTGCAGGGTTTGGCCGCCGAGCGAAGGCTCGAACCCGGAGCCAGGCTTTCTCCGCTGACGGTGACGGACGGGCGCTGGCGCGGGAGCCATTAGGTAATTATTCAGGACGCTGGCTGCCGCTCGGTCCTTTCGGCCTGCTGCAGGCGAGCCGGAGAACAGCCCAGCCTCTCTGCTGCAGGAACGCGTCCTTTGACAGAAAGTATGAAAGCACGCCTCCCTCATTTCCACCTATATTACCTGCCAGGGCGACGCGCCAGTGAGCTGAGGAAATGTTCTGGGACAACAGAAAGAAAACAAAACGAGAAAAAAAAAGAAAAAGAAAAAGAAAAAAAAAAGCTGTGGTTTTCTGGCTGTTCAGGAGAACCTGAAACTGGAGACAATAGCGGGGCATTGTTCATATTGTGTTCCATTAGACATGGCTCGTGCTACAGATGCCCAATTTGATAGAAGACCGGCTGCATTGTGTTTCTGTGTTGCGTGTGTGTGCATGCGTGTGTAAGCATGTGTGGTGTGTGTCTGAGCGTGTGTGTGCGAGAGTGCGTGAGCATGTGTGTGTGTGTCAGCCTGTGTGTGTGTGTGTGTGAGTGTGTGTGCGCGAGCGTGCGTGAGAATGTGCGTGTGTCAGTGTGTGTGTGTGTGTGTGTGTGTGTGTGTGTGTGTGTGTGTGCCTGTGAGACAGTAGGCTTCCTGGAGAGGGCTTAAGGAAATAAACACAGATATGTTGTTCTTGGCAGAATGCCCGTGCCATGAACGTGGAAACAAGAAGTGATACATCTGAGGAGGGGGGGAGTGGGGGAATGAGTGAGTGAACGAGTGAGAGAGAGCAAGAGAGAACATGAGAGAGGGAGACATAAAATATGAAAGGAGATCTGAAAGGAGAGAGAATGAGAGAGAGTGAGAGAGAGATAGAATGTGAGTATAAGAGTATTAGTGTGTATGTGTGTGAGAGAGAGTGAGACAGAGATAGAGTGTGAAAGTATTTGCGTGTGTGTGAGACAGAGTGTCTCTCACACACACCCGTACACATGTGTGTACGGGTGTGTGTGAGAGAGAGAGAGAGAGAGAACGAGAGACAGAGAGAGATAGTGTGAGAGTATGTGTGTGTGTACGGGTGTGTGTGCGTGTGTAAGAGAGAGACAGAGAGAGAGAGATAGTGTGAGAGTATGTGTGTGTGTACGGGTGTGTGTGCGTGTGTAAGAGAGAGAAAGAGAGAGAGAACGAGAGACAGAGAGAGATAGTGTGAGAGTATGTGTGTGTGTACGGGTGTGTGTGCGTGTGTAAGAGAGAGAAAGAGAGAGAGAACGAGAGACAGAGAGAGATAGTGTGAGAGTACGTGTGTGTGTACGGGTGTGTGTGCGTGTGTAAGAGAGAGAAAGAGAGACCGAACGAGAGACAGAGAGAGAGATAGTGTGAGAGTATGTGTGTGTGTACGGGTGTGTGTGCGTGTGTAAGAGAGAGAAAGAGAGAGAGAACGAGAGACAGAGATAGTGTGAGAGTATGTGTGTGTGTACGGGTGTGTGTGCGTGTGTAAGAGAGAGAAAGAGAGAGAGAACGAGAGACAGAGAGAGATAAGCCGCGTTTCCACCGAAATTACCCGGAACTTTCAGTCCCAGGAACTACTTTACCAGGAACTAAAAGGTTCCTTCAGCCAATGGTTGTCTGCGTTTCCACCGGGGTCTAAAGTACCGCGAAGATTAGGCAAATTAGCCCACTGACGTTGTCGTCGGTCCATCTGTCATATGATTTATTCTGTAACCCCATACTACCACCGAAGTAGCCTACATTATTTTCTAATAACCGGGACAGCCCGGAGGGGTTTATTCCACTTATATACAACGGGTTACCAACAATGACTATATATGGTTACTTTTGTATTTATTGATTTTCATATATCCTCTCAAACACATTCATTAACAGCAGAAAACATGCACACGTTGTAAACAATTAGCTGTTTTATTACTTTCTGGTCGTCAATTCCATATAGGCTAATCGCAAAATGACAAGAATAGAACGAAAACTCGGACTTGCGTGAAAATGTAAATTAGTAGTGGTACAGCCACCGTTTGCTTTCCTTCGAAGTTACTGCTAGCCGAGCAGCGAAGTGTGCCCTCCAGATGCGAACCATGCACCATAAATGAGTCCATAGTCTTCCTGGTCTTTTCGTGGAATTGAAAAATGGCAGTAAAATTGAGTAAAATTACGGCAGTCTGAAAAAGCTAAAGGGAAGATTACTAGAATTAACCTGTTATTTTACCCGGATAAAAAGTGCGGAAGGTGATTTCCAGTTTGCTCGTACTGTATCACCAATGTTAATTATGCAGAACTACCGCATACCTCACATAACTGTATCAAACGTTTTGAGTCAATTACAACGGGCTAACAAAGAAAATCCGGAAGAAAATATTCAGCAACCGAATTAATCCGTTTGAATGTTTTGGTAGCCTACGTAATGCTGTCCCAGCACGAATGCTTAGCATTTTATAAAAACGAATACTAAAGCAAGAAAAGAACAGAAGAGCACACGTTATAATTCCAAGACGTTGATAGGCTATAACCAAAAGTAGGCTACTGCGCCGCATAACATACAAGTTTGATTTGAAGTTATTATGAAAATAAATTAGTTTGCCGCTGCATATTTTCAAACATGGCGGGTAATGGCGGAAAATAAATACAACACAAACGCTACGAGTTCTCGACCAATCAGAAATGTTCAGCGCTGCAAGCTCCACCCAAAAGGTTCCTGTACTTTCGGAAAGTACTACCCCCCGAGCAGGAACGTTTTGGGGGGTAAAACAAAGCCCCCAGAACTAAATTTAGACCCTAGTTCCTGCGGTGGAAACGCACTGAGTTCCTCAAAAGGTTCCTAGTTCCGGGGTATAGTTCCTGCGGTGGAAACGCGGCTATAGTGTGAGAGTATGTGTGTGTGTACGGGTGTGTGTGCGTGTGTAAGAGAGAGACAGAGAGATAGTGTGAGAGTATGTGTGTGTGTACGGGTGTGTGTGCGTGTGTGTGTTAGAGAGAGAGAGAGAGAGAACGAGAGACAGAGAGATAGTGTGAGAGTATGTGTGTGTGTACGGGTGTGTGTGCGTGTGTAAGAGAGAGACAGAGAGACAGAGAGAGATAGTGTGAGAGTATGTGTGTGTGTACGGGTGTGTGTGCGTGTGTAAGAGAGAGACAGAGAGACAGAGAGAGATAGTGTGAGAGTATGTGTGTGTGTACGGGTGTGTGTGCGTGTGTAAGAGAGAGACAGAGAGATAGTGTGAGAGTATGTGTGTGTGTACGGGTGTGTGTGCGTGTGTAAGAGAGAGACAGAGAGATAGTGTGAGAGTATGTGTGTGTGTACGGGTGTGTGTGCGTGTGTAAGAGAGAGACAGAGAGACAGAGAGAGATAGTGTGAGAGTATGTGTGTGTGTACGGGTGTGTGTGCGTGTGTAAGAGAGAGACAGAGAGAGAGAACGAGAGACAGAGAGAGATAGTGTGAGAGTATGTGTGTGTGTACGGGTGTGTGTGTGTGTGTAAGAGAGAGAAAGAGAGACAGAACGAGAGACAGAGAGATAGTGTGAGAGTATGTGTGTGTGTACGGGTGTGTGTGTGAGAGAGAGAGAGAGAGAGAGAGAACGAGAGACAGAGAGAGATAGTGTGAGAGTATGTGTGTGTGTACGGGTGTGTGTGCGTGTGTAAGAGAGAGACAGAGAGATAGTGTGAGAGTATGTGTGTGTGTACGGGTGTGTGTGCGTGTGTAAGAGAGAGACAGAGAGATAGTGTGAGAGTATATGTGTGTGTACGGGTGTGTGTGCGTGTGTAAGAGAGAGACAGAGAGATAGTGTGAGAGTATGTGTGTGTGTACGGGTGTGTGTGCGTGTGTAAGAGAGACAGAGAGATAGTGTGAGAGTATGTGTGTGTGTACGGGTGTGTGTGCGTGTGTAAGAGAGAGACAGAGAGATAGTGTGAGAGTATATGTGTGTGTACGGGTGTGTGTGCGTGTGTAAGAGAGAGACAGAGAGATAGTGTGAGAGTATATGTGTGTGTACGGGTGTGTGTGCGTGTGTAAGAGAGAGACAGAGAGATAGTGTGAGAGTATGTGTGTGTGTACGGGTGTGTGTGCGTGTGTAAGAGAGACAGAGAGATAGTGTGAGAGTATGTGTGTGTGTACGGGTGTGTGTGCGTGTGTAAGAGAGAGACAGAGAGAGAGAGATTAGGGCAGTATTTCTCGGGACGGGGGGAGAGAGCAGGGTCTGCCGGCCAGGTGCAGGGCAGGATTAATCACATGCTGAGCAGGGCCGCGGTGCTCTAATGAAAACCAGGTAGGGGGGGAGGAGAGGGGGGTGGGGGGGTGGGGGGGAGGCCTTAGTTACAGGGCAGGCCTAGGAATCGCACGCCCCGCGTTCCCCTCTCACCCACCCCCCGTGATAAATCTCCCCCTTCCGGCGTTCCCCGCTCGCCACGGGGGAGCGCTGCTCGTTCCGCAAACCCCCGCGGGACGTCCTGCCGCAGGCGGGGGGGGGTGGGGGGGGACCCGGCCCACGGAATACCGAACGGGTAAATGAGATGCACCGCGTGTGCCGCGTTCGCCGGTCCTTCCTCTTCCTCGCGGCCCCGGATGCGCCGAACATCAAGGGCGGTGCTCACCGGCCCGGCGGGGGAAGGAAAGACAGCCGCGGAATGCTAATGGAGCCGCGGGCCTTTCTGCTGAAGAAGCCCGCGTCCGCGCCGCATGTCTGATCTTCCATTAAGGAACAAAATAAAAGCCTTTTTTAAAGGGATCTGGTTAATAATAAATATTTGCGTGTGCGTGCGTCTATGCGTGTGTGTGTTTGTGCGCGCGTGTGTGCGCGTGCTTATGTACGTAGTTCTTATGTGTGTTTCTGTGTGTGTGTGTGTGCGTGCGTGTGTTTATGTGCAGGTGTGTGTGTGTGAGCTTATATGCACTTCTGCGTGTGTACCTGCGTGTGTGTGTGTGTGTGTGTGTACGTGTGAGCACACGGTAGGTTAAGCAGACAGACAGACTTGGTGTACATGCTGGGTTCTGTCTCTCCCAGCTCGTAGCTCCTACTTAGCCTCTCAGAGCGAAACGCGATGACGGGGTCGTGACCCCTCACAGCGAGGCTCGTCCGCGCGCGGGCGCTCCCCGCCGTCGCCCCCCCCCCCCCCCCCCCCCCCGCCCCCCGGCGGCCGCACGGCGCCGTCAGCGCTCGCGGTCCGACAGCAGAGCTCCGTTTCCAGGGGGTGGAGCCGGGCCAGGACGACAGATGGGAGCGCGTTTAGAAACTCCGCCAGGCCAGACGCTTCGTTCGCCGGGGGTTCTGGGAGCGGGATCATCAGCATGCGAACGCACCTCCGTAAAAAATTTTTGGCGGCGCCCGCGTCTCCGAGGGCGTCGGCCCGGGACGCCAGACGGCGTCCGTCGGCACTTTTCCCGCGGAAGCGAGGGACGGGACGCGTCAAATGAGAGCGAGGGTTCGAAGCGGCAGCGAGACTTCAAACGACGAGGCTCGTCACCCGGAAACGGCGGCAGCTGGCCGCACTTCGCGGGCGATGTTTAAGTTACGAGGCGGCCGCTTCCCGTCGTCTACGCGCTGTACGCCGCTTTCTTGGCGCGAGCGCTCGATGAGTTTCTCTTCCCCGCTGGGGGGTGGGGTGGGGTGGGGGGGTTTAGGGGGAGTTGCAGTTGCAGTTGTTAGCGGTTCGGCCGGATGAATCGACTTCCGTTGATACCCCCGCGGCCGCATGCCACGGCAAGATGGCGTCCTCGGAAGATGACTCATCACTATTCACGCTTTCTGCCTCCTTGGGCTGGAGTCAGCAGGAAGCCGCCTCCCCCCCCCCCGATGCGTCTCCCCGTCCGTAGAGCAGGTGCTGATGAATGCGCTGCACGCCAGCGCAGAGGTAGCCCGTCGGCTCGGCTGAGCTTTATGTCCCGGCGCAATTTGGAGGGGGCGCACAAGGGGACCTCACCGTGTGCAGGAGCAGGGTGCGAGAGGAGGGGGGGAGATGTGTCCCGCACTTTTCTTTGAGGAGCGTCCGGTGTGGAATACATCAGTCGCGAAGGTGCTTTAAAACGCGGCGTGACTCAGCAGGAGTGGGCGGGCGGACGCCAGGCAGGCGTTAGGGGCCCGCGCGGAAAAAGACGTCGGCGGCTTTCCCACAAAGGTGGACAGGACGGATCGGAACGGATCTTTCTCTTCGAGAGCTTCCTCTTCCTCTTCTCCTCAGTCGGTGATTACGGCGTAGCCGGGCTGCCAGTTTCGTTCCGCCCGTTGGGGAACGTTCGCGTGCATTGTCCCTAAACCGCTCTCGGAGACGACCCGTCGCTCAGCGCGTCAGACCCGTCGCCAGGACGCGGCTCCAGGCGGAGCGCGTTGCCCGCGGCGGCGTTCGCGACGGACGGGTTTGGGTTGAACAATGGTGCGTTGTGTAACCGAACACTGACTCCGCAGGCACCGAGCCTCGTGAATCTCTGCCCAAGCAGTCGCTAATCCTGTTCTCTGGCAACCGAAATCAAAAAATAAATAGATAAATAAAAAAATATAAAAAACATACAACAAACCTGTTTGCTTCCAGGCAAAAATTCACCTCTCTGTATCACCACCGCATTTCAGGTGACTCAGCTTCGAGAACACCGAGAGAAATGATTTCTCTCTCTCTCTCTCTCTCCTTTTCAGATTTTCTCTCGCCTTTCAACCCCCCACACTGTGCACCACCTCACACACTCAAACTGGGGCTGCGTTCCACACGATTCAGTTGGGTATCAGAGAAAAGGGCCGTTTGTACAGAGGCTGCGGGCAGCGCAGGTGCTTCACGGTCCAGCGGGTAAGTGAGTTCAGCGAGGTCCCGCTCTCTGAAGCCCGTCTCCGGGACCCGGGCCTTTCACCAGCCCAGCGGATCTTTAACCTCGCTGCAACGCTGCACCAGGGTGGCAGCAGGGCCTCCTCATAACGCTGGAGAGCGGAAGGTTCCAGAAGGTTCCACCCGCGCCCTGTCGAGGGGGGGGGACGGCAGCCCGGGCCAGCCCTCTTCCCGCCGGCTTATTACCCCCGTCCCTCAAAACGGGCCTTGAGACGAAGCAGAAAAGGCGCACCCCCCCCCCGAAAAGGCGGTCCGCTTTGGGGAGCGCCGTTAATGAAGTATCGATCCGAACACCTGGGCGTTCGGGGCTGGGCGCCATGGCGGCTCCTCGGGGCACCTCCCCGCGCACCTCCGGTCACACGCGCCCGGGAAAGAGAAAGGGAATCAGTCATCCTGCTCGCGAAACGCCGAAAGAAAGAGAGAGAGGCCCCGTGACATCGGAGGCGGCCATTGCTCTGGCGGGGAGGAGGGCCCGACGGCTTCCGCTCCCCCTCTCATCTCACTCCATTCACTCCCAGATCCGCTCAGCGGAGCCATTACCCAAAGCTGCTGACAGGGCCCCCACCGCACACAGCAGAGAACGACCTGACGCAGGCCCACACAATGTCAAAGACAAACGCACACACACACACAGACACACTCGTACACACACACGCGCGCACACACACACTAACTCACGCTTACATGCACACACAAACACGATTCAAAGGCAAACGCACACACAGACACACACACACACATACATACTCACACACATACATGCACACACAGACACACATGCACACGCACACACACAAAGTAGAGTCAGGCCTCACTTATAACCACTCTATATGGGGTGGAGGGGGGTCACTGGTTAAGTGCAGAAGGCGGTTAATAGATGGGGCTCTACCAGGGACTAGCCTTTAAGGGAGCAGACACTCAAGGAGCGCTACAACCGCTAACCCAGCAACCTGCGCGCTAACCGCTTAAGGAGGACAGTGACGGAGTGGCTTCACGGGCCCTTTAGTGCTGACTGCATATTCAGATTGGGAAAGGGTGGGGGGGGGGAAACGGGCTCGTAATTTAGACACGTTTCCTCGGGGTGGTAATAAAGCATCTCCCTTTGAATCCCTGCCAAACTGCACCGGTACTGCCGGCAGACAACGCAATTTTAATATTATGGATCACATTTAAACTAACAACGGATAGGAAATATTGCCTATACGCGCACGCACACACACACACACACATATACACACACACATGTACGTGCGCACACACACACATACGCACACACACACACGCACGCACACACATACGCACACATATATACACACGCATGTACGTGCGCACACACACACGCACACACATATACACACACGCATGTACATGCGCACACACACACGCACACACATATACACACACGCATGTACACGCGCGCACACACACATGCTCGCTCACACACACACACACGCACACATGTACGCGCACACACACACACATATTCACACATACGCAGACACACACACACATACAGAGGACCTTTATGGGACATGCATAAAAAGTCTTATCATGCTCCTTACACAAATACTCGTTTTCCCCCCTTTAAAGCCAGAGAAGCAGGCTGACGTCCTCGTTTTTCGTTTTCGTTCCGGCTTCAGACGAAACACAAAGACGTGAGTGGCAGGAGGCCTATTTCCGGGATCTCTGAAGTGCAGAGCCACGTATGATGTTTTATTCCTATCGCTTTCAGACTGTCAGCCCGCATTACACTCCATTTCCCTATTTGCTCTCTCGTGAGCCGGAGGCTGGCATTAGGAGACGTTACGGTAATCCGGTAAAGAAGGGGAGGGGCTTCGCGCTCGCTAACGGCTGTCGCCCCGTCCAGCGGTTATTCATCTTAACCGATAATCACTGATAACTCGGAGTGACAGATATGAAGAAGCTGGCAGAACTTCGGTAGCTTGGATACTGAGCTGCTCTTCACAGCCAAATGTAATTAGATTTTGCGCTCCTCTCAAGGATCGGGGTTCTGCTTTTACCCTTCCAGCAATGAGGCGCTGCGAGACTTCGCAGAGACAGTGACGAGAAGGCCGAGCGAAACGTCGGTCCTGAATTTTCTGAAGTGCGAAATGAAAATGAACACGCAGCAAACAGGCTAATTTTTTATGCACGGCGCATATGGTGGAGTCTGAAACATGCTGCGTGTCACACCAGCTCTTCCGCTGAATGTGGACGCAAAGCATTTTTACAGCCTTCAAAAACAGTATTTTTTCTCCTAAAAAACAGGACAGGTTCTGCTTCTAAACACTACAGCGGGCGTGGCTGCTTTGTCCCCGGCTTCCCCAGACAAACGGACGGGTTTGTCAGTCTGAGGTTTCTCTTTGCATGGTTGGGAGGAGCCACACAGACGAGTCCTGTCACCCACAGAGAACAGTTACAATCGCATTGGTAAAGATCCTTTATCTGTGTGACACAAGACCCCGTCACTCCACACAAAGACGGGGAAAAACCCCAGATTCGTGCTGGAATGGCCGACTTCTCTTCCCTGACAAAAAAGCGACTGTTGACAAAGCCTACTGTAAAGAAATTCCCCGTCCCTGGAATACCGGATGAACCAGGCACAGGTGACCGTGCCGACTCCGAGCAGCGAGGGACTAGCCAACAAAAGGCTTCTTTTAGCAAGCAGTCAGGGACACTCCCCCCCCCCCCCCCCCCCCGCCTGTAGAGGAACCACCTACAGGGTTCCCTCGAGGCCTCCCCACGGCTCCAAAGCCTGCTTTTGCCTGCATTCGCCTGCAGCGATGCATTCATCAGGCCTGCGATTAACCGCGCTGCGATTACTGCATCGTGCGCCCGGCCCGAGTCGCAGAGCTCGGGAGAATCCGCGCCGCGGTCCAGGCTTACCAAACGATCGCCGAACGGACATCGAACCCGGTCGGCCTGAAACGGAAGCGGGTTGCCCGCGGCTTCCGAAATTGATGTCGCGCTTAATAAAAAGGGGGGACGCGATGTGAGCCAAGACGCCCCAAACAGACTTTTAGGAGATTTTTAATATGAACCCTGGTGGGAGGGAGGGAGAGGACCGTCCTGGTATCACAAGTGCAAAATAAGAACTAGGACTGTCTACAGGCCTTAGGCCTTGCGTTAAATCTAATTATTGTAATACACCAAACCTTTTAAGCAGAACAGAAACTGCATTTTATTCATCTACTGAATAACAAATGTTATAATGATCCATAATGAAAAGTATGGGCGCTTGCAGGGAAGACAACTGGCAATTAACTTGTAATAAACATTGAAGCTTTTAAGTTAAATATTATTGACGAGGAGCCACTGTGACCTTTATATTTGACCTGGTGACCTGAAAAACAACACCGTCAGAACTGACAACAACTGTTGAACGTCATCTAATTCCATCAACACCACACGTATGTTTGAGAAAAACATTCTGACGCCTTTTTGACCTTTCGTCGCGACGATACAAAAGCCTCCACGTCGCAGCGATTGGTTGGGAAAAGCACACTGAAACGCGTCGCCAGCGATTTCCGGAAACGCGCCATTTTAAAAACCCGCTCCCACCTGCCGCGAGGTCGCGCACCGAAACTTTTCAAACTGTTTTAAGTAATCCGTGCAATCCGGAGCACTGTGCGGCACTCACCGTTCCATTTATTTACCCCTTTATTTATTTATAGCCGAGGGACGGCTCCCCTGTTAGCGGTTAAAGCGACCTTCCGCGGGGAGACGCCTTCTCTTCTCTCCCTGCTCCCGGGTCCTAAAGGGAGCCCGCTCGATTGCAGACGAGGGACAAGGTGGGGGGGGGGGGTCACCAGCAACGTGGTGATCAATGCCTCTGCTTCAGTTTCCCAGGTAAACAGACAGTCGCCGTGCCAATGACTGGGCCATGCATAATGCATCGGTCGGGCTCCCATTAGCCTAGCGCTCCCGTAAATTAATAACGCCCCCCCCCCCCCCCTTTCCGCTTGATTAGCGGCCGCTGACTGAGTTTATCTTTGGCGGGTCCCACTCAGATGGACTCCAGCGAGGGGGGCCAGGGAGAGCAAACCCCTCCGTTTTCGGGCAGGAGGCCCTCCGAGCTGGGCCAGGAAATAAAAGCCTGGCGTCGGAGGAGGCCCGCTGGTAACGGCCGGGCAGCGCCCCCCCCCCCCCCCCCTGTGCTGGTGTTCAGCCGGCGACGCCCCCGCGCCTTCATAAACCGCCGTGGCGGAGAGGGACGCCAGCGGCGGCGCCGGTGCCAGGGCGCACGACTCCAGCCTCCCTGGCTAAATTAAGGGGGTTAATCAAATCCGCTCCATAAATCCCCAGCCTGTCCTCCTGCCCACTGAACGGAGCTGGAGAACAGCAGGGGGGGGGGAACACAGAGGCTTTCACTGCACAGGAAAAGAGTGCCGGCGCAGCGCGGATGAATCTTTCATAAGATGAGGTGTGTGGTTAGGTCGCTGATTTGTTGGGTTGGGTGGCGCTCCGGTCACCCGCCCGAATGTTGCTCCGGGAAGCCGCCTGTAGCAGGGCTCCACTTGGGAGAGGAAGCTGGGGGGGCGAACTCGGGCAGCGCCCGCCCGGTTAAGTGGGCACACGTGCGCGGGGGGGTCGCGTCGCTAATCAGGCCGGGGTTTTAAAGTGCGCCGCTTTCCACAGCGGGCCACCGGACCGGAACCGCGCGCCGCGAGAGCGAAAAGCCGTCCTGCCGTTTCGATATCTCCGGTCTCGACTTTTTATTTTATTCAATCGTTTTCATAAACGGAGAAGATGCCGGCTTGTTTGTTTTGTTTGTTTATCCGCACGCTCTCCGGCTCTAATAAGAAAAGGGCTGGATCGAGCCGGTTTCCCGGGGTCCGAGTCGCCGCGCCCTTCCCCCGAGGCGTCGGCAGCGGCTTTCAGCTCCGATCAATTTATTTCGCCGCTCCCTTTGTCCAGAAAATGGCCGACGAGATTACGCGGAGGAAAGGACGAGACAATCGAGTTGGAAACGGCGCGTTAAGCAGGCCGCGACTTAATTGGTTTCATCTTGCCTCCGCAAAGCCGAACCGCGCTAATGCAGTCGCTTTTCTTCACAATCAATCAGCCACCTTCAGCCACAGCTTGAATTGAAGTCAACATTTAAAAAAAACAAAAAACGCTTAAATTACAAATATCCTTCAAAAAGTTTTCGCAGCACGAGCACAAAACACTTTTTTTTGATGCTTTTCTATCGGCGGTTCTGTGATCTATCGTTTCTAATTCTAAACTTTCTCCGGTTGATGAAGAGCCCGAAGATTAGGAAGACGTGAATATGACTTCTGCATGCAATAATCATGCTGGTGGCGCACATTACGTTACAATGCTAATTAAGGGCTGATTAATGTCGTGAAGCTATTTTGCTGTAAGTCATTATAAGAAATTAGTCTACCAGGCCAACATCATAAATCACGCCGTACCATCAAAACACAATCACGACAGCGCTCAGAGGAGCCATAAGCTAGGGGATCCTGCATTAAATAAGAGGTTATTACAACGCGCAAATCCATTTAAAAGGTATTAGCTTTGGGCCAAACGCAGTGCGAGACCGACGGAGGCCTCAAACAGGCCTCGTTAGCGCCCCCCGCAGGCCGCCGCATCCAGGAGAGAGGTCTGCTAAACGGGGGCTCATTCCGAAAAACCGGAGGAGTCAAAAACCGCTTGGCTTGCAAGGTAAAAAAAATCCGACTTCCGGTATCATTGGAACCTCTGGAGTGCCGCCCAAGGAGCGCTCGGGGAGAGACCGGCGATTACCGCACCTCGTACGCGGGAACTCTCGGGAAAATTTCGGAGCGCAGGAAAGTTGAAGCGCCCGGCGGCTGAAGTGGACCCTCGGACCTCGGGGAACGGGCGGGGGGCGAGAGCGCTGCCGCGCCCGGGCCCTGCGAGCCGCCGATCACGCGCTCGCGAAACGCCGCTCTTTTCATCCGGCCCGCGAAATTCGGGCCCTGCTTTTGCGGGGACGTGGACACGCCGCGAGCTCCCGCGCTTCAGAAAAGCCTAAACGCACCTTTATCTGCGATTGATCCGCGCTCGCTGTAGCCGTCTGGCCACGGCTGGGCGAATGTCTTTCTCTCCGGATTTAATTACGTCTTGCGCAGAGAAAGAAAGTGAAAGTCGAGAGTGAGAGTCGGAGAGAGGGAGGGAGGGAGGGAGGGAGGGAGGCAGAGAGAGAGAGAGAGAGACCACGGTAACGGTAATCCTTCATAATAACACAAATGTCACTTTAAATGAAAACAATCATGTAAAGAATAATAGGTTTCCCATGTACACACCACTCAGTCTATGTTTAATACAATTCAAAATGTTCTAGCTACTCACTTGCATAAATGTTTCACCTCCTTGGAGCATAAAATCTTCGTACCCTCACTGCGAAGTATTTAGAGCTTCGGTAGCAAAAGATACATTTGCAAAGTATATGTAACATATGTACATTCTGCACAGAACTGATGACACAATCAAACATCAGGTCACCGGTACAGATCCCACTACCACTAATGCGCCAACACTGCAATGCTTCCTGTTCCTGTTCCAGACAGAGTGCTGCAGTACTTCCAGGTCAATCAGGAGTTATTTCCACTGACAGACTCTCCCATTAAGGTGCTCGTGTCAGTTAACAGGGGAGAATGGACGGCGGAGAACGCGGCCATCTATCGACCCGAGCCCGGCTGGGGGAACGCCAGGAGCGTGCCGCTCCAGAAAGGCTTCGCAGGAGAGAGGTAGCGGAGGAAAATACCCAGAGTACCGTTGTATTTCCCTTCAGCGTATCGGGGCATCTAAAGAAAGCCGGTCCGCAGGGCTTTGTGAGATACAGAGAAAACTGCGCTCCACAGTGCAAACAAGAGCGGAGGGGATGAGAACGGCGAAGCAGCAAAGCTTCCCCTGGGCTACATAGCCCAGCAGCCACTGCTTTAATACCCCCCCCACACTCCCACCTCCCCCCTGGGCTACATCAACCAGCAGCCACTGCTTCAATCCCCCCCCACATCCCCCCACTCCCCCCGGCTACATCAACCAGCAGCCACTGCTTCAATACCCCCCTACACCCCCACACTACCACCTTCCCCTGGGACTACATCAACCAGCATCCACTGCTTCAATACCCCCCTACTCCCCCCCGGCTACATCAACCAGCAGTCACTGCTTCAATACCCACCTACACCCCCACACTACCACCTCCCCCCTGGACTACATCAACCAGCAGCCACTGCTTCAATACCCCCCCACTCCCCCCCGGCTACATCAACCAGCAGCCACTGCTTCAATACCCCCCCACTCTCCCCCGGCTACATCAACCAGCAGTCACTGCTTGAATATCCCCCCCAACCACATTGGACTACAGCTACTAGCAGTCACTGCTTCAATATTCCCCCTACACCCCCACCTCCCTCCACCTCCAACTAGACACCTCGGAGCTTCCAACGCCACAGTGCTGCATGTTTAACACGCTTGCCGGTCTGCTCGTTAGGAGCGTGGAAGCTTAATGAACCGGCGCGGTCGATACGCGGCGGCCCTGTGGCGGGGGGTGGGGGTTTTGGGAGGGGGGGGGGGGGTTCGCACGCGTGCCCCGCGGGTCCCTGGCAGCCACTCGCACCGCCGTCTCCGGGGGAGGCGGGGGGAACAAAAACAATAGGACGACGCTCGCCCCCGCGCTTCATTATGAACCCCGGCCACCAGGCAGGGGAGGACGGGGGGGGGGGGGGCTGTGAGTGCAGTGGGGGGGGGGAGGGAGAGGGGGGGAGGCAGCACGGCAGCATAGCGGCCCTTTTCATTCCTCCTCCAGTGATTTGTGAAACCCAGGCACACAATGGGCCGCTAATGAATATTCGGCGAGCAGAAACAAAGCGGTCCGCGGCGGGGCTCCCTGTTGGATTGCTCGCCGCGGCTCGGCGACTGTGACCTAGATACGGCGGCGATACACAAAGCGCCCCGCCAACGTAAATAACTCGTGTGCGGAACCTCCGGGGGTCCCCCGCCCCACGGGGGTGAACCACAGCCCTGAAAATGTCCAGGGACAGGAGCCGTAGGTACGGGAGAGCGAGGTGTCATGAACTCCAACAGGGGTGAAGCTCAATCACTGACTTGTTTGAACCAATCACAAGACACCGCACCCGACGGCAAAACACAATGATTGGCTCAAGCCAGTGAGTGACAGATAGCACACGTTGCTTGACTACCTCCTGCCATTACTAAGGGCAGAACCCCTGGGTTATGCACCAGTCGCGATCCTGAGGAACCACTGACTGCAGTGACGAATCTGACAGCAGGGGCAGGCTGGAGCGAATGACAGGTGACAGCTCTTTGACTACATTTCCCACGTGTCCGTGCAAAAGTGGGCTGGCTGTCAGTTACGACAGCTTGGCCTTTCGCATTCACACAGTGATCTCCAATTTAAACCTGGAGCACACGCCGCGCTTCTTCAGAGCTCCAGAGCGGGAGAGCGGCGGGCGAACGTGACGAGCATCCGGAGCGGCACGCCGCCGGGGCGAGGGAGCGGCGGTCGCTCGAACAAACGAGTCTGAGAACCGCCGAATCACGGCGCCGTCGCCGCGGGGGCCGTTTGGCGCCGCCCGCAGGCCACAGACGGCGGCCCCCACAGGGTCAGAAAGCCGCTCTCCGAAAAAGCTTCAGCGCGCACACACGCGGGCCGTTCGTGTGTTCCGCGGTCAAACGCTCGGGCTTGGCGCTTCCATGGCGACGTCGCTGCAGGTGCCCGCGGTCGGATCTGCCGAGACCTCCTGCTCTCGCCACGGCTCCCATAATTCCTCATCCAGCCGGTGTTCCCTCTCCCGGGAGCTCGCGTCCTTTGCATTCCACCCGCTACACGGCTCCCTGTCCTACAGGCTCTGCTTCTGGCTCTACAGGAAAAACCAGCCGCTTATACAAAATAACGAATTTTCTTCTGCTGACTAATTACAGTAATTGCTCTCGGAAATGATGAAACCAGCCGCCTAACAATCTCTAAACCCCCCCACACCACCCTAAAAATTTTTTTTTTTTTAAACACTTGATTTTCATTTGCAGCTCACAAAGCACTTGTAAGTACTTTATGAGCTCCTCTATAAATTGCCACTGTCGAGGCTATAAATGGTCAGACACACCAGGCGCACGCACACACATTTTCAGCCAAGGTACAATTTTAGTACGTACTTGTCGAATATCAGCTGGAATCGCACCAACTAGCAAGCAAAATCTGTAAAAATCAAGTGTGCAAATCAAGCGCAGACGTTTACTGGCAATAAGGTTTGCGGATTAATTAAATTAATAAAAGATGTTTTTTTTTTAATTGGACTTCAGTTACCAACGATGTTTGTTACTAACAATGTTCTAGCAAACACCGGGGACCTCGTTTACTGCGGCGGACGCTAATTAATTTTAAATATACCGGCCTACTAAAGACAGGCGATTGGCTAGCGGCGGGCAGAACTGGTGTGGCAGCTCCTTGTCGCGTCCAATGGGGTGGCTCGGGTGGCACTGGCCACCTCTGGGATTTCATTGGCCGCCCCAAGTTGGCCAGCCCTGTTTTCCCACCTAAAATAGCGCATTATCATTGGCTGATTTTTTTTTAACCGTTATTTAACCAGGAAAACCCCAATATGATCAAAATCTCTCTCAAGGGGGACCTGACAATATATAACATTCGGCGATAAAGTGGCCCTTCCTTATAGAGCCTGTGACCCCCCATGAAGAAAACCCCGGTAACCCCCCTGTTCTCTCTTCCTACTGTGATAATCCAGCTCAAGCAAAAAGCGGTTAAAAATTCTCTGAAGACGTGGCCAGGGCACACCGTGTGAATTTCGGTTAAATGCCAGTCACTGCAGAAGAAGATCTGTCTCTGATGAAGGGCCCCGTCACCAAATCCTGAATATGAATTAACATTCAGGGAGGTCATCAGTCAGCGTACCGCGGAGTACTGGGGCGTGCCGGCGTCTGCCGCTCCTCCCTTAGCAACCGCGGCCCGGGACCGGCGCAGGCGGCGGGGAGGGGGAGGCGGAGCAGCGCGGCTCAACCCGGCACGGGCTGCGCCGTAAAGGGGCGGGGGCTCCCCCCCCGCCGCTCTCCGAGGTCTAATGTGCGGCGACGTATTGATCGATGTCCCGGGCCGGACTGACCCATCGCCGATACGCCCCCGACGCGAGGGGCAAGGCCGATTAGGCGGAACCGCCACATCCGTCTCCCGGGGGAGAGCGGCGGGGCGGGGGGACAGCGGGAGAGGGGAGGGGAGCGGGGGCGAGGGACGCAGGATGGACACTCACCGAACAAATTGCTGGAGTGGCCTTGCTTGGAGACGGGTCGGAGTTCATTGGATCCCCAGGCGTAGCGCTTGTAGCTGTCCCAGGCGAACTTCATCATCTGCAAAGGGGAGACACAGGGGAGGAGGGGGGGGGGGGGGGGTTAGTCTTCAATCACACTGAGCCAGGCCGTTTCCACTGTCCGCGGCTCTAGCCTGTTAGCGTCGCTCTACGAAGCTATTAAGCCACTGAATGTCTGATTAAAGCAGGCGAACAGACGTCAGGCTGCGCGGAGCGCGTTTTAAGTCGCTCTTGGAGACCACCTGTACCTGTAGGAGTGTGCGTCGGCGGGCTTCGTGAATCGTGAGAGAGGAAAGAAAATACCGCGGCAGACGCCACCAGCGAGCCGCTGAGAGGAGCGGGACACGCGTCAGGCGAAATGCGTCAACACTACTAATGCGCCGACAAATCTGGGAATATTCTGTTCTTGTCCGAGATTTCGTAAAGGATGTCTAATCCTACATAAAATCGATCGAGTCACGGCTGGGAGACACTAAATGGAGATTAGAAAAGATAAAGTCTGGTTTTTTTTTTTTCTACCCACTTTCGTTAAGACATCCAGATGGTCTGAGATTCAGGGTAGGGGGGGAAATGTACAAAGCAGGCGGATGCACTGACTTTATTAAAAAAATGAATAATAAATCAGCAGCAACAGAGGAAAAAACAAAATTAGGACAAAGCCTGCGTAATTGAAGGAGGAGAAAACAGACGAATGAAAGTAGGACGAGGCGGCGGGCTGGCAGGCGGCGCTTTTTAACGGCGGTGCGATCGCGCCGGGCCGGCCGCGGCCCAACCCGAACCCGGTCACGGCCCGGCGGCGCCAGAGGCCCTCTCAGGGCCCTTCCTCCTTCCATGGCGCTCGCTTCGCGGCCGACACGGAGGCTGGCCTAACGACCGGAGCCCAGCCGGCTTCACTTAAAAACACCACAGGGTGGGGAGGGGGACGGGGGGGGTGCCCGCGAGGTGGCCGTCAATTTCAACGCGCCGCTCGACCGACCGCCCGCCTCACGCGGTCTCTAACGGGTGACCGTTACCAGCGTCCTCCGGAGAAGGCCGCTCGCTTCTCTCTGGGATACGAGGCTCTAAAAAAGACCCGGAACGGAAAAGCTAGCGCCGCGTAGCTAAACAAACACGCTAAAGAAACCCCGAGATGTAGACAAACAAAGGAGAAAGACGAAATCAAACAATGTTCTCTACCCAGAACCCTCGCACTTCGAGGTGAGCGAGGTGCTATCCTCGCTTCTGCAGAACGCAGACGGAAAACAATGGCAGTACGTCGGGCGGCGGAGTGGGCCCAGGCGCCGTTAAAAACCGAAGGGAGGCTCAGAGTCCTCGGAGGCCCAGACAAATTTAAACAGCAGCGGGCATTTCGCTGAGGGAAATCAATGGCGCGTGTGAGATTCTCTTCGTTTGTTTACAGATGCGCGGAGTTACGGGAACAGGAGCCACGTCGAGCCGAGAAGGAAGTAAAACGGGCGGAGGGCGAGAGAAAGCGTTTATTAATGACGCGTGTCCCGCCCCCGCGCGATTCCGGCGCCGTGGCAACCGGTAACGCGACCGCTCGGGCGCAATGCTAATACGCGGGGGCGCTAACGGCTCGGGCGGTGCGCGATTAAACCGAGCGAAGCCGGCGTGTGCGGCGGGTCTGGCGAGGCCGGGGGTCTGGCGAGGCCGGGGATCCGGTGCATCGCTCCCTGCGCGGCTGCAGGCCCGTCGGCGCGGGCAACGGGCGCGTAACATGCGTAACGCCCGAGTGTAACACCAGAGAGTAACACCCGAGCGTAACACCAGAGCGTAACACCAGAGCGTAACACCAGAGAGTAATGTGCGTATATGTGTGTGTGAGTATGAGTGTGTGTGCGCGTGCGCATGTGCGTGAATGTGTGTCGTGTATGTGTGTGTTGTGCGTGTGTGTATGTGTGAGTGTGTGCGTGTCTGTGATCGAGTGCGTGTCTGTGAGCCAGTGTGTGTGTGTGTGTGTGAGTGTCTGTGAGCGAGTGTGTGCGAGTGAGTGTGTGTGTGTGTGTGTGTGCGTGCGTATGTGTGTGTGTGTGTGAGAGTGTGTGTATGTGTGTGTGTGTGAGTGCGTGCGTGTCTGTGAGCGAGTGTGTGTGAGTATGAGTGTGTGTGTGTGTGTGTGTGCATGTGTGTGTTTATTGGAGGGGGGCGATCACAGAAATAATCCGGAGCCTGTGGGTACTGGGCGGGCGAGCGCCCGGGAGGCCCATCGCTCAGCTGAGAGCGCGGAGCGCACTGAGCGCGCTCAGAGCGCGGCTCTTCCAGGAGCCTCCCGCAGACCACGCCAGCGTGAAGTCATTTGCGCCTCAGCGTGGACTCCAAATATCAGCTGCCTGCCTCCCCTGAAATTAGATTACTTTATCGACTGCAACAGAGAGAGGGAGAGGGAGGCAGGGATGGAGGGAGGGAGAGAGAGATGGAGGGAGGGAGGGAGGAGGGAGTTAGAGAGGGAGGGAGAAAGAGAGGGAGAGAGGGAGGGAGAGAGAGACGGAGTGGGAGGGAGAAAGAGAGGGAGAGAGGGAGGGAGAGAGAGACGGAGTGGGAGAGAGAGAGAGAGAGAGAGGGAGGGAGGGAGAGAGAGAGGGAGGGAGGGAGAGAGAGAGGGAGGGAGGGAGAGAGAGAGGGAAGGAGAGAGACAGAGAGGGAGGGAGAGAGACAGATAAAGAGGGAGGGAGAGAATGTGAGAGAGTGGGAGAGAATGAGATAAGGAAAGAGTGAGTGAGAGGATAAGAGAGACAGAGAGAACAAGAGATAGAAAGTCAGAAGGTGAAAAAGAGCTCCAAAAGCAGCCATTAACAGGTCCTGCCCCCCCCCCCTCCCCCATGCAGACACGCAAACCGCAGGAGATAAAAGGGAAGAGCGCCAGTAACAGCCCCCCCGCTGCGTTAACACCGGCCACAGACAGCCCCCCTCTTACGCCCCGACTCCTCTGGACACAGCGCTTTATCAGATCAGATGGATTGAGAGAAGCTGAGAGAGAGAGAGAGGGAAGGAGGGAGAGAGAGACAGGGGGGAGAGAGAGGGGGGAGAGAGAGAGACAGAGAAAGAGAGAGAGAGGGAGGGGGGAGAGAGAGAGAAAGAGAGAGAGCGAGGGAGGGGGCAGAGAGAGAGAGGGAGAGGGAGGGGGAGAGAGAGAGAGAGAGAGAGAGGGAGAGAGAGGGAAGGGGGGAGAGACAGAGAGAGAGAGAGAGAGGGAGAGAGAGGGAGAGAGAGGGAGAGAGAGGGAGGCGAGGTGTCGGGCGGCCGGCCGGCCCGATCGATCCCCGCTCGGCAGCGCCGGGGTTTGTTTGCAATACAAAGTAGCGGGGCGCTCTGCGGGAGCGCTCTCTGTGGGAGCTGCCTTTTGAGCGCCGGGGCTACCTGCCTTCACTCTGACAGCTCTATAATCAGCCCGCCGTCTCCATGCAGAGCACGCCGCGCCTTTAAAACGGAGAACGCCGACCCGCTGCCTGTCCATCAGGCCCCTCGAGCCCCGCCCCCCCGGGCACGAGCCCCGCCCCTCGAGCCCCGCCCCCCCGGGTCACACGCCCTGCCCCTCCACCCACTGCAGCTCCGGGTCCAGGGAGCTCGGTGTCCAAGGTGAAAGACGCTTGGTGGTTGAGGGGGGTGGGGGGGGTGAGCCGGTAAGCTCCTGACACACAGCGCGGTGGCTGTAATTGCTTTTGCGGTCGGGGTTTAAGTCGGAACGTAATCTGGTCATCGGTGGCTCCGCGGTGGACGCGGTCCGCTCAAAACACGTCAGACGGGAGCGAGGCGAGGCGGTGGGCCCAGACGTGTTTACGGCCGGCCCCCCAGCCAGGCTCCAGGCAGGGAGGGGTAGGGGAGGGAGAGGTGTGAATTTGGGAGCCGAGTAACATTGGAACACAAACAACAGGACTGCAGGGATGCTGTTCATCTTCTACGGCGCGAGATCACAAATATGTGATTAGAACGTTCTTAACTTTCTCATGCTGACGTCACTGAAAGCAGCCGAGTTGTAGAACACGGACTTAAAATTCTGAAGAAAAAAAAACCATTCCAAAATAACCAGCACTTCAAAGGGTTAAAAGCCCTCCCCGGTTCGGGGCTCCGTGTGATGTTGTGTCTCAGAGCAGATGGAGAAGCATCAGCACTGCGGCCGGCCCGTGCTCCCCGGTGTCAGTGAGGGGTTGGGGAGGGGGCGGTGGGCGGACCCCTGGCGCTCGTCAGGCAGAGAAGCGCAGTGGCCCGTCTTTGATCCAGTAGCGATCCTTCGCCAGGCCCGCGTGCCTGTCGGGCGTTCTGCCGGACGACGCCGGCGAGGGACCAATCAGGCGGCCGAACTTTCGGCCTACTCCTGACGCTCCGAGCCAAACATCCGGCGGCTCGGAACGCAGCGCGAGGCTTCCGAGGGGCCCAAGAGCCCGCAGCTCTTACCGGAGCGAAAAGAACTGGACACAACCGCAGGACCCGCGTGCACCACCTGGTTACAGAGCGGCTAGAACCCGACCAGGGTTCTCCAACTGGCGGAACACCGGGTTCCAAGAATCTGCAGTCACCCACATCCTTTAGCTTAATCACTAATTAATTACCGATTACTGATTATCGATTACTGATTACCAATTACTGATTACCATTTACTGATTGCCGATTATTGATGACTAATTACTGATTACAAGTACACGACTAAGCATTCTGATGAAAGCAGGACCAGAGGTGCGTTCTGTTTTCCCACCAGCAGACCTCACTGGAGCGGAACCGAATGCAAAGCGAGCTCGAGCCTTCCCCGAGAAGAAATGAGTCAGCAGCAGCGCGAATACGATGAGACAGCGCGCGGCCATCTGCATGAAAAACATCGTCTAGCGCAGAGACTCCAGGACCGGGTACTTACACGCCCAAACGCCGCCTCGGCTCGGCCCGGCTCACAAACCATAATCATCAAAAAACACAGAGCCCCGAATGGAGAGCCTCGCGTTTGCATTCATTTCAGCCGTTCACTGAAAGGCCAGAGTAGGGCCCTATGCTAGGACCCTATGCTCACTCAAGTGCGCAACGCAGGCCTCTTTGCAAGCAGGATGTTTACCTAGCCAAAACGGCAGGGCCCTACGCTCAGACCCTATGCTCACTCAAGTGCACAACGCAGGCCTCTTTGCGAGCGTAATGTTTACCTAGCCATAACGAAGGAGAACTGGAGTTTTCCTGTGACCCCTGTGACCCCGGCCCGGAGCAGAGGGGCCCCTGGAGGCGGACGCGGTCTGTGTGGCTCCCCGAGCTGGCGGCTCGGCTGCGGTAATTAGCGCATTACTCACACGCCAGATGCCGGAGCATTACTCACGCCGTTACGTAACGAGGCGTGAAGGGTAGCGGCGGTAATGGGCCGCGCGGGGGGGGGGGGGGGGGGGGCAGGTACACCTGGGGGCAGGTGCGCGGGACGCCAGACGGCCTGGTTTCCCCGTCGGCCCCCGAGGAGCCTGGGAAACGAGGACAAGCGTCTCCCCCTGAGAGGGGCCCGGCCGCTAACTGCTAATCTCTCCCCGATGCTCGTGCTCACTCTTCCCTCCCTCCCCTTCAAGCTCCCTCTCTCCTCATTTACTCCCTTTCTCCTCTTCCCTCCCTCCCCTTCTCACTCCCTCTCTCCTTATTTACTCCCTTTCTCCTCTTCCCTCGCTCCCCTTCTCGCTCACTCTCTCCTCATTTACTCCCTTTCTCCTCTTCCCTCCCTCCCCTTCTCACTCCCTCTCTCCTTATTTACTCCCTTTCTCCTCTTCCCTCGCTCCACAGAGAACCTGAAGATGTGATTCGGGGGAGACTGAGACCTAGGCCGTCACTGTAAGGTTGTGGAAACGTGGCTTTCTGGGACCAGGAGCTGAAATGTGGGCGACACAAACAGCCACAGCTCCGGCTCCAATTTACCGCCCAGCTGACTTTGGGCGGCAAGGACAGGGCCCCAGCGCACGGCAGCCATCTTGACGCGCGAGCGTTAAAACTGGAGCAGGGACGGGCGTCGCCTCGCGCAGAGCCGGGGCTTTGAGCGGCGGACATCGACCCGTCGGGCGGAGACTTGGAGGGACGCCGCCGTCCGAAGCAGCGGGAGGACGAGACGGCGGCTCGCGGCGCGGTTTCAGATCTCGCCAACGGCCTTCGAGAAAAATCCCCCCCGACGTATAAAGAGAAATCGATACCGAACATGGCCGCCCCGTATACATCAAGTGCGTGCGCCGGGAACAGAGCCAAAAATCTAAGGCTTCTCCCCCCCTCTGTGTGGGGGACAGAAATGCCTCCGGTGGTCAGGAAAGGACAGCCCGGCTGCGAAAGCTAAACGGATATAAATTGCCTTGTCGAGGCAGAGTGTGAAGACGACATTTTTCTTCCAGAAGCCCGGGCGTGACGGACGTGCAGCTCCGTTTCACGGAAGACGAGTCGGGCAAAGTCTGCACCGCTATCGGAAATATGCAAAAGGAACTGTAGGATAGAGAAACAAAAACTAATCTGGGGGGGGGGGGGGCGTGAGTGTGTTTTCCATCAGCACACATCCTGGGCCACAGGACAGAATTCCACTATCATGGTTATGCAAATTGTGAGCGCAGTAAAGCCGTTCTCCCCACCTTGCCCACTGACGTGCTTTCCACCGCCAAGACGATCCACTTACAGGGCGCTCTCTCCACCAGGCTAATCAGGAGGTTGCATAATGCCTGCGTGGGACGGACCTGCTCGTTACTGACCATGCCGAGAGGTGTGTGTGTGTGTGCGCGCGTGTGTGTGTGTGTGTGCGTGTGTGAGTGCGTGTGTGTGTGTGTGTGTGTGTGTGTGTGAGTGCGTGTGTGTGTGTGTGTGAGAGAGGGGGTGGGGGGGAAGAGAGCTGGGAGTAAGAGCACGATGGCTGAAGGAGGTCAGAGTTCAGCTGCAATGCAAATGATTGACATGCCTGTCCTATCACAGGAAATTCCTCGGTTTTGCCATCGTCCTGATAACAAACGTGTAGACGTGTCATGCGTATCAAACATAGGCCGTGAGTGCTGCGTACGTGAATCGTTTCGTTTTAAACATGGCCGTTTTAATTTAAAGGGACATTTATGTTATAATGGAGGATTGCTCTCGCTGTCTCACAGGGAGAGACACAATGTGTGTGTGTGCCACTTATACGGTGTGCCATATGCCAGCTGACGCACCTCTTACTCACCCCCTCCTGGAAAGCGAGGGGGGGGGGGGGGATTAGCATTCACAGACAGCGTCAGCCCCTCAGAGCCCAGAGAGAGAGAGAGAGAGAGAGAGAGAGAGAGAGAGAGAGAGAGAGAGAGAGAGAGAGAGAGAGAGAGAGAGAGAGAGAGAGAGAGAGAGAGAGAGAGAGAGAGAGAGAGAGAGAGAGAGAGAGAGAGAGAGAGAGAGGAGAGAGAGAGAGAGAGACAGAGAGAGAGAGAGAGAGAGAGAGAGAGAGAGAGAGAGAGAGAGAGAGAGAGAGAGAGAGAGAGAGAGAGAGATGCGGAGCAGCCCTGCAGCGTTCAGGCACGGTCACCAAGGAGCCTTAATGAGCACGGTCACGCAGTGTTAATGACAGCGGTAACAGGCCAGGAGTCAGCGTTCTGAGCTCTGGCTCTGACCCCCGGGGGGGTGAGGGAGAGGCTGGTCCGACCGGCTCCACGTTGCTACGCGGCCAGTAGCAGATCTGCTGGCGGTGAGCTCTTCCATCTACCCCCCCCCCCGGCTTGCAAGACCTGTTCCCACACCCGGCCTTGGGGGGGGGGGGGGTTGCCCTCCGCAGACGAGCCGAAGGCGCGTTTGCTTTGCCGCTACGTCCGTCCGTCCGGCGCGGATTCGCCGTAGCGTCGTTAGCCTGGCGCGGCTCGCCTGGCCGGCCATTATGGCTCGGAGCCGCAGGCTCGCGATGGCCCACGCCGCGCAGAAGGCTGTGGCATCTTCTCCCCACCCCCCCCCACCCCCGCAACCCCCCCAAACCCCCGTGACTGATCAGGGGGACCAATAACGGCGCTCCATCTGCTAAAGGGCGGCAGGCAGTGGAAATCAACCCCCAGTGCAACTGCGTAATTGGGCCATCCGTAAGACTTAGCGCACCCCCCGACGGTTCCTGTGTCATAATCACGGGCTGAAATTATTCCTGAGAAGGAGCCGCTGTTTGTTTTGAGCTCACAAACAAAGCCATTAGCCGATAAAGAGGCTCCCTTCATTTATTGATGTGCCTCTCGCACATTGTTCATTTGAGAAAAATGCATATTTAAACACACGCATCCTCTCACTAATATGAAACAGAAACCAAGAGAAAATGGCATCGGATAATTGTACGCGTGTGTAAGTGTGTTTGTGTGTGTGCACGTGTGTTATACAGTCCTGGTGATCCATGTGACGCACCCACACCCAAGAGAAGAAGGGGGAGGGAAGGACTCGGACCATACACCTCTGACCACACACTCTCCACAGCCCTGGACGTACAGAAACAACGCACACAAACCGTAAATCTGCAGACATGCTTTCACTCCTAATGCGGCCCATTTAGGAAAAGACTGCAGGTAAACCCACGCTGGTTACTGATGAAGGGAGCTGACTGTCACTCAGAGCTGAAGCAGATCTGTGCCAGCGTGCGCTCGCTCGTACAGGAGCCAGGTACCCGAGACTGAAAGCCTGCGCCCGTCCAACAACCAAATAAAAAAATATTTTAAAAAAACACGAGGACACAAAAACTCATCCTCTGAAGGACAGATGAGTGGCTGTCCACCGCTGTTCTCTTTGGAGAGCGCGGCCAATACAACTGACAATCGGGTGCAGTTCTGCTGACCTGAACACACACACACACACACACACACACCCACACACAGTCACACTCACATGCTTGCACATGCACATACACACACCCACACAGTCACACTCACATGCTTGCACATGCACATACACACACACACACGCACTCACACACACACACACACACACAGTCACACTCACATGCTTGCACATGCACATACGCACTCACACATACACACACACACAGTCACACTCACATGCTTGCACACACACATACACACCCACACACACACACGCTCACACATACACACACGCACAGTAAAAGTCACATTTTTACAATGTGAAAAAGAGAGGATATTTTTAAAGAAGACAAGACTTGTGAGACAGGACCAGGCATACGAGGCCTATATTTTTTTTACGATTCCCTCTATTGCTTATCCTCAAACCCGTTGTATTTTTTATTGGTTTTCACCCCCTTACTAAACAATCTAGCGCGCCTCCCTCCCTGCGCGCCGGAGCGTAACAGGTAATGAAGCCCTCGCAGAATATGATGTCTGGAAGACGAAGAACCGCTCCGGGGCTCCCCCGCCGCCCCCCTCCGGGCCCGCAAGGCGAGCGGCTCGTTCTGCCATGTGTATTACGGCCGTTTCTCACCGCGAGCTCGGCCTGCCGCGCCGCGCCGGTCCCCGGCTCTCCGCTTCACCTGAGGCCTGCGGAGAACGCACAGAGCAGCGAGAGCGCAGGGCGCTGCTGCCCTGGAAAATGCATTTGCTCCTCCGAGCCTGCAGGGGTCGCTGTCTGCTCCAAGCTGCTTTGCTATACATACAAAAGTCAGCAGTGAAGGAAAGCAGAAAAAAAAAAAAAAATGGTATTCTGATTCGGCAGTGCACTTCACAAAGTACACCGCCAAAAAAACTGCAATTCCAAGTACACTGCATATAAACCCACTGACAAAATCGTGAAATGTCTTAATTCAGAGAACTTTGAAAGATTGACGGGTTAATTACTTCTGTACGTTTCTACTGTGCGCTGCGCTGCGAGAAGAAAACACTACAAAAACGAGAACAACAGATCATTTCTTTGACAGGACCGCAAACCGAGACTGACAACTCCAAAAGCGGTAAAATATCGAGGTCTGCTTTCGAAAAGCGTTCTTTTTTTCCCCTGTAACGCTCTCGCTGCGCGAGCCTGGTAAGTTCGGCGGGCGCGTCTCCGACGCATCAACCGAATTTGACACCGCCCCGAAAACTGCTAGCAGTACAGATATTAAAATATCAACGAAAAAAAAGGAAGTAAACATGACAAACAAGATCAACGTTTCCCCCGGAACACGAAAAAGTGAGAAGTGAGATATGAAAAAAGTTATCAGGGCGTGTGGATTCAGCAGGCATATGGGAACATAACCTTTATGTAAGATTCACATAACCTTACATTAAGGTTATGTAAACTCATCGAGGTTAAGTCAGGTCTTCCCTTTCCTTATGTCTACGCACTAACGATTCGCTACATGGGAAAGGCAATATTGTGATACGTTCGCTTTTAATTTGCATTGATGTGGTCTGTACCAGTTTAACTAGCATGTGTAAAAATGATATAGGCCTACGTGTGCCGTTACAAAGTGCGCAATTACTTATGGAGTGGGGAAAAGAGGTGGGCTGTTCTTTATAGTAAGCCCACGACAGGGACGGTAATTACAGCCTTCTGTGGGGAAGCCAGAAGCTTTTGTTTGATGCCGGCAAGACCTTAAGGAAGATCTCCGAGACGAAAACAAAGATGACGCAGGCGTCCGTTTGAACGAGCCGTCTAACGCGAGCGGGACAACGAGACGATGCGCTCGTCCGTGAGAAAATTTACGTTTTCCAACGATCCGCCCGGATGAGAAACTCCGGAAGCGCTCTGGCCTGTTGACGAACCGAGCGAGCTTTCCGAACAGTCGGAACGGCGCTCACGTCAGCGAACCCCACGAGACCGGAAAGACTGGCGACGAGACAAAACAAGCCGATATCGAGACGTGTCGACTACCGATCGTCTTTCAAGCGACAGCTTGTCACTGCACTACGAGGGAAAAAAAACTTTGCGTCCATGAACAGTGTTGAGAATTACCCACCTAAAACAGCCCAGCCCGTCGTCAGACCAGGAATTCCCAAACTAGATGATTCCCGGGGGATCGTAATACTGAAGGATTCATACATTGATTTTACATATAGGCTACTATATTGTCGTACAGACCAATGGCCGTAGATGCTGAGGAGAGTTTCTGTCCTGGACCGCGCCGAGCGCTCCCGCTCGTCTGTAAACGCCGGCGGCGTGTTCAGACACGCGCCCCGATCGTTAACCTTCAGTCGGCGCGCCTCGCCGCCATCCTCACCTCTCAGCTGCTACCGCCATTAAAACTAAAGGCTACCGCACGGCGGGCACTTAACACATCAGGACAAGGACACGTACACTGTGAGACGGCACGTACTGTGAATCGCTATCATATACGTCGATATAATATATGTAAAATCAATGTATGAATCTTTCAGTATTACGATCCCCCTAAGACTGAGGGCAACACGTCTGGATAAGAGGTCTAAACAGGCTGACCTTAAAAGAGCAGTAAAAACATAACACACACACACACACACACACACACACACAGCAAACAATGGGTTTTCTGCGAGGCAGGCTCTCTGCGATGGGTTTCCTGCATTGAAAGTCACCGCGTGTGAAAGGCTCTTTCAGTCGAAAGACGGAAACTCCTGGTGTTTCTAAATGATACGAGAGCTCTCACAAGAACAGCGAGACTCATGCATCTTTCAGCTGCGTGCTCCGGGCTGGTACTGAGGCCACCTCACCCCACCGCCTGGAGGACTGGACGGGCTTACGGACGGCGGACCAGAATGTTCAATCACGCATCCAAGCAGCAACCTGATACATGTGTTAGAACAAAGCCCGTTTTTTTCTTTTTCCCCTCCCAAGCTCTTAACACAGTTAATTTAACACAGCTAATTTGGCGGTGCTTTATTTTATAGAGCCTCAATAACCAAGCAATGCCCCCAGCGATTAGGCAGCACAACCCAGCGCCACGTGCTAACCCTCGTGATTCACCAATAACACTAACGTCCCAGTACTTAGCCGCGAACATGAAGTTATGGGCTACATAAGCAATTAAGACAGCAACAACACATTATACCCCATTAATAAACACCAAGCATTACCACAGTAGTTGGGAAGTAACACTCTATAAAACCAGAGTAATTAGCCAGCGACACCAAGCAGTACCCCGCTAATTAGCCATGTAGTAACGGTCGCAATAGAGGTCAGTATTGGCAGAGCCCTCTATATCTTGTGCAATAAAACACGACATTAAAGCAGTAAAAGATCTTCTGTTAAAGTCTGGACATCTGTAGGCCTATATATCTTGAATATTATTCCGGATATTGCCTCCGTGCCACGTTTAAAAAATTCTTTTTTTTTCCCATGCGCCAACGTAGTACTATGGAATATGGGGTTTTTGAATAAGCCTATTTTTTGATGAATTATGAGACATTTAGGCGACAACACACGGAGCTGGAAGAAAACATTCAATGTGTGCAAAAACTACAAAAAAGGAGATGCGTTGTTTCAACCAACAACGACATCATTTAATCACACGAATAACTTTGCTTCCCGTCGATATGTGTACAACATGTGCATTGGCATGCGCACACACGAGCACGCACACATACAGACCACACGCGCGCGCGCACACACACACACACACACACACACACACGCAGTCATTTTTCACTAAAGGAATTAAAAACAGAAGCAGTCTCCCGCTTCACCTAACTTTCATCGAGCCTCACAGCCATAAAACTGCAGATAAGCTCATTTCCAAATCGTGCTAAAATAAATGATTAACTCCCTCTTATTCCGTTCCTGTCCCCGACCCCCCGCCCCCCCCCTTCCTTCCTAAACCCGTTCCATCTGACGCCTCAGCAGCCCCGCAGAGCCGATTCAGCGGGTTTCGCGGGGGCCAGTTCCCGCCAGACGGGTCGGCGCTCGGGGGCCACGGGGGACTTCGCCGGGGCGAGGTCGACATGTGACACAGCGAGAGAGCGTCGGGGTCGACGGCCAGAGCGTCCGCGGTCGGACCGCACCGCGGAGACGGGCCACTTCCTGCGGCCAGATAAACCGCTTCAGCCCGAGATCATAAAAGCTTTTTGTTTTTTTGCCCCCCCCTCGCCCCCCCCCCCCCAAAAAAAGCTATTTAAAAAAATAAGTCTGTTAAAACCACAGCCTGATAAACAGTTTTTTTTAGCCTAAGATAATAGCTTCTTGCTTTTTGTCTTGTTGCCTCTCCAAAAAAACAAAAAATTAAAAAAAAACATCAAATCAGAGCTCCCATTTTGCAAACATTTGCTCCTGAAAACTGAAGTGCGCAAACTCGAAAAATTATTTAGGAGCACCTCCGCTAAACTTTCAATGGTCTCCTAAATTTTCCCAACTTAGGAGCACAAGTGCTCCGTGGAAAACATGTTCACGTAGAGCCCTGTAAATAAAACATTTGTACCACCGTGACATGCTTACCATAGCTATATTTTAATAAACAGGCCTAAATACTGTATATCAGCTATTTATTTCCATCTTCCATCAAGCATAGGCCTACACAGATGGGTCTGCACAGTTACAGAGAACTAATTATATAAATAAAAATATATTTAATCAGCGTCTTTTTGAAGAAAAATCCTGGTGGGTGGGTGGAGGTGGGCTTACCAAAGAGACACACTTAAAGAAAGTGTGATGCAATTAGCAAAGGAATCTTAAGTTCTTTAACTGTACATTTTACATTTACAACTGACATCCAGGCATTTTCTTTCAATGTAGAAATCAATTAATAACTCATTCGAGCCCAGACCTGTTAAGATAAAAAGCAGAACATGCATTTAGAGAAGTTGCTAATTAGCCTAATCAAAATTCACTCACCAATATGACAAGCCTTAAAACTTGAAAACTTGTCTTGAAATAAAATGTGAAACATACACAGCCACACAAGTGGCTACACCTACAGTACACATACGAGCACACACAAACGCCCACATAAAAGCACACACAAGCAGGTGAGCAGACTACAGTACTGTTAAAGTGTTGAGTGTTAAATCGACTTAGCCTATACAGAGCACACACGGTCCCTACAGGACTCACTCTGTTAGGAGTAGAATTAACACAGGACGTTTTACTGTGCACAGACTGCGGTTCCTTTATTAATAGAGATTAAAGATTAAAGCACAATTCGGTACACAGAAGCAATATAAACTGGGCCTTAATCAGGAGAGGGCCATAATCAATAAAGGCTTTTAAATCTTTAATGGAAAGAGTGCCTGGAATTTGCCTTTTATTAATTTGGTCCAGAAATGCACCGTTTTACAGCCATTTTACTTGGAAACATTTCTCTTTTGCTCTCTTTTCTTAACATGTGTAGTTGGTTCCCAGCTGCAGCAGAGAGAGAAGGCACAGGGTGGGGGGGGGGGGGTAAGGGGGGTTGGGGAGGGCGCACGGGGAGGGGGGTGGCAGTGTAGTATAATGGGTAAGGAACTAGTCTTGTAACCTAAAGGTCACAGGTTCGATTCCTGGGTAGGAAACTGCCGTTGTACCCTTCAGCAAGGTACTTAACCTGCATTGCTTCAGTATATACCAAGCTGTATAAACGGATACAATGTAAAAGTTGTGTAAGTCGCTCTGGATAAGAGCGTCCGCACAATGCCAGTAATGTAATGCAATGGTAATGCAATGTAATGGTAATGGGTGGGGCTAGACCGCGGCACGAGTAGCACAGACAGCCAAAACCAGGGTGAGCGGGCCACGGCAAACATCAAACCCCGTGTATACAACCGGTGAACCCACAGCCCGGCACCCAGGACCTGCCGAGGCCGGCGCAGACGTCCCCGGCGCGGTCAGGACGCCATCACCCGGCTCTGTAATCGCTGGATGCGCCGGTGCCGCACGCACCTGACGGGCCCGCGGGTTCGATGCCGCTCCCTCCGCACGGCCATTCATCTCAATAAAGGTGTTTTACGAGCTCTCTCTCCGCCGCTTGACACAAGACAAACATAATAAATGGCGACCGTAAAAAAAATAACGGACGAAGCAAGAACCGCAAAGCAAAAACAAACAACGAAGGAAAGAAGAAAAAAAAGAAGAAAAGAAATAAAAGTATGACCGCTGGCGCTCTTTCAAAAAAAAATTGAAACATTCCGCCGGGCCGTTCACGTTTATGACGAATGCGGCCGTCAATCCATACGTGCGGCCCCCCGAGCCAACCGCTCCAACAAGACCCAGCAGGCCGGGACCCTCCACTAGCCTGAAACGCTCCTCAGAACTCTGCCTCGCAGGAGCCAGGGATGGGAGCAGCCTGACTGTGTGTACGCGGGGAGAATGATTAACACCTTCAGATTCACTCCAGGCTCTTCTTCTGCACCAAATGCGCACAGGAAGACCTCTTCGTTTCATCCAAACTGAGAGGGCACACGCCCTACACTGCAGTACTTGGCAGCGCAAAGGTCCTGGCTGTAGGCCCCTGTACTCAGTAGGTACTCGGTAGGCCCCATCCCAAAAAAAACAAAGATAGTCCATTGGCCAGACAGGTTGCCTTTGGAGCAGAAAGCGTACCGCAGTGCCCGAAGTCCCTCCATAAGGACCCAGAAAAGACGAGGAGCAGGAAGGTGGGAAGAGCTTCGGCTTTCTCCCGGAGCCGCGAATCGTGGACAGGGGCCGTTGTGTTGCTCTGTGCTCCTCCCCGTGGGGACGCTGGGCCTGATGTCGGCCGCTACGCCTCCGCGGAGACGCGGGACACCGTATCCCTCGGCTCCCGGCTGATCGCAAATCATTGACGGCCGAGCGAAGATCTGCCGGCTAATGACCCCGCTTCCCGGAGGTGTCCTATTGAGTAATGTGAAACTGGGGAGGCATGCGAGAGTGCGCGTGTGTCTCTGTGTGTGTGTGTGTGTGTGTGCGTGCGTGTGTGTGTGTGTGTCTGTGTGTGTGTGAGAATGTGTGTGTGTGTGTGTGCGTCTGTGTGAGAATGTGTGTGTGTCTGTGTGAGAATGTGTGTGTGCGTGTGTGTGTGTGTCTGTGAGAATGTGTGTGTGTGTGTGTGTGTGTGTCTGTGAGAATGTGTGTACGTGCGTGTGTGTGTGTCTGTGAGAATGTGTGTACGTGCGTGTGTGTGTGGTCTCAGGGTGATTGACAAACCCGTGCAATCTAATGCTGAAATGTACACCCTTTCCCGTGCTCCCCTGCCCCCCTCCCGGGCAGGTCTCTGGGGCACACCTGTGGACCCGCGGGGCTGTTGCAGCGGCGGGAGGCAGCCGGGGTTTGGGTGCGGGTGGGGGTTTGGGTGGGGGTGGGGGTGCAGGTGGGGGAGCTGACGAGGCAGACGCCCGCGGGCCTCGTTACGCGGTAAGCAGCGGACCACCCAGCTCGGGCTCCCTCGAGAGCGGACGCCAGACACAGCCTGAGCTCCCGTTCAGCTCAAAATCAGAGACGCACTGGAGGCCACAGACCACTGGATCTGATTCAGAGGCCCTGTGTAGTTTCCTAAGGCCAGTGGATCTGATTCAGAGGCCCTGTGTAGTTTCCTAAGGCCACTGGATCTGATTCAGAGGCCCTGTGTAGTTTCCTAAGGCCAGTGGATCTGATTCAGAGGCCCTGTGTAGTTTCCTAAGGCCAGTGGATCTGATTCAGAGGCCCTGTGTAGTTTCCTAAGGTCAGTGGATCTGATTCAGAGGCTCTGTGTAGTTTCCTAAGGCCACTGGATCTGATTCAGAGGCCCTGTGTAGTTTCCTAAGGCCAGTGGATCTGATTCAGAGGCCCTGTGTAGTTTCCTAAGGCCAGTGGATCTGATTCAGAGGCCCTGTGTAGTTTCCTAAGACCAGTGGATCTGATTCAGAGGCCCTGTGTAGTTTCCTAAGACCAGTGGATCTGATTCAGAGGCCCTGTGTAGTTTCCTAAGGCCAGTGGATCTGATTCAGAGGCCCTGTGTAGTTTCCTAAGACCAGTGGATCTGATTCAGAGGCCCTGTGTAGTTTCCTAAGGCCAGTGGATCTGATTCAGAGGCTTTGTGTAGTTTCTTAAGGCTAGTGGATCTGATTCAGCAAGCCTGTGCAGTTTCCTAAGGCCAGTGGATCTGATTCAGAGGCTTTGTGTAGTTTCTTAAGGCTAGTGGATATGATTCAGCAAGCCTGTGCAGTTTCCTAAGGCTGTGCCATTCTTTTGGTGTTATTTTCCCGGGGAACAAAATTGCCTACAGTACATAATGCGTTTGTCCATCTTTGGGTGGGTGGTAAAACGACATCAATAATGGACACTCTTGTGCTGTTCAAAACGGCTGACCTGAAGGTCTCGGTACAAAAGAACACAGAGGTCAGCCGGTGCATTTTCAAGAGCAACAAGACTATTTTTAAAGAAAGATGAGTGTTTTCTAAACTGTTACTCTGCTGAACCTGCAATAAAGAAAGAACATTCGACGAGTTCCAGTCTGCAACGAGTTCAAAACAAACCCAAACCATGCCTTTCTCCGTGTGGTTTAAATTGAGCAAAAACAAAGCGCAAAAGAGGGGAAAAACAAGCAGCCGAATGGTACAACGTGTCCTACTATGAGAGTAGGACACATTTCAAACCTTCAATACCTTAAAAGGTCGTCTGCATATCGGGAAAATCCCGAGCGCCGTTAAAGTCGGCGGTTACGAGAGCTGCTATCTTAACGCGCGGCACCGCTAACGTAAAAGCGGCAAGGCCCGGCGTAAATCCGATCCCTCCTTTCCGTGGCGCGCCGTCGGACTTCCAGTAAATCTGGGAACGTTCCGGTGCCCGATTTTACACAGGCGAATTAGCAGGGAAATCGACGGCTCGTTGCAGTCTTAAGTGCGACCGGACACAGTCTTTAGAGTGGTGGCACAGGGCGCGTATGCCAGGGTGGGAGAAGTCCTGAACGGAGGGTAGCATCGATATTCAGAACACTGAGCTACCGTACAGCTTGGCCTTCGCCGCTAGCGGGAATCGAATGTTCGAGGCGGTTATAATTTTGGCCTGGCCATTATCCTTCTGTCAAACAATGTAAGGTTTGCAAGTAAAAAGAAAAAAAAAATGTGGTCATTACTAGAAAAGCCTTGTTCAATCAGCAACCTATGCAGGAACCCCTTGAGAACACGGTAAATATAAGCTAGCTATCTGGAGAAGGTGATTGGAAAATACTCAGCTGACACTTTCTTTGAAAAAAAGAAGGAAAAACATATCAGAAGAAAGAAAGGAAGTATACGGCCAACAGAAACGTGAACTTTTTGGTTAATCTGGGCACATAACTTCCTGTGCTGTACTTCATACTTCCCTTGTCTTATCAGCCTGGTGCAAAAGAGCAACAGCCAACCTACTTCACTCGCCAACCTACTTCTAAACTTGCGATATTTGCATTAAACATCAGAAAAGTGTAGATTCTTTTTTTTATTATTTATTGAAGAATCTCTTACTTGGGTAGTTCCCTTTCAGTTTTTTCTTCTTTTTTTACATATTATTTTCAGTATCAGTGCATTATTTCAGTTTCAGTGTATGTTTTCAGTTGGTTAAAATTAGAAGAGGGAACGAATACTTGCCAGCAGTTAATTAAAAGTTTAGAAAAAAAAGTTAATGGAAAGAAATGCTTTTTTTCCCCCCTCTGCATCTTTCAAAAATAATGGCCATAGTAATGAGTCAAAGCGTGTACAGCCTACTTGAGTAACCCATTACGTTACATTTGTTTGGCAAACACCTTTATCCAAAGCGACGTGCAATAAGTGCATACCAAAGGTCACTGGAACAACTACAAACCTCAGGTGCGATAAGGTGCAGTACTCATTATGTAACGGTTATTCATAGCCACGAACACATTTAGGTCCAGTTCACACAGTAAGCATAGGCTAGGTCAGTGAGTAATGTCAAGTCAAACCAGGAGGCATGGCAGGCTACATCATCAAGATAACGATAAGGGTAACCCGCCCTCCCCTGTCCATGATCGCTCCTACTAACCCCTCCCCCCCCAGTCTGTAATCTCACCCAGAGCTGTGGCCTGACGACGGTGAAAAACAAGGTTCTTATCAGTGGCCGTTGTGCTGCGGACAAACTTCTGCATGACGCCTTTAAAAGGATCTGCTGCCGCAAAACCGGCTGTAGGCAGTGACAAACAGCCAAAAATAAAAAAGCAGAAAAGGGGGAGCCCGAGTGAACGCACGGACTAATCGGCCTGTTGCCGTTTAGAGGAAACCGAAATATGTCCCACTCCTAGTCCAGAAAGGTTTGGTGACGGATATTTTAGATGCTTCCAGAAGTTTCTGATGACCGGCTGGCTTCACAATGGCTGCCATTGGGGCACTCTGGGACTAGTTGCACTTTAATGATCTGGAATGCAGTTTGGACAACTGCAGCTACTCAAAGTGTACTTTCTCGCTTTACATCATGAATACTGCTATACCAGCCACTGTACAGCCAACAGGTTGTCGGATAAGTCTCTAAATATCCTTCACTGTACACAAAAACTCATGAAGTTAACTACCCCTTTAAGAGATGTGCACTAATGCAGCAAGAACAGAAAATCATCCATCTTTTGATGTTTAATGCAAATGTCGTGTGTACCGTAATTTGCGTTAGCGCAGATATAGGCCTTTAATATCACGTTCTCTGTGGTGGTTTTGCAGAGACAAAACTTACACCGACAGGCAAAGACAATCATCCAACAGGCAGGTGCTCCCTGCCTTTCCCATCTGTGGACAGGAGCATGTTTATTTGAAGACGCCGGTCTCACAATTATGCATTCTTCACCAGATGGCTCGCTGTCACTGCAGATGGCTGAGCACGCCACAAAAGGCACCGGGACGCACTTTCCTTTAAGGTCACAGTGATTAGTGATGACATCCGTCCATCAAATGACTGCAGCCTATCAGGGTCCAGGAACGCAGAACCGGTGACACGCGCCACTGTCTTCTGTGACGGGCCGCGGCTGACTGCTTCGACACAGCCTGGGATGATTTTTATCAAGTCCAGGAAAGCACAGCTTTAGTCAGAGCAGCGACCGTGTCAGTCTTTTTTTTTTTTTCCCAGAGCACTCCAAGGTCGACGACGAGTGCCTGTTAAGTGTCAACAGACCAGGTGGCTTCAAAAATGATGGGATGGGGCCCTTTCCACGCCTTGGGAGGAGCTAAATCGCCCTCTTTCAGTCACCTTCCACAGAACAGGAGGCTTTACCAGACACTCGTCTCCAGTTGTTACCCTTGAGGCAATGACATACCATTCAAGGGCTGTCACGAACATCTTTCTCCAATACACTATCTTGCACGAAACAATCATAATGGCACACGCTGAATACCGCGAATACATGAGCACAGTTTCGACATACCGGCAAGGCATTCCAGAAGAACCGCCACGTCAAAGGACGTAAACGGACAAGGTGCAGCGTGCATTTTTAATTGTCATTATGCACATTATGCATATGAGATATTACTCAGCAGAACAATTTTACCCCCGCAGGATACAACAGATTAAAGAAGAGGAAGAAAATCCAATTGAGCACGGACAGGGAAAAGATAAATGCAAGTGCGCGAGATCGATAAATACCTACAGTTCAGTAAATCGCATGATGGTTTAATTATTTTTTTAAAAGCCACAAGGGTGGTCTTATCAGCTTGTCTTTGATGCGACAGTACAGGCAATCGCACGGATTTACTCAGGTGGGGGGGACGGAGCGGGTGGGGGGGGGGACGGGGGGGGACGGCACGATAACACAGATTTATGAGTCGAGAACTTTTTAAGTTACTGGAACTTTCCCTTCCTTCCGGTGCTGATGACCTCACAGCAGTCACCAACTGTCAAAGACAACCGCTAATTTGACGCGGTAAACAAGAAAAAGAGCCGGGCGGAATCGGTCGAAAATGAAGACCCGAGCGTTCTTCTTAACCCGAACCCAAATCGCTATCGACTTGCCCTTTCCCTCACATCGCTGAGAAGGCCGGCCTGACCTCCCCAGCAGGCGGAAGGAGGACAAATGAACACCTTAAGAAAGCCCATTGATCTTATTTTCCCCCACACCAATAAGGACGCGCTCGCGTCCGCCCTCACGTACTTAATGAAGTCGTTTGTCAAACACTGACTGATCTGTTCAGACAGATATTACATCAATTAAACGCAGATATTAAATTACGCTCTGTAACCACCTTAATTAAGATACAACACATGCATTAGTTCTTCGGCGAAATTGTTTTACGCACACAAAATAACTATTTACAGACAAACAACGCAGAAATGAAGCAATTAAATCAGCAAGGTCAAGGGCAATTCCAGATAAACAGTCACAGATGCTTTAGAAAATAAAAACTAAAAATAAAGCCGCAAGATACACTTTGCAGATTCTGGTGCAAGAAATGGAAGGATTTTCAGCATTCAGACTGCCATCAAAATCAAAATGAAGAAGAAAATTCACTAAGATAAAATGTTTACATATGCGCCATGACTTCAAGGACGTGGGAGTGGATCGTTAGCAGGAAGAGGGGCATCACAGCCCACATAATCAAAGGGTGCTGACAGTTACTCCTGATATCCATTTCAAGTAGTACTACAAATCTTGGATTGTCTTCTTGTTATATCAATGAACACATAACACAAGAACTGTAATGTGAGATGTTTGGGCTGTCTGCCCACAAACACAATAATCTAATATGTCCATAGATGGGTACTAAAGTTAGTAAATAAAGTTTCAAATAAAATGTTTTGTTGTGGCAATTACAGTTCAACGAGATTGCCAAAGCAAAAAAATGGCATCCGACTTTTTCAACAACTCTTCCAAGAAAAATTAGGAAAGATATGCAATATTTCACTTGGCCTTACAGTGATAATAGTGATTATGAGTACCATTTTTATCACGATTGCACAAAATGGCTACGTCACAGGGACTAAGGGTAGGGTACTCCTGTCTTTTATTCCAAGGCTATGAGAAAGAACATCAAGGTCATGCGCTACATGGCGACAGACAGACACACAGACACACACACACACAGCTCCTGAAGGCGAGCGGCCTCTCTAAAGGCACGGCTCTCTCTCTCTCTCTCTCTCCGCCCGAAGCCCAGGCTGCTCCAGACTAGCGGCAGAAACTCGACGCCTGACGGACGGCTCTGGGCCTCGGCTGCGTCGCTCCGCTCCATCGGCCGATCGGTCCCGCCTCAGCGCCGCTGACTGGGATTGGCCGACGGGGCCGCCACCGCCTGCCCCGCGCCGTCCGCGGCGCCTCCCCCGCGTTTCGTTTCGCTAAGCGCCGCCGTTCCTCCCGCGCATCCCGTCCGTTCCCCTCCCGGCGGACGGCGAATCTCCCGCCATCGGTGGCGTCCCCCGCCTCTCCCCTCTCTCCCTCCCCGCGCTTCACTCCGAGGCTCAGCTACAGCGCCTGCCGCGAGTTCCGCTCTTCCCCTCCCGCCGCTCCCTAACCCTAACCCCCCCCCCCCCCCCCCCCCAGCAGCGTCGGCCCGTCACATGACTCCCCCTGCCCCCGCCGAAGGGACGGCGGGCAGACTGGCTGGAGAATGCGCCCCACCCTCCTGAAGAATGACACAGACTGCCCCCCCCCCCCCCCCCCCCCCCCCCCCCGCCCTCTGGCCTGGCAGGGGAACCGGCTGTCCCGGATCTCCATTACTGACCGGGCGCTGGAGTGCTCCCGTCTGTAGCACTTACTGCAGCGCTGAGACCCACTTTCCACTGCTGCTCTCTCCTGAACAGTGTTACAGGCTGGGAGCTGGTCCGTGAGGTCACTCATTTTCCTGTCTGTGTGTGTGTGCGCGCATGTATACATGCCTGTGAGTGTGAGAGTGTGTGTGTGTGTGTGTGTAGGTATACATGCCTATGAGTCAGAGAGTGTATACATGCAAATGTGTGTGTATGTGTGTGTTTGCATTTGTGCTGCATGTGTATATGCCGTGTGTGTGTGTGAGTGGGTGTGTTTGCATCTGTTTGCATGCACACATGTGTGTGGGCTTGTTTGTTTGTGTGTGTATTTGCCTGTGTGCGCACATTGTGACGTGTGTGTGCGTGTGTGTGTATATGTAAGAGTTTTCGTATGCACACACTAATCAAATTGATGTCACCTTAGCATCGTCACGAGTGCTTTACAACACACTGCTAAAGCTGCACTCCTCCCACGCAGCGGGCCTGAAATAGTGCGCTCTGTGAGCGCCAGTCATGAGGAAAGGGAAGGCCGGAGCCGTAATGGCCGTCTGCCAAACGCCAGCGGCAACCCGCTCCGCAGAAAGCCCAGAGACGAGCGGGCCGACCTCTGGCTCCCCGGCGGCCATTACGGCTCCGGCGCGGCCTCCGGTCGCCCGGCCTCGGCTGTGGTCGGAGTGTGGGCTCGGCTGCGGTCGGAGTGCGGTCTCGGCTGAGGTCGGAGTGCGGTCTCGGCTGAGGTCGGAGTGCGGTCTCGGCTGCGGTCGGAGTGTGGGCTCGGCTGAGGTCGGAGTGTGGGCTCGGCTGCGGTCGGATAAAAACGGGGGGGGGGGGGGGGGGGGCTTTGTGTCAGAGCCGCCCCCGTAATCTGACATGAGAGAGCGAGATCGTCTCAGGTCGGGGGGGGGGTGGGAGGGGCGGGGGGGGGCCGGGGGGCGCAGAAACAAAGAGCTTTTACAGATAATGCGCCCCCGTTTGAAGGATGGGGCGAGATGGGGCCAGCTCGCCTCCAGCCTCTCTCTCTCTCTCTCTGTCTCTCTCTCTCTCTCTCCTCTCTCTGTCTCTCTCTCTTTCTCCTTTCCAATACCTTTCCTGCCGCCCATGTCTTATTTACGAGTGAGGGGGAAAAAAATAAGAGGATGCCGGCTGAATTATTTAGGGTGTGTACGCCGTTTCTTCCATCCCGGCGAGTTTGCCGTGCGCGGCGAGGCTCGGGGCCGCTGCCAGGCCCCCGCCAGGCCCCAACCAGGCCCCAAACCTGAGCGAAAACCGGAGCAAAGCTGGATTTTGGGTTCAACCGCCAAAACGCATATAAAAAACACAGCAGTAGAGGGTAAGGAATTACCGGTTAATCGTTCTATTGGATTCAGCGCCTCGTGCAGCTACGCGCCAATAAAGGACCTGCACCCAGAGGGTGGAACACTACACTACTGGCTGACTAAAAACAAGACCAGGTCAAAACCTAGTATATGGCTGGATCTAGCACACTTCATCCGGCCGACCAATGGTGTAACTTCATCGCTCAGTGACTCTGTCGCAGACATTCGCGTTTGTAGGGTTGGTCCCCGCTGTTGTGGTTCGGCCAAAAACACCAAAATAACGACGCGTCTGAGCTTAGAGCACGCATGTAATATTCAGGCTGGAATCACGCAGGTCCCGCTGGGCGTGGTCTGAGACAGCGCCCCCCCCCGGGGCCCTGTGAGGAGGATTAGAGTTAATTAGAGCTAAACGCCAGTCACCGCGTCACCTTTCATTCCAACCGCCGTTACCACCACGAATTCATCAGCGGCGGTATTACTTACAGAAATGGCAGGTTATTAAAAGCGGAGCCACAGCCTTGGCATTTTGACTGAAAAGCCGACTTCATAATTCCTGGGTTACCTGATAACGTTTTTTTTTTTTTTTTTCCTTTTAATGCCTTGACACTTCCCGAGCGGATGCGATGAGCAGTTCCTCCTGTCTCCTGTTCCCAGTTGCGTCGCTGCGTTTCCCCTCACAGTAAGTCGTTCGTGAACACGCCGGCGCAGAACGTTTGATTTGTAGCGCGTCACTGGCTCACGCAAGACAAATAATGCGGACGGACAGAGCAACCGCAAACGCATCTCACAAAGCCAAAGTGCTCGTGTAATGATTCTTCAGTGACAACCACGACTGCTACTCAATAAATGCACCGTTAGAACTGTTCAGCAGGCCTGTGGACTTGGGGTAGATGAGTAAGCAGCAAAAATGAACCACCGAATATTTGAATGGCAGCAGGGGGTGGCCATTTTCTTTTTTTTTTTTTAAAAACCAATCAAAAATCCCCCATCGGCGTGGCTGGCACCGTGGTTACCCGGCAGCCAAACGGGGAGGCTCATTCCGAGCTCCCGTCCGAGCCCAGCTGATCGGAAACGCTTCTCCCAGGAGCAGCCGCTCAATTCAATCATCCCCGACGCAATTCAATCAGGCCCGTGACTGGCAGGACCTCTGCCCGCCAGAGATTACCTTTCCTCTCCCATAAGCCCTTATTTCAGATGCGTCCCCCTTCCCTCACATCTGCAAATGCACTGCTTAATTGAAAGTGGGGTCGTGGGGGGGCGCGGGGAGCTCACCTATTTATAATAGGCGAGCGGTTGGGGAACCGAACTGGGGCGACGCGTTTCCGCTGGAAGGCTAACCCCGGAATGAATGCAATCGCATTCCGCAGGCGGTCCACCCAGTTGAACTTAAACACATAAGAAGGACTTAAACAGGCGAAGCTCCGATGGATCGCGGAGACGTCCCAGTACGAGCGGAATGACTTCTGCCCCTATCGGGAGCCCTGACCGCACGCGGCCAGACCCCGCTGCACGGGCGCGGTCGATTTTTCGGGCGCTCTTTGAACCGAGCGAAGCCGCGGGCGGGCGGGCCACGCATCGCTGGGATTTACATAAACGAGGAATTCCGGTCGAAAGCGGGAACGCGCTTCCCGAAACATAGCCCACCGAGCCCTCCGGGCCGCTCTGCGAGCCTGGGACATGTCTTACGGCCTGCTCTTCAGGAGAGCTTCATTTTGGGCTTTTAATCAGCATCTGAAAAATAGCCTGAGTTTCATTTATTTTTATGAAGACCGAACTGGAGCGCGTGCCAAGCGCTTGGCTGACTGACTACGCTGAAATCCTATCTCTGGGCTATCAGTCAAGAAGTGCCGCAATACTGCACAAAAGGGAGTGGCAGAATATTTCAATCAGATGTTAAAGTCCCACGAGGACTTAACGTGCGTTATGCTCAGCTGCCATTCGAGCCCCGCTTGAGGAGCCGTTCTGCCTCAGAGGCCAAATTGAGAAGCACATCGATCGCGTCGATAAAACGATCAGAAAACGATCCGATCAGATCGGTTTGGAAAAGACGGCGCGTAAATAAAAGCAGGACACCCGCGCCACTGCGCGTACACGAACGGGGTCGTCGCCGTCTCCTCCTGCCGCTTTGCGTTTCGCCAAGCTAGCGACCCCGAAAAGTGTGGGCCCCTCCCGCGGGGCGGGGGGGACGCGTGAACCCGTCTTTATTAGGCTCCTCCGCCGGACCGAAGCACGGCCCCCTCCGCCCCGCCCGCTCCCCGCAGCCCTGCCAAAACGCATCGCTGGCGAGAGCCGTCTGCGTCCGAGGACGCCGGCGCGGAGTCCTGATCGCGCGGCTCGGCGGCACTCACGGCCAGGCGGCCCCGCCCCTTTAATTGAAAGCGAGCCCCCCCGGTGAACCCGAGCCCAGCTTTCACCGAGCCAGCGCCGAGGGGGAAGAGAAAACAAAAACAAAAACAAACAAAGCAAACCAAAAAAAAAAAAAAACCGAATCAATAACGGCCGCTCGCTGGACTCAAATTATAGTTCACCTCGAGGCGGGCGGGAAAAAGAGCGGCGGCACCTGTCTAATGCCGCATTAGCGGGTTGGCGGGGAAACGGAGCGGCGGGCGGTGGGTCGGCGGGCCCTCGCCGCGCTCACCTGGCACGGAACCCGAGAGCGCGCATCTGCCGCGTCGGGCCGCCAAAACGCCGCCGTCCCCGCCGCCGCCAAGGGGTTCGGCGAGGCTCGCTGCCAGCCACCCGTCAAAACGTCCCTGGCGTGGAAGCGCGGCTTCTTCACGCTCGCGGGAAAAAGAGGAACACGATGGCGATTACACCGCACTCCAGGGCGTGGACACGCAAAGCCTGCGCGGAGCCAATGTCATCAAACGCTCGAGTCTCCCCACCTCCCTGCCGGAGAGAAGGGACCAGGCAAAGAGGAGTCGCCCAGAATCAGAGGCGTGGCCTGTTAGAGAATGGAGGTGGGTAGGGGGGGAGTGGGGGGGGGGGGGGTTGCGCGTTCCTGCTGTGGTCCTGATCTACTGGATCAGATTCTGGCGCACAGCTGAGAAACATCACTCGCGACAGGGGAAGGAGAGGGGTGGCGCTGTGGGTGGGGATAGGGTCACCATGGCGACAGGTATGGGGTGGGGATAGGGCACAGGGTTCCCATCAGGGCAGGTATGGGATGAGGATAAGGGGTGTGGTTTCCATCAGGGCAGGTATGGGATGAGGATAAGGGGTGTGGTTTCCATCAGGACAGGTTTAGGATGAGGATAAGGGGTGTGGTTTCCATCAGGACAGGTGTGAGATGAGGATAAGGGGCGGGGTAGCCATCAGGACGGGTGTGAGGGGAGGTCACTGCAGGACAGGAAACAGAATGAGAAGCAGTGGATGTGCTACAGTATGTGAAACAGTACTTTGAACCAAGAGGACACCCAAATGCCAGTTTTCTATGCCAACAAAATGGGCTCTGAAGTCAATCCTTGTCAGTTCACTTGCTGCAGATTCAGCTAAACATATTAAAAGCAGGGCAGGAAAGCTGCATTAAGAAATGCGGTACAACTTCTATGGTGCAACTGGTGAGCTGAACCCCAAAGTCAATGCATGCTTCTGCTTCTCCTGCCTGGGGGGGATTGGAGGGGGGGTGAACGCACACTAGCACACTGCAGGGCAGCGCTAACGCGATTATCCCCAGTGACGCAGTCCTGGGAGAGTAATCCCGGCTTTGAAAAATGTAGGCTGCGCAATCGCTCTTCTTAAGACCGCAGTGACACCATTGCCTCCGCTCCTGAGGTAGCCTAACCGAAGTCTCGGGTAACTGCCGCTCGACGCGAGGGTACCTGCGCCGTTTTTCCGACGCCCCCGCCTTCGTCGCGCGGTTTCCGCTTCAGGATTCTCGGCGCGCCTCGCGGAAGCCAGGATGTGGTCGGGGCCGTAACCGACGGCGACGCGGCGGAGAGAAGAAGCGCACGGGCAGATGTTTCCCGCTCTTTAGGCTATTCGGCCGTGAAACGCGCAGAAACCGTCTGGCGGGGATCCGACAGGAATGCCTGCTGACGCTGCGCGTACGCAATCTGCCAGTAAACCGTCGTGCCGTTCCTGCGTTCGTTTCTCCTCCTGAAGTCGCGGAGGCCCGGGCGCCGCTGTCGAGGGGCGTCGGCTCAGCGTCGAACGAACGCGCGACACAGGAAATCGCAGGCAGCGGAGTCGACAGCCGAAGAACTGCCGCGTTGGCCAAAGCTCCCCGCGTGCAAACCTTCGGCCCGTGCGTAAGGCCTGTGAGAGAGCGCTCACGGGACATTTAAGACCCGTCCGGGGAGAGCGGCCATGCCTGACCGAGCCCGGGCCATTAAACTGATTACGGCATTAAACACCTGGAGCACCGCTCTGGAAACGCGCCCGGCCAACTCGAGCCATAACCGTACCTGGAGCAGGGTTTCAACCTGACCTTTTAACGCAGAAGGGCCCCAACGACAGCTCTGTCAACCAGATAAAGAACAGGCCGCACAAAACACCCTGACAAATAAAAAGCGGCACGGTGAAATTCGACCGCGCCTCATGGAAAGAAAACAAGAGGCCGAGGCTCACGGGCCGAACGCGTTTAAATAGCGAGATGAGCCGAGCGGGCATTTCAGAGCCCTGCCGGGAAGCTCCACGCCATCCCCTCCGCTCACGGCCTCCAGAAAGCAAAGGTCGGCGATGGCGAAACCAGCTCGGCCCGACCCTCACGGCCGGCCTGACCGGGTTAGGGGTCGCCATCGATTTGCTGCGGCCCTCGCGGGCGGCACTGTTGTCTAATCCCGGCCCTCCGTGGCAGCGGAGGGGGGGGGGCACGAGGGGATAGACTGACAGAGTATTATCCGATTGCCCTTCACGATACAGACCGCAGCTGATGAAGGGGTCAGCTCCGTGCCGCGGCGGCAGGCCCTGAACTCATTTGCATGCGATTTGCGCGCCGGGGCCCGGCCCCCATCCGCGGTCGGCGACGTCGCCAAGGGAAACGACAAACCAGCCCGACTCCGCACGCGGCTCGGGGCGGTGGATTATGAAAACGAGAGACTCGACTGCGCCGCAATTAAGACGGGCCGATATCGCTCGGCGGACGGCCGCGTCCTCCGAATCGGAGGTTTCCCGCGACGGGGCTTCCTCGCTGAGATTGGGCAGGAGGGGACGGGGGCCGGTCTGCCCGCGCTCTGAGCTTCCGCGGAAAAACGACCGTCAGCGAAGCCGGGGGAAACAAAGGATGGAGCGGCTGGCTTCCGCTTGGCACCGCAACCTGGCAGAGACGGCTGGTGGCCGGCCGTCCTTTTCTGATGAAGACAATGCCCTGGCGCCGGTGCCAGGCAAGCTGGCAGGAAGGCATCTGCGAGCACACGAGGACATCATTCCCCCCGTGGCTGGAGCACCCTTTGTGAGAGCACGTTTATGCTGAGCACAGGGGGCAGTTTCTAACACCTTAAGAGTTAAAGCAGAGAAACAGCCCAAAGGCCCCACTGCAATTTTTCACATGGAAAAATATGTGCCACAAGAAAATTCAAAGAAAGCACAAGGCCCTGGTGAAGTAGCTAATTCATACATGAAACATGTTTTTTATTTTTTTATTTTTACCAGTGTGGTTCATGTTGGTAAGACCGGTCTAAGACTTTTGAATCCCCACAATAATACGTAACTGAATAAATATGCATAAGAAACTAATAAATATACTCAATTACTCAGCATTAGGGTGAGGGTGGATCCGTCTCAAGTCTCACACACGTCTCAACTGCTGATATTAAAGTTTTCCCAACATTATCATTCTGGCATATGAATTTATTCTACTCAATGAATTTATTCTAGCAAAATTCCAGCTTCAAGCATTTCCGGGTATCACTACCCGCCCAACTGTACTGAAACTGTCACTTGCGCCACATTTACAAGTCCACAGTGGGATTACATTTCATTTAAATTGTATCGGAAATACACTCTCCTGCCCATGACTCAGTGTTATTAATAGGTTCAGCCTTTGTTGTGGTTTCAGACACCCAGGAATCGCATTTAACTCAACTGTTCCTTTCAGTCACGTAGCAAGAATCAAGACTACATTTGGCCTCGTTTATACCACGTCAGCATACCAAATACAGGACAATCAGTTGCCAAAAAAAAACAAACAAATAAATCGAAGAGGTTAGTGCTAAATTACGAATGTTGATGCTAAGGCGTGAGATAAAGAAACGGAGCGACAGCATTGCACCCACGAGCGCGAAACATTTTGATTGACTGCTGAGAAATTTGCAGTCGCTGCATTTCCCCCTCCCAAGTCACCTCATTTTTTTTGAATAATCTGATCCCTGGCAAGTCCTGTATCAGTCAGCGAAATAGTTGTGGGAAAAGCTGATTTTTGACGTCAGGACGTCACAAAAGAATGAAACGAGGCCCGACAATTCTGACGCAATTATAGCAAGAGACCTATGATCTTACAGACGGGTTTATACGAATGCAGAACTGAAAATGCAGGCTCTACGCAACAGTTACTCGCTGCAGTAAAGATAAAGTCCAGTTACAATGTCGTATATTTTTCAATTCTCCTTTGTGATTGCTAAAAGCAGTAAATGTGATGAAAACATTGATTACCAGACTATTAGACCACGAGGACAGCTAGACTAAATTCAGCTGTAGGCTGTATGCAGATATGAGTTTAAGTAACAATTCAGAATATGTGCGTGAAGATAGGATGTTACATCTTGCATTTGCCAATGTCTAGGTTTGTAGTCATCTTCAAAAACTGAAGTTATAAACCTAGTGAAAAATACTTGTGGAAAGAATTCATGAAAATTAAGTGAATTAGGTACAACTATACAATTAGTTGCAACTGCAGATCTGACATTATATTATAATCCTAATGCCAAACTGATTATACTTGTTAAAGGCATGTGCTCAGGTCCGCGTGCACGTTTGTACCCGTGATGTGTGTGTGTGACGCGTTCCCCGGCCTCCAAGTAATGTTGGAACCCCCTTACTCAACCTGCGGCTACTCCGACAGACCTGGCATTACTGCTGTTCTATACATATTAATTCAAAAGCTGTGTTTTAACATACATTTAACTGTATAGTTTTCTTTGTTAAGCCAGCTCAAACGAAGTGTAACGACCTAAAAGCATTTCTATTGCAAATATGTTTTTTTCCTGTTTTCATAGACTGCAAGGACATACTAACAACAAAATAAATGTTGCAGTTAATTCATAATTACAAGACCAATTCTGTCCATTGACGTTACAAGCGCGGTCAAAACATAAATTGTTTAGCATCTAAAAGGCGTGAAAGGGGATCACAAATGAATATCGAATAAATGAATAAACGATCAAAAAATGAATGTCGCTAAGATTATATGCAAGTTTATGCAAAATGATAATTTGAAAGTCGCAGGATCTTAATGAAGAAAATAGCTAGCTCGGCGATACAGACGAGATGCACAGACTGTGCTCAACAATAAAGCAGGTCATCTTGCAAGCTTGCGAGGGGTTGAAATCTTGTGAGATTGACGTGTGAGCCAGATTTGAAAGCAGATCACTTGTAGGCTACTCGTCAGGTAATCCGTTTCATTGGTCCGCTCTACGTCACCCAGTCCAACAGTACAGCGCTGAAAATGCAACAACCCTAGCTGCGAAAGTCACTGGATAGGCTGCTGTCAAATTAAGTTTGAAACGAATCTATGAATGGGAACAACATTTACCTGGTTTTATGAAGTCAAATACTAGCCAGCAGTTCCATTTACGAAAATAACAAAAGACTACCAATGTGTATCGTTAACTAGCCAATTAGGTAATTAGCGCATAGTTCCAGATAAAACTACAGGCCGGTGAAAATGCAGTGGAACGCAACGCGGCGTTCATACTGCTTTGCTATCCAAATACCAAACGTTTGACATTAACTAAACGTGAGCTCAATCATGTCACTGACACAACTGAAACCAAGGACAAAGCTACATAACTATGCCGTACAGTAGCACCCGTCGTTCAAGTGATGCAAAAATAAGAAACCAGAGCGCTTTGAGAAACACGCGTGCCAGTGCCTGCGCCACTCACCTCCTTTATTTTATTCCTTCTCTCTCGGGTTTCCGGATCTGACGGCTCGTGCCCGGTTGCTCCGGGTGGTCGAACATATTCTAAAACTGGTAAACTGTTATCTTTTTCTCCTTTCCCGACACCTTCTTTGGCAACTTTTTCCTTTTCGATTTTAATATCTTGCTGGATCTCTTCTGCTCGTTTCTGAAGAGTGTCCTTAGCTTCAAGCAGCGCCTTTTCGTGGTCTTTTCGAATTTTGGCCAGTATCTTCTCATCGTTTCCCACTCCAATGCTGGTATCGCTGTCAGTACCTGTTCGAGTGTTCGTTTCCACTGAAGACGAATGGAAGAAAACTCCACTGAGAAGCTTGGACGAATCCGGTAAGAAGAAGATTGCTCCGAAACAGAGAGTGATAAAAGCGCTGAAAACTAAAAGTAAAATAAATTTCTCCGTCAGTCTGAAGGAAGTCGGGCTGGCAGACTTCCTACTCGGAGTAGCCGTGAAAGGCAACAGAGTTGCTACTGGCATTTTTTCTTGTCGAGCTAAAAAAGAATAGCCTAAATGAATAAAAATTCACAGGTCAGTTTAAGTAGAGCACAGGTAACTCCCCGGTCAATATATTCCGCGTTCCATTTACGAAGGATCTTTTATTGTTGAAGAACAAAATTATTTTCAAAAAGTTGTGATACTGAGTAGCTAGCGTATGGCTCGTTGTTTCAACTACCCATGCTGAAACACATCTGCAAAAAGTCTTCTCTACACTGAGTACAGAACGGAAGGAATGGCAGCAATGTGTTATTGACAGCCGTGCTTGTCCAATCGCTTTGCTCTGTGTGTGCTGTCAGACTAATACAATTGTGGGCGTGTTTTCCGGATTTGTAAAGGTGATTCGTGCCTTCTGCTTGATGCGCAGAACTGTTCGAACTTTATTGGTTAAGATTAAGCGCTGCATAAGAAGTCTTAAAAGACGTCGTGTTGCCTATTTTGTATTTAAACTTTAACGTGTAAATATTTTCTCGATAAGTTACAATCGTTAAAGGTTGCAAGATGCACACATGTCCGAAAAAACCTGAGGTACCAGCCATTAGGTACGCAGAATTTCGAAGCGTCGCTCGCTTTAACCGCAGCGTTTGGAAGAAGACGTAAACGTTACAGTGTCGCAGAAATGGTATAATTCAGTAATCAGATATAACTATTAAATTGCATGCTAGCTAACGTTTAGCAATCGGTCTCTTCAGAATTTTAAAACGGACAGTTTCATAACGTCTCGTTGCTCCCTCGTGCCTTTTGCGGGGACGTCGCTTTCCTTATTGTCCTTTCGAGTTCACATGACAAACGTACAAATGCTAGGCTATATATTTATATTTTAATGTGCTAATGCACCCTCATCCAGCAGACACTGCTTAATAGAGACTTTAAGGCTCATATGTCTTTCTGCATTCTCTATTGTAAATAATTAAGTACTGATCTATCAACATGGATTATGGATGAACGTTCCGACTCAGACATATTTTGGTACTGCTTCGTCAATGATAACTTGTAGGTCTACGTGTCGAAGTACTCGCTGTCCGTTGCATTGCCGTGCAATTGTCCATTGCTGTATGCGATGCTATATGGATCAGCTTCATTAAAACAGCAGCCGACATCACAGTATGCTTATGAGTACATAGCCAAATTAAATATGGTTATTTATGTACAGTACTTACGAAAAAGCAGCTATATTGATATTAATCAGCACTCATCCTACAATGTTACTTTGGAATTTGCAACATGTGGAATGTGATGGCATGCAAAGTACTATTCTTTTTTCCCTGGATGTTTACTTAATATTATAGTTTTATTGTTTTGCTGCTTGCCACTACTCCTTAAGTTTTTAATTGCAGTCACAAAACATGGCATGGATGTACTCCCCAGAAGCTCCTTTAAGTATGTAAACTATCCTTCATTGTACATGAAAACTCTGAGCCAACTGAAAACACACAAACAACTTGAATAATATACTTTTTTAATACATATTCAATTCCAGAAAGTGAACTTTGCCATTAAAGACTACAGCACCTTTGCATTATCTCATCAATCTCCCGGGGTAGGGGCCTGGACTTATTTTTAGAGAGGACAACAGATGCAATATGTCTGATGTTCTGCTTAACAACACATTTCCCCAGAAAGCCGCAAAATAAAACAGACTTTTTTTCCCCCCTTTTTCTTTTTTTTCCCCGTACAACCAAGTAATTTATTTGGAAGAAACATGTTCAGTGGGAACAGAGGCAGCAGGGCATGAGTTCCATCATGCAGCGCTGTGGATTGTTTGATGTATTCCCCCGTTCACCTATCAATGGGAGATAACCACTGCTATTGTCTGTCAGAAGGAGACAGAAATCGGTTACATTTTAGCTCCTATAATGTGAGGCTGTGTGTTTGCACTTATGATGACATTTTTAGAAGTAATAGAGCTCCTGTTGTTCTGCACTGTGTGATAGAAGGTGGCAAATGGATGAAGAAATACCAAGAAAAAAAAGTGTTTATTTTGAGATTCTCTTTAATTGCCTGTTTCTGGGACAGGAGTTTTCAAATTTTTGTTCACTAGGACTTGTTTCAGTTTCACACAAACTAAGATAATTGACACTTCATGCAAATATTAATCTAATTTTAACAGATACTCCATAGTTGACTGTCTGGACTACTAGTCATGCTGCTTCTCATAAAAGATTATTCCCATGCATGTGCTATATGATACTTTTAAAACAATTTTGGCCAAGTCCATAACCTTTTCATCATAACATAACATCAACTTTATAGGAAGGTCATGCATTTAATGAAGTCCATAATTTTATGCCCAGATGTAGTTATGTTTTAAAAAAAGCCTTCCTTATCATGACCTTTTAAGGTAACTACTGTTTTTGTTCAATGCTTGCTTTGTGACAGAATGTTCCTCCTGACCTACCCTGCAACTTAAGAATCTTGACTGTTCTCAATGTCGCACTGTCTGTGGTGCACGTGCATGGGACTAGACCTTGTAGAGGCTCGGGGCTGAGGAGGACCAACTGCTAGAATGCTTATTTGCCGTACAGTTGTACTCAGTGTGCAAATGCATAAGAACACAAGTCCGTATTGGCTCGCTGGGTCCGGTGGGTGGAGGAAGAGCTGCGGGTTATGAGGTCATGGCATGGCATGCATGCCCAAAGAAGGGCATGGGGCTGCCTGTAGTGGAGGGCCTATAAAATAATGTAACAGAAGAAGCTACATGGCTATTGTGAAGCTTCTTCTCTTTTTGTTTCTTTGTGAAGATATATATATGTATACAGTATATGAACTATATATAGGCCACATTGGTTACAAAAGATTCACTCACTTATTAGGTTATTATTTAGTTTTATTCACTGCTTTATGCCGTTTGTATTTGTTCTCCTGCACTGTAATCATTGTGTATTATTCTGTTGTGCTGTTTATGATGAACTTATTTCCCCCTTTGGATAAATAGCGATTTCATAAAAAAAATGTTGCTTTAGATAAAGAAAACTATTGCATTATCCAGGATTCTATTTAAGATATTAGTCCCAGTTTTCACCATTTTAACAGTATGACTTGTCAAACCTACTGTAACTTAAAAATTTGTGACAAGCCTGAAAACCTTTGCTACATCTGGTCTCATGAGATATGTAATATGTAAGAAGTGCGTGGTGGTAATTTACTCTGCAGATATCTGTAGCCAGTCTGATGTTAAGTAGGCCATGTCACCCAGCTGTTGTGTCCCTTGCTATGTCTTCGGCTATAGTCCAAATATAACCAGTATTGAATCAGGTTCAGCCATCTTCACTTCGTCCCTCAGGCCAGATACGCTCGTTTGTGCAGTGTTGTGGAAAAAAAGCAACGGAGTCAGGGAGAAGGGCTTCTGATTGGATAGAGCTTTAAATGTAAGCTCTTACTCCCCCAACCCATTTAATTAAGTTCAAAATAAAATATACGGCGTCTTTGAGGAAGCACTTTAGCATAGCCAGCTTTTAATATGATGCTATTATTAATTCCAATTATATGAACATGAGTAGGATCCATGTGTGCTGGGGTGTGTGTGTGTGTGTTTGGGGTGGGGTGGGGGGGGGGGGGGGTTGAATTGTGCTTGGTCTGCTCCCATTTCAAAGAAACAGTTCCATTGTAAATGCTCAGGCAACATGCCGCATGCAAAGGCGGCATTCATGTCAGCTGAAGTTCAAAATCTAAAGCTGCATCTGTTTTCTGCACCAGTGAGCTCAAATCTTTATCATCTTTGTTATTTCCCAATGGGTCCAATGAGATGTCCACAGGAAGGAAAATAGAAATTTGAACACGCTTTCCTTACAGGAATAAATCCTGGATTGCCTGATAACCAACAGAAATATTTCAGAAAATTGACACTCTTTGTGTAGATGATTCCTCTGATGAGTCCGGATCATCGCTGTTTTTGTTATTGTCTTCAATAACGGAAAATAATTTCAAGATAAGTAGCTTGCATCCTGTGCCATTTGAAAATAGGGCACAAAAAAGTAGTTCGCTAAGTTTTCCCAGAACACCCTTTAAATGGGTTTCTCTGGATTTGATTAATTTTTTTATATACACAAGTTCTAACATTTACCGCAGTTACCACACAATCTGTAACATCTACTACAGTTATTGGGCTTCTACAATTTTATTTAGCTTAGCATTTGGATATACATTTCACAATTTATTAAACTGTCAGTTAAGAAATTTATTGATGTTTGTGTTGTCATATTGTTATTGGTAAATATTATCTGTTCTCCATCTATTGCGTTGATTCACTTTATTTGCACAAATGCTTTTATATCTTTGTAATTTCCTCAATGTATTTTTCTCCTTCACAATTCCTATAAATGGTGATTGCACAGTTGTACTAACGTGCAAATGTTTTATATCTTTCCACTTTGTAGACCCCCATAAACGTTCTCAATTACTGACTGAAAAGCATGTCCTTCCTTCGACCCTCCGCTGAGACTTACAAAGAAATTAAGCAACCATACCCAGGACAGATAATTGCATTGATTTGCAAAAGGGAATTGTAGAGTGTTAGTGTTATATAAATGAAAACATCAGGTGTTTTTTGGTTTGAAGCCGGCCAAAGAAAACGTCCAAAAGATCCTGTGAAATGCATGCTGGAAACAGAAATGACTGCAATTTCATCAGCTTAAAAAAAAAAACTAAAAACTGAAATTTCTCTTTCTAAGTGTTGCTGGTTCAAAGCATAATAGTTAAAACAGCAAGACAATCTCTGCCACAATGGTTACCGTGGCAAACTGTTTGACCTTTACTTGGAACCATCATGCATCTACATCTGTGTTAAATGTGCTACTGCCACACCGTTTGATACGGCATTGAATTTTAAGTGCACAAAAATGACTTCTGACAACAATAGGTATCTCTGACTTTTAAAATCTTAATGCAGAAGCACCACAATGGCTAAGAAATTTTTCGTTCTGCTTATTAACATGTCATCTGCAATAATAATATAATGGTTCCCTCATTTGCATAAGTTTTTAGTGCATTTTTTTTTAGTTCCAGCGGAGTCTTGCCGTTGTCAGGGCAACATGACCTTGCGCCCTGTCGTTAACACCATTCGTGCTTTCGGGTGTCGCGGCGTTGCGCAAGCAAATCAGAGACGACTGACTCATTGTTTCCTCCTGCGCGTTTGATTTGGGAACCTTCAGCCCACACGCACAAACATCCCACAGAGCGGTGAGAAAATAGCGCCGGCGACGCGGAAGCCGGGGAGGAGGAAGACGCAAGCGGGAGGACGCGGAGCCGGAGAGCCGCCGCCTCGGAGATGGGTGGGCTCGGAGCGCGTGGGCCACAGGAGCTCCGGGCGGACTTGGCGTGAGCGTAGGCAACAGCCGCTTCCTGTGCGCGAAGACACTCGAGCACCGTTTACTGTACTGGGTTTCCCGGTATACTGTACACACTGGGAGGCAGGGACATCACAGCAGGGGGGGATAGTGGCACTGAGGACCTAGGACCTCGGGCCTTCAAAAGGCCAGAGCTAAAAAGCTTGCTTTGGTCTACAATTTTTAGGGGGCCCAGAGACTGCATATGCACGGGGCCCAGAATTTTATGCTACACCCGTGCTGGGAGGCACCTGTATTCACTTGCTACACACACTTCTCTTCTTGAATGAGAGACAGCAGGAAGTCTCTCAATCGGGGGCCTGGTGCTGGAAGCCACGCCCACTGAACACCTGCAGAAACGCCCCACCAGAAGCGCAAAGCATCTGTCTGTGGATAATTTATCACTTTTTTAACAGAATGGTACTGAAGATAATTTCATACACCATTAGGAATACCGGCTACTTTTTATTGATTGAGTGGTTGATTTTTAGTTTTCGGTATTTAATGCCTCACCAGTCAATCAATAACCCATGAAGGTAGACGTAAGCATTACTTTGCTTTGCATAAATCACACATCTATGCTCTTGTATGTCTTTGTCTGACAATGCGAGTGACCAGATCAAAGGAAGTACCTGTACAGTGTCATTGCTGAAACTTATGAATGGCCATTAATATTGTCCATCACATTTATATTGAGGCAACTGAATGGTGGCTTTTACAATGAAAGTTTACAATGTTGTATGTTATGCTTTGTGGTTGTTTATGCTGGAACATCTTTGCCTGGGCTCCACTGGAAAAGTGATTTATATCAGATCACTTGGATGAATAAAGGATTATTTATAAATGCCTACATTTTCCTGTAAGGCATGTTATGTTTTTGACAACAGAAAAAAGTTGTCAAAGGGACTGTTCCAGTTGAAATCAAAAATGAGTAATCCTTGTACATTGCATTCGCAATTATATTAAACATTCCCTTAAATTTGGAAGCCATCACCGCAGCCACTTTCAACAAGCACAAATAACGACGTGAAGTAAATCTTTAGCCAAAGTGGAAAGGAATCCAATGTTTAGTCCTGCTGGTGATAATCAAATCCCTGGATAAATCTTTGGTGGTGCTCAGAAAACACCTCCCAGAGAACGTGCCTTCATTACAGTTTCCACTGGATAATGAAATCTCAGCAAGGGGCTTGCTTTACTCAATAAACATCTCCGAAAACAACCCAGAGGTCTCTTCGTAAGCACAATTTCCACAGTGCCCTGAGTTCTACTCCAGATCAAGTGAAATTGACTGGAGGCTAGCGATCCACAAAATTGCGAAGATGCATTTTGAACCGACTATCCGATGCCTCCATTGATTCGTCCAGTAAACGCGCTGGTAAATCATAAGCAGTTGTGCACAGTCCCTTCTCATCTGAAAGCTTCGTTTAGCAGAACGTACTTTGTAAGCTCCAGTAACCTCGTATGGATAAAGATAAAGAACCCATATTCTCTGTCCTCAGAGGAGGTGGCGTGCGTTTTGAGAGGTACATCGCCAGTCTGTCGAAGTACCAGGGCGTTAGAAACTCTGAAACCACCCGCCAATCCGGGTGTCCCACTGCTGAGCTGAATTCTTGTGATGTCACCGCCTGTGAGGTGTATAGCTGCAGTAGCTACCTTTCATCCAAAAGGTCACCTTTCACGCGTTACCTAGATGTGTTTTCTTTTCTTTTGCATAACAAGGGAAGGGCTGCTGCACTGGTCTTTTTATTGATACCGACAATAAAATTCCCCGCGTAAAAACATTAAACCTTTGATGGAGCGCGTGACGCGTTCACGCAGGGAGCCAGTGGACGAGCAAAGTTAGCTACGGCTTCCCAGGCTGTTTCAAACTCACATGCCCGCGCGCTCTCGCCGTTACCCTGACCACGTTCCCATGATTCCAATTATAAAAGTGGAAAAAATGCATTTAATGAAATACTGCTCATTGGAGCTGCTTTGTTGTTGCTCAAACTGAGAAAGAAAGAAAAATTCCCAGGTCTGTCATTTTGATTTCCATTCTATTTATTTTTCAGAGAACACGCGGCGGCTAAAAAGCAATCACCTTCGCTGGGTAGAAGCGCGCCTGACGGCTATTCAATGAGCGGCAGGCTTTCTGAAAATTGGCTTTAGTGGTGCTCGGTTGTTGCATGAGAATTACCCAGGTGGAATTAAATCTGCAATGCAAAAAGAAAAAAATAAACACATTTTAAATTAAGACGGTTACCGAATGAATGGTTTAAAACTTAACTATGGATAAAACACACAATTGAATAATCACAGAATACGCAGAATACGGCTTTACATACGCATATCGGCTTTATTAAACAAATAAGACATGGGCCTACCTTTAAATGATTATTTCTTCTTTAAGCCCGGCACCGTCGACTCCGGGGCCTTCTTTGACTTTGAGGGCTACGTTTATAGACTGGCGGGGGCAGTGCAGTTTGTGAAGAATCTCCTGAGAGCTGCTCCCTGGCTGATATGGCGGCTCGTGTTTATGGAGAGCGTCTTCCCCGTCTGCCGAGCTGTCAGTTTGGGTTACCCAAACCCGTCCTTCCCGCGGCTCCGCGGTCTCGCTGTGAGTTTGCATCATGACGCCTTAAAATGAACTTTAGCGTGATGAGCGCTGCTGCGCGGTGATGTTAAAAGCAAGTCCCTCTCGTCTCGATGGATGAGCGCGCTGACTCGAATAGCAAACAGAGAGGTTATTGGAATGGCCTGCGCAGCCCATGCTGTCTAGCTCCAATCCAGACGGTGTTCAGGCACTGAAATGATACGGCCGCCTTGGAGAAACACGCATGGTCAGTTCTGTTAGGCGCTGGGTTTGAAATACGTTAAAAAAAGGTGCGTTTTAAAAAATCCATGTGAATAAAAAAATGAACCAAGCATATAAAACGAGTGAAATAGTCGGAAATGGGAAGACGGTTCCATGCACACACATAAAATAAAGAAATAAAGAAATAAATGACAGAGACAGAATAACTTTTAAAAAATGAAAAGAGAATATCAAGAAAGAGCACTTTTAAAATCATGCTTGATCCATACCGAACGCTTTCTAACGCACACTGGGTTGGAAATGCACAGTACAGAGCGTTCCACAGGTAGGGACCATGGTATAACACAACTGAGCCAACACGCAGTAGGCATCAAAGAACAATACTCCATGCTTCCTTTTCTTGCATTAATTTGCATATCGTTCAGTATTCTCGACAGTGTATCTTGATTATACCAGTTGACTGATAACCTTTGTGACCCTGTCTTTCTTTTGAATAGCTTTTGTGACAGAGGACAATGGGCTCATTAAAATGACAGTTTGACAGAAGTGAAAACATTGTAATTCTTATTTCTCATTTTGAAAAGTTACAAAAAAATACAAGTCAAATGCAAATTGCCAAAACATTTAAAATACCAGGCCTTTAGTTGGTCATTAAATGTGCATGTAGGCCTATTTTCCGTATTCATCCCATTGATACGTCACCAAGACAAAAGACACTAAAGACAAACGCTTTGTCTTAGATAATTTCACTCTCATTTCTACTCATTACTTTTAATGACTCGAGCACACAGCAGCTTAAAATGAACAAAGAAGAAAAAGTTACTAACAAGATTATCAGTTAATGATCAGTTAAGAAATCAAATTCAAATTAGATTAGAACTCTTAATTTAAATGTGGAATGATGAGAGCCTGTATACCAAATGTATATTAAAATATTATGGCCTGTCTGATTATTGATCTGGAATGTCATTTTAAAAAACGTGGGAAGAAAATGAGGCTCTTGCTTAAGGACAGAACACAGTCTTGTAAACCATCTGTAGGGGGTTGTGTCTGATGTATACTGTTTCCTCATAAAAGTAGATGTTTAACATATGTGCTGCTGCTGTGTTGTGAGTCACTCTTGCTAAAGCAGAATTTTAAAAATCTAGCATTTGTGCATGTGTGTGTGTGTGTGAGCGTGTGTGTGTGTGTGTGTGAGAGAGAGAGAAAGAGTGTGTCTGTGTGTGTGTGTGAGAGAGAGAGAGAGAGAGAGAGAGAGTGTGCGTGTGTGTGAGAGAGAGAGCGTGTCTGTGTGTGTGTGAGAGAGAGAGAGAGAGAGAGAGAGAGAGAGTGCATGTGTGTGAGAGAGAGTGTGTGTGTTTGTGTGAGCATGTGTGTGTGTGTGTGTGTGTGTGTGAGAAAAAGTGTGTCTGTGTGTGTGTGTGTGAGAGAGAGAGAGAGAGAGTGTGTGTGTGTGTCTGTGTGTGTGTGTGTGTGTGAGAGAGAGAGAGAGAGAGAGAGAGTGTGTGTGTGTGTCTGTGTGTGTGTGTGTGTGTGAGAGAGAGAGAGAGTGAGAGAGTGTGTGTGAGCATGTGTGTGGGGTCGTGCCATGTTCTGGCAGAAAGAGGGGGATTGTGCCCAGACAGTGATGTCAGCAGAAATCCATGGGTCACATGAAGAAATAATTACAGTCCCCCGCGCCCTCCTCCACGTCTTTAAAATCTCATTGGTCTCCCCGGCTCCCTCCGTGGCATTCCTTGGGCCCGGCCAGCCAATCAGAGGGGTAGGCCTGTCCTTCTGGGGTGAAGGGCAGGGTAGCGACCCCCGGTTTCCATTCCACCGCTGGAAAGGAACTTTGCCTTTTAGAAAAAGAGAGAGAGAGAGAGTAACAAGTGAGATCCAGGCCACACAGACCCTCTGCATTTTAAAACATGCCCATAGCGATAATTAATGGTAATTAACATTGTCGTGAACAGCACTTAGTATGGGCCAGCATTCAGAGGTTGAGTGGGGAAAGCATAATTATGACTGTACAATGCCACCATTTGCATGTAAAGCTCAAAATACTAGAACTGCTTCATTTTTTTCATCTGTGCCCTTTGCATGTTTATGCAATGTAAGAACCAGTTGTCCAATATACCTGAATTAGTATATGTCCTTCACGGCCTATTGTATGGTTTAAATTTCTCACAGCAGTCATTTTATTATGGAAAGTGTTTGTAGTCCTTGTCATCCCTGAAATACATTAATCATTCAAGCATTAAAGCAGGCAAGAGAGGCTCTTATTAGTTATGCATTAGATTGCCTCTTTGACCTCGGTTATAATAAAATGCATTAAAATGCAATGGCAATTATAATATCCTCTCCAAGCAATGCCAAAGCATCTTCTCATTTCTTTATGATCTTTGATACTGTGTCATTTGTACCATTATTACTTTACAATTAACTGGTAAACAAGAAATATGTGTCAGTTTTTTTTGCACCTGTTGCAGGTTTTTCCTGAGGTAAGATCACAAATATGTGATTAGAATGTTCTTAACATTCTTAACATGTTCTTAACATTTTAATGCCAATGTAACAATCACTGCAAGTAAGTGTAAGCAGTGTAACTCAAGAACACTGACTTAGAATTTTGAAAAAAAAAAACATTTAAAAAAACCCACTCTTCAAAGTGTTAAAGGAATCATGGTCTGCTCTCTTCTAAAACCTCTGTCTAACTGGAACTTGCACATTAATTTAAATTGACTTAGCAAATGGTTTTGAAAATGAATATCTGTGGAAAGTGTATAGTTTGGAGGAATAAAATTGCATACAATTTATCAGTGACGCACCGCATTAAGTAACTGGCATGCAAATCTAACCACTTTCCATCCTGTACACGTGGTTTAGATGCAGTACACATTTCAAATGCATTAGAAAAACCTATTTACCTCAACTATTTCATATGCGTTAAATTATAGTTATGTCATTCTGTCAGCGATCACTCATAAATTTTTCGCTTTGTGATATTCTGAACATCGTTCTTTTTTCCCCCCCCTGAACCTTCTATTATCATAACCCGCACATCCATTTAAGTAAATAATGGTCAATCTTGCAAATAAAACATCCCCCTTTCTGCACTTTTTAAATAACGTTGACATTTCCCAGCTCTTAATTGCTGGGAGTGACCTTTCTTCTGCCATCTTATGGTCCCGGCGACCTTCACGATGCTTCGACTCACGCCGAATGCAGCGTGGAAGAGGGAAAACAGGAAGTTACATTTCCGGAGGCTTCCTGTGACATTTCAGTGAGAAGCCAAACTAATTCCTGATACTCCGCAACAAAAATGCTCATTTAAAAGCCTGTGCCAATAGATGTGTTTACATTTGCATGTCACGCTATTGGACTCTGTCAACTGAACTTCTAAAATGGAATGTCACAGGACAAAGGTCATTTACACAATGTGAAATGCTTTGCAAGACAGGTCATATTCAAATGGACTTATTGTAGATATGGCTTTCTGTCACTTAGTTATGCTTGCGATGCAGTGATTTTACCCTTGTCTTGCAGTGTTAAATTAAATAACTTTGATGTTGGCTTTTGTTCATTTAGCTGAATATAAACTTTGTCCTCTCACTGTTTAATGTTTTTATTTAACATGCCTTTCATTGATTTCAGTGACTATCAGACTCATAATATTGTGTGTACTAAAAAACTAATGCTGTCTTGTCTCCGAACTGCTGTGCAGTTTTTGGTTGAGAATTAAATCTTGTTTTGAAATTAATGCACATTTTGGAAATGTAATCTCTCCCCTAATAATTTGTTCCCCGATACTTGGGGAAATAAAGTGAGTGCATTTGCACTTAAAGTGTATTTGCAGTTAGTTGAAATGTGTAATTTTATTACCCCATAAGCTACCACAGATAAAGTTTATTTCTGTCTGTACACATTCATAAAATACACAAGATATCATTTTGCCCCATTTAGTTTAGTCTAAGCACAAACAACATCCTTCAAAACTCAGCACTTAATATCTGAATTATAAACTGAAAACATGTCATCGGTTAACTTAGTCATGTACAAAACCCAAACAAAATATGATGAGTGTCTTAATATGGTAGCATTAACAAAAATATTTCCTATGAAATTAATCACATCTCACATTGTAATAAATAGACAGAATAAATTATAGATAACGTAATTTTATTATTGCATTTAGTTACAAATTGGTATGTCTGGCTTCCAGAGGAAAAAAGCTTTAATATACACAACAAACATTTTAGAACATCTTTGTATTTTGCAGTAAAAACTAAACGCATTAGCATTCTGCACAGTAGCTCTCATGGGGGACAATAAGACAGAGCAGAATACTTAATATCCACCATATAAATTACTGCCAATTGAAAACAGTCTTATGCAGTGAGTGGTAAACAGAGGGATGTGGTAGATTTGCACTGCTTCCTGACTTTTTAGCCCAGGTGCTTTTTTTTTGCAAGGTTATTTTTTTAAGTTAATCACGAGGAAGAACAACGCAATGAAAAACATATCTAAACAGACGTGCATAGTGACTGGAGAATAACACTAATTTGGTTTCTGCTTCATCTGCAGAAGAGAAGTGAGATGAAAACCTTTCACTGGGGTAAAGAAAATGAACAAGACAAATGTGTGACAATGTCTCTCTCTCTCTCTACTACGCATACGCACACAAACAATGCCAACTGAGGTCAGTCCAATTCAAATGTTAGATTTTTGAATATACTTTCTCATATATTGTCTGAATATGAGGTCATCACCCTCAATCCCCCCACCCCCACCCCCACCCCCACCCCCACAGCTCACGGAATACACCCAGACATACTGCACTACAAGACATATCATCCCATTGTCTGGCCACTCGGTACATTCAGTGTGTGCACAGACCCTTGTCGTTTGAAGCAACATTAACACACCCTGAAGTTGATGATGATTTTGCATGACGAGACTTACAAGCTCTGGTATCGGACAGGACATAAAAATGCAACAACAGCGCCCCGTTTCTAAATATAAACAATGGTACACTCGCGCGTTTCATCAACTCTCTGATGAATAGAACCCCCGACCATTTCATTAAGAAATCCATACACCTGTTTGGGAAACCTATCCTTTCGAAATATTGTGACCTTGAGATCTAGGCCTGACCCTAGCTCTGTTTTATTTTGCACGACTGGCTGACGTATGGATCAATTATAGTAAAAAGTTCTGTCTAAGCATTCTCTGGGTTGAAAGGAGTGCAGGGAACATTAGAAAGATTAAATTACGGAGGGATGTGTGGATGGCACCGGACCAAGGAAAACTTCTCCTGTATAATGCATGAGCGTACCCTTGAGAGCTCCTCCTGGAGCATTTGCGCGACTCCTCCGGCTCGGAGGTTCTTGGCACGTGACCAAACCTTTACCCCGCGCGTTTGTGCTATATCAATAGAATGGCTCTGTAGGACAGCCAGGCTTTTTTGTGTGTCAATCTCATTTGCAGCGGCGCAGGAGGAAAATCACTTTTCCAGACTAATTCAAATTTACTGTCACAGAACTCAATTACGGGCATCCGCTTGCAGCTCCAGTCATCTGCTTCGTTTCGTGGGCATTTAAAGGAGACAATAAGACGAACAGTTAATGCGGATTTGCTGAGGTAAATCATGCAGGTCTCCGCCATTTGACTGAAGTATCTTTTATTCATTTGAAACGGTCTTTGTGTGTTTAAAATGCTTTTTCATCGTGGCTTTTAATGTCTGCATTTCCAAAACACACATCTAGAAATTTACCAGAATAAATGGTCACATTTAGTTGATGTGGCTTAATAACATTTTGGGAATTTGGATTTTAGGGAAAATGGCAATTTGTTGCTAGGTGATGATACTCCCCATTGGTGTTAAGTCAGATAATGTTTTCTACAGATTAGATTCTGTCTTTAGTGCTGAGGGAAATCATTGTGTGTGTTTTTTCTAGTAGCACACTGTTTCAGGAGCAAAGTGCTGTGCTTTTGAACCTGGCATGTGTGTCATTTTGATCAATGGGACAAAGAACTGACACATTCAGGCAGTGCTGTGTGGTAGTGGCTAGAGAACTGGATTCATAAGGAGGGAGTTTGAAAGATTTAAATCCCTGGAGGAGCACTACTGTTCTTCCTTTGAGAAAGATCCTTAGTGAATATTTCTCAAGTGAATAACGATAACGTGCAAAAGGCAAGCTGTGTAAATTTGCCCCTGTGAAGGTGTCTGTCAGGAATGTCACAAATGCAAAATTAGATTATATTTACACACAAAAAAAATACTGAAAACAGTCACATCTTACCTCCCACTGACATTGTACTTTGTACTCAGGTGTTCAGTTCTGTTTTCTCCCCATATCCCTTTGTGTAGGCGGTTCTGTCTGACCACATGCGGTTCTGGTTCCATTAGCATTGTTGCGTTAGCTACGGAGGTTCTACACTCTACCGCATCTCTTAATAAACATCCAAAAAGAGACATCAAATCAGAATTCTTTTAGTTTCACCAACAAACATGGCAGTCATATAATAGTGGTAGTAAATATAATATCTGTGATTATCTGCCAAAATGACAATATAACAATTATGGAGGCCTGCCATCAAGCGGAACAGGAAGTTGAGGAAATACCTCATGAAGGCAATCGTGTTGTTATGTAACATGTTGTATGGGGACTTTTGATGAGGATTCAAGACTGGGAGCTTGTGGTGCATCTCCTCATTAGTCCCTGGTTCCCTGGGAAATTCCTCAAACATGTTTTTCATCATATTGTTTGATGGGAACACAAACATCAATCAAACTGGCTCGCTAACCCTTCACATCAAGCAAATGACTGCGACACAAGGTTTCCGGCTAGTTTATGACATCTGTTCTTATTGTACATCTGTATTTCATGAAATGAAAAAGGAATGGAACTGCTGTTCAAAAAAAATAAATAAAAATGAGTAGTCTCGAGAGATGCCGCTGCCATTTCTACGGCGAAATGAGTAAATAAATTCATCAAAAATGATGTGCCCTATGAGAACCTGCCTTTGTGCTTTCATTATGTTCTGACCGTGCTATTCTAATAGAAAAAAAAGAGGGGAATGCTACGATCTCACACCGACGGCACAGTGTTGTTTAGATTGAAACTGTAAAAGCAGCACCAGAGCCAGGTCGAATGATAGATCGCACCTGCTCCGTAAACTACCGGTATGCGAGTGCCAGATGCGTTTAATTGCAAATCATTGTTATTTCTGAACTTGTACAGATCTGCCAACGTGCATCTGCCCAAGCCTTCAGTTTGCAGAGGTGCTGTCTACAGAGCGCCTGGGGACGTCGACGCAATGTTCTGTTTGGCATATCTGATGAACCTGCCGAATTCCCCATGCATATATTTACAGGGCTCGATCTCAGAAATGCAAGTCAGTTTCTGATGAGCGTGTCCTTTGAATACATCCCATGATCCTTCATTCCAGTGACCTTTTCATACCTGTCTCTGAAGCATTTCCAAATCTTTTAAACATGTCAGGTCTCTGAAATCATGCTCAAATGTTGTATTAGATAGTAGTCTGTTTTTTAAATGTGCATATATAAATCTTTTTTTTAAATATACAGTACAGTGGTAAGTTTTGCACTATGAAAGAGATGATTAAATTGTGTTTTAAAGCACTTTTACTCAATGTTTATGGCATATTTTTCATTTTTTTCTTCCAGTTTACAATAACAAATTATATTTTCAGGCCTGTCTCATCAAAGCAGAGCCTGGAAATCTGTGAACGCGCAGACAAACATGTCCCTTATTTTCACTATGCAGTGCACCAGCTGAGCTGTGCAGTCACTAAATCAGATGAGTAACCGTCATGTGCAATGAACATGGGCAGGCCACGGGTACCCTTCAAACTAGAGGAGAGTCAAAGATAATACTGTCAACTGGAAGCATCCCATTCCTGGCCAATTAGACACCATCCTGCATGGTTTTTGGCAACAGCAGGGACTGCCATGGTCAGGATTAAATACAGGACTGTGTGGCCCATCACTGTAAACTGTAAGCATGTTTAACAGGACATGCTACCCAACAACTGCAAACATGGCAGTTTAATGCTTTCTACCTGTTTAATCTATTATTGTTATAATCTGGCAGCAGAGAATTATAATGCAGTAAAATACAATGTAAAATGTAGCAGTTCTGTTTGGTTATCACAGGATAGCGACCCATGGCTATACTACATGTTGTAGAAACAATAGTGCATATATATTGTCTACCTCAAAATTGGCTCCTGGATGGGCTTTTGAATCAATCAGTTGGCAGACATTCTGCTGACTGACCCTATCATGGGCTGTAGCCACAGATAGTTCATTATCCAAATATGACTGGAAGACTGCATAGGTTAGACACTTCGTTTCTGGAGGTAGGGCAAGTTTAAGTCAGCCAGGGTTTCTCGATGTGCTGCTGCATCAGATCATCCTCTCAACCACAAGCAAAGCAGACTTCTCTTCCGGCTGGCGACAGCTCCCCTGTAGTGCAGTGTGGCCTCTTCTGTGGAAAATTGCCACTGCGTCAGAGGTGAGGAGGCAATTTAGTTGCACGGCTCATTTGCAGAGCTTCAAATGCACGGCCGCCAATTCCAAATTTATGAGAAAGAAAAAGCGGAAAATAAGAATAATTGATAGGGAATAGCCGAGCCAAAATATATTAGCATTTGCTAACATTTCATTTTCCAACTAATTCTGCAGACCTACGGTGTATGGTGGAAAATGGGCCTTTTCAACGGCAAAGCCAGCTTCATTAGAATTTTATCAGTTCGGTTTGTGTGAATCCACCGCAGGCCCCGGACCGGAGCAGGCGGCAGGTAATTTAGTGTTTGCATCCAGCCAGCTGATGAGTGGCTGTTTGTGAAGAGGGGGTTCTATTTATGCTGCCTTATTGGGTCTGCACTACTGGTCCACTGGCCCAGCTCCCCTTGGGCTTACAGCTCAGATTCATGGCAGCTGTAAAAAAAAAAAAATCCCCAGCTAGGCAGCCATGCATTCAACCACAGTGCACAATGTAATTACATATTTCTGTGTACGGCTCCGCCTTTAATCAGAAACCCGGATCTCGGACAACAACAAACCGATTAAATCACCGCAGTGCTAATGCAAATCCGTCGCTTGGTATGAATCGTGCAGAAGCGTGTGGTAATGATGGTGTGTCGCTCGCGTTCAGGATGACGTACGTATGCCCAGCACATGGAGCTCAGAGCACAGCTGATCCAGCGGACCCTCGCCACCTCATCTTTCTACCTCTTTAAACCCATCGCCCGGCTGTCAGCCAGAACGGAAACGGCCTTGTTACGACACACGCTTCGTGTTTGCACACGCTCCGAGATACAGTCGGGGGGGGGGGGGGGGGGGGGGGGCGTCTCGTACGGATCCGCTGATGCCGCGGAGCGACTTCCTTCAGAGCGGCGACCGAGCCAGAGGTGGGCCTCCAGTCACGACTGTCACGTCAGTAGCGAGCGGATCGGCGGGGGCGGGGAGGGGGGAGAGCGGCAGGGACGGCTCTTATCCAGGAGAGCGCGCTGAGACAGCTGGGTTCTGATGGCACTTGACACGGTAAAGATAACAAACTGTCAGTTCCCCCCTGCCCCTGCTCGGGCATCATATTCAATCAGACGAGCGGAGGACTGCCGCACTAACCCTTCATCCCCGCTACATTTTTATTTAGCGGTGGCCTTTATTCCCGGCTCTGGGCTGGGAAGGCGAAACGTCTGCAGACACAAAGGTGGAGACTGACAAGCTCTCTCCCTCAACAGAACATTAAAGGGACAGCTGCCCAGAGCCAAGGCCTGCTGTTAGTTTTCCCACTTTTGATCCCCTTTTTTGGCCTTTCTTTTTTAAAACATACATATATGTGTACCAGACCTGGGTCAAATACATATTTGTTTTGGATTCAAATACTTTTCTGTGCTCTGTTGATCTTGCCTGGCACAATTGAGCCTGCCAAGAGGACCAGGTGAAAAGGTGGGGTTTGCACTTTTTCAGAGTGTTATATAGGTTCCAGTACACCAGACAAGCTCAGTAAAGTTCAGAAAAGTATCCAAAACAAATATGTATTTGACTCGGGTCTGGTGTACACCTTTAAAATTCTCTGAACAAATGCTTTAGTACAAAAGGATATAATTTTCACTTTTTTTGAGTCTATAATAAAGCTCATTACTTGTCTGGTTTATTTTATGCAGAATCTTTTCCTCAAGGGTGCCGGCGGTGTTAGAGGAAACTGTAAAACCTGATGTAAAACAACTGACTGCAATACAAAGTTCCTCTCGTTAGTTTTTATAGCAATCCATGCTGATGCGTTGGTCTCGTGTATCGGCACGGCCTGTTTTAAGTCCTAGCGAGAGGCACAAATTGATTGTTGAACGATATTTACATACAGGGTGACACGGGATTAAGCACCACAGATACTTCATGTATCGCCAGCAGAACCCCGCAGGCTGCATTAGCCGACACAAGCAGCCTACCCCACCCCTATGTGCTTTTAATCACTGGCAACCCTCAGTGATTTGGAGCTTTTTATTTTTGCCTGACGCACAACAAATTGTACTGTGCAGTTCAGCGACCACATGAATCATTTTGCTTTGCCAGTTCTAATGTATGGAACCGTGAGATTCTCCAGCATATTGTGAAAAAGTGATGATTATGTTATTAAAAAAACTGTATATAGCAACATGAAATGCCGCATATGTTGCCACCAAGAGTAGGCTCATGCTCTCAAGTGGCCAGCCAATCAATAATTCATTTGTCGATCCGAATCAGATAATCTCATTGAACTTTTTTCCTCATGGGAAGTTTAATTGAACGCAGCGTGCCAAGTGTATCATAATCACTAATGTATGATGTGTCTTCAAACTAGAATGAAATCCAATATTATGTACTACATAAACAAATATATTGAATTGCCACAGACATCTTATCCACCTGCAACCTTATGGGGACTTTTACACACCTTTAAGCTCCTTGGATGCTATATTGAGTGATATACCATTGAAATATGACGTGTTTTCAAACAAAGACATGATTTAATATTAGTCTGCCGCAGAAAAAAATCGATCGCATTGGAGGGTTACGAGAAGCAAAATCATGTCAATGCACCACAGAGATGCACTTTTCAATTTCCTTAAATCCCAGTGGCTTCCATCCAGACTACTCTTATTTATTTAATCAGAAAATTTACTGAGTATCATTTAATTATGATTTGAAAAATCTAATTTCCTACGGACATGTTTTCCCAAAGGCGATTGCAGAAGTTCGATAGGTATATGGCCAGTGTCGTGTGTTGGAATCTCTTGCTTCTACAGATTTGTTAAGAGTCCTTTTATGTAAACAGAATTGCATAATTAAGCAGATGGAAATATGTTGGGATAACAGAGACCCTGAAAACAAAAATAAAGGGGTCAATGTTGGCAAAGAGAAACACTTGGAAGCCCAGGGGTCTGAATGCATTAAGGCTCCCAGAATGCATCAGTGGTCAGAGAAGTGCTGAATCTCAGTCAATTCCACCGGCGGCCAGGCTGGATTTGCATAGTTCCTGGAGCGGTTGGCTTACACAGTCCTCACAGCTTTCAAATCTGAACTGAATGTTCCTTTCTAAGGTGAGGGCAGATGTAAAAAAAAAAAAAACTACCAAGGAGAATATAACGCATAATAATGATAATGTGCAAATGAAAACGAGTGAGTGTAAAAGGACTCTGTTCAGAACCACGGACAGCAACAATCCTTCCACGTTAAGAGGACAAACGGGGAGCGGGTTTTAAAAGTGGACTATTCCAAGGCGCTCTTTCGACTGAAATGGATTACAGGATAACCCCACTATCTTATATCATACCTTTTTCTGAAGGTATGGTCTAATGCGCTAACGTTCGTACTCTCCCCGTAATATTCCTCACTCATAGTAGCACTCAGCGTGCTATTTTAGCTACGAGTGGCCATCTGGGATGCTGTGTGAAAAAGTCAAGGTCACCTTTTAACTTCCCCTCTGCTAAAAACCTCTCTCGTTCGATTTTCTGGGTGACTGACAAAGGCTTCTGAAAGTGATTGTTTTTCTTTTGAGACAATCTTGTCGTTTTCTCAGACACAGCTGCTTCACACAACCTTGTGCGGTTTGGAGCAAAACTATTGAAATGTAGTTAAATATAAATACTACAGATTTTTAAATCACATATTGTCTCAGCATTCCTACCGGTATTTAATTTTTTATTCTCACAGAAAATTGGCATGTGAATATATACATTAGCATTATGTCATATATACTAGGAGGCAGTAGACAAAGCCCAAAACCTCAACGTCTGTATATCAGTGACTGAAACCCTATCTAAAGATTGATGTGATACAGGACACATAGGTTTTTTGTCGAGCTCCTGAGGATTAAATTGTGGTTGCACAAAAAGTAATTTTGTGAAAAGAATAAGTCATAAAATTTTAATGGCAGTACACCGGTTCCCTTTTCTGTTACAGATACCCCTGCGGGATAAATTCCATTTGTTCCTATTGCATCTTTCAGCTTCTCGACAACTTCCAACCACTATGAGGAATGTTTGCATCCCCTCCTAGGTTCATTTTGTCCAGTGGCACGCTGTCTGTGTTCAGTAGATACCATCAGACAGGAGGGCTGAAGCACCCATGCAAAAGAGCACAACCACAGACTGATAGAGCAAACACAATATTTTCTCTTCACTTGACTGTGATAGAATTCGCCCCTGATAAACAGAGGTGAAACACCTGTAGGAAACAGATTATGATGAGGTCATTTAAGTTCCTTTTTCTTTAACTAATGTTTTTCTTTTCTTTAGCAAGAAAACACTGGGTGGAAAAATATTATTTTAATTGCATTAAATTACAAGCCTGTGGATTGGTGCATCGTCATTCAATCAACCTATCATACAGGCCTATCATAACCTATCATGACAGACAAAAGGAACAAACTGCGGACAGGCAGGCAAGTGGCAGAAATCACACATTGGGATTTCCTGAACTGGAGAGCACTGCATGGCGGCATTACACTACAGAATGTTGAATCATGTGTCAACCCCCTCCCCCCTCAACACCAACTTCTGAAATGATTAAGGCAGACCCTTATTAAACCCTGGGTGCATACACACGCTCATTTAACACCATTGTTCGGCAGCAACATCGAAGATCACAGAAATTACCATGCAGATCGGCGCTGTTCCCACTGAGCAACCCGCCCTCATCGCTGTTCTCTCGCCATGCGGATCAGATGCGTCACGTCAGACTGAGGAGACCCCAGAGAAGTACCCGCAAAGTTCCTCCCTCGCGGTGAACTCAATAAATCCCCTCCTTTTTGTTAGCGTGGGTAGGCTTTATTTCACAGATGCCTGCGAGGCCAAGACAGGAGCTGAAACGCGGCCAAGATCCGGAGTGCATTTCCCCGATATGACGGTGTCAATCCCGAGAGTGCGGGACGGGGAGGGGGGGGGGCGCGGGTGGGGGGGTGGGGGGGTGCGCTTTAGATTTTGTTGGAAGATGCCATGACTGATGAACTGAAAAAAGAACTAATTGAATTGAGACATAAATCAGCAGGCAGAGTGGGATGGCGAGTGGCAGAGGTGGGGGGGGGGGGGTGGGGGAGGCTTTTGGCGGGAAGGGAGGGGGGGGCAAGTGAGGTGATTAGATGGGTGTACTGAGAGATGGTTGGCGAAGAAGTTGGAGGTTCCCAGAGGGCGTGCCCTCTTCACAGGTGTGGAACACCCTGACCTGGGTCAGAATGGATGAAATGTACCCCCCCCCCCCGCCCCCCGCCAGCCCTTGAGGGGCGTGGGCCAGCCCAGACGCAGACTGGCTGCTGATGTGTGGGCCAGCTGATTAGAGTGACCCCCTCCCCCCCACTTCACTCACCAGATGGTGCATGGCACTGGTACCCAGAGGTTTCTGGACGGTCCCAGAGGAGCCCATCTGCTCTGCTGCACAATGCTCCATTCAGCATTCTGGGCCGGTACAGCCCGTATGGTCATTCCCGCCTTTCCCAATTTCTACATGCTCTCCCCGCTGCTTCTCCTCCTCCTCCTCCTCCTCCTCCTCCTACTCCTCCTCTCCCGCTGGCTGACGGACCCTCTCAGCTCCTGACCTGCGTAAACTCCTCATTACTCCACATGATCACTCTCCCCAGCAGGCAGTAAATGAACTCAGCGCCGGCCAACACGCGGTGCTGCCGTCTCTGGTGACATCACACTGCTCTGGTTGCCAGCTGGGAGTATTAGAAGATACCTCATTCTCCTCAGAAAACTGGGAAGCACATCAGCCCTCCGCATCATATAACACAGAGAAATATACAAATGTGTGTGTATGTATATATATATATATATATATATATATATATATATATATATATATTAATCTTGCTTTTATTATTTTATGCAAACAAACACAGACACAAAGAAATACTTCAATGAAAATTGACATCTTTGGAAAGCTGTGTACTTTACTATTTCAAATTTGCTTGGATTCCACATCTATTTTCTCTTGAAATGTGACAGGCTCAACAATTAATAAAATGTTCAATCTAAAATCAACTCTGTTAGGGTGCATTGTGGTCGCCCAGGCTGCATTTCATTAATAACAACAAACACTTTATTGCACGTATGCCTTTCTTTTTGTTTGATTTAAAGTTCTGCTTCAAAGACTTCTTTAGACATTAAGGGGAAACATATAACGTATCAGATCTTCCTCTCATGAAACAACAGATTTATATTTTTTCAGAGCACAAAAAAATGTGTAGGCTTGAAATATTACTAATCCTTTGAAGTCCATTCCATTTGTGAATCTTTCAATGTGAGAGGTAGGTAAATCCAACCAGTTCTGCAGAAACATAACTTAACTGGCTCACGAAAGAGCGCTATCTGACATTATCTGACATTTCCTGTTGGACATCTAAAACATTTCAGTGAATACATTTGTGCAGTATCAAAATTCCTAGATTACAAAGTTGTAAAAACATACAAAGCCATGATTAAGCTGCAAGTTTACGGCGTATGCATGCACAGCATTGCTAGGTCAAACAAAGAAACTCAACATGACTATGTCTGCATCATTTTAGCTTCTTAATTTTGGGTGGGGGGGGGGGGGGCTTTGTATTTACTATCTTTCAGCAGTTAATGTGTTGTAATTTCTTTGTGAAATAAATGTGCTGCAAGATATACTGAAATTCAAAAAAGTAATAAAAAAGAAAGGGGTTTATACAATTTACATTTATCAACATTTCCCTGACAAACGTGGGGGCAGCTGTACCAAGGAAAACTAATTAGAGAGGAAATTAACGATTTAGGTCCTATAAAGCAGATTAAGAGCTTACCTGGAATTACGTACACATTGTTTCCAAGGATTGGTTTTAGCAAACAATGTTCAATAATGTTCAATATTTTTTCCATATTTAAATAAATAATTCATACCACAGAATGACTGTATTTATTGCAAATGTATGGTCAATTCTTCAAGTTAAATTCTAACAGATGTCAAAATAAAGCAGACTATTTAAAGTCAGGCCCTAGTTGTGTTGTAACATTATCTGGACAGGTCATTCATTTAATCCCTCTTCGGCTGCATTCTCACCGAATTCGGCAAGGATGTGTGGTGACGCACTGGACCTCCGAGATTTCGTTTAATGGGCGGTACAATGCAAATACTGTAGGGTTAGTCCATTGGATCGATGCCTCTGTGGCATCAATACAAACAAGTGACACAGCCTGCCAGGGAACACTGCCGACACCTGATTGGCCAGATGCATGAGGCGGTCCCTTGGTTTTGGCTCCCTGTTTTCAAAACCAAACAAATGGCAGAGCAGAGACAAACTTTCTTTTTTTCCCACCTAAACTGTCCCACTAAAATATATTTCTGGAAATATCTGAGGTGAGAAATAGGCAATGCAGTTGCTGAATTGTGGTTCATATTTGATCTACAACACAACACCTAGTTTGAAAGTTTGATCTGAGTTCTGTGAGCCCGAACGAGCTACGCCGGACGGCTTCACTTGCGTAGAACAGGGGTGCGCAACAAGGGCCAATCCATTTCAGGATTTTGTGCGAACATTTGACAACATTTATTTAATTGGCCCAATCATATATTGATCTGATTTGTGTATAAGCACCAACTACCAGCCGTCGACTGCTAGTGTATCCTAGAGATTTTACTGTGCTCAAGTACAGGAGTGAAGCAGTGTAGTTTATGGAGCAGTAAGAAATGGTAATCGGTTGTAACAAAAACCAGCACACAGATCGGCCCTCCAGGACCGGAGTTGTGCACCCCTGGCGTAGAACAAGGACGGAGCGCATTCTGTGCAAATACAGAACCGGCGACGCTGACACATCACTCGCCGGACTGCCTCCACCATGCACCGTGCAGCCTGTCCATAGAAAATGAACAACATTTACACAATACACAGTAACGGGGTGTTCTCACTGAATCCGGCACTCAACTAGTCCTATTCATTTTATTCATTCATCTAGCACTGTATCAAACCTGGTCATGAATACTGACTCTCTGATTCTATTAGCCCACAGTACATGATCTAGCAGTCAAATATTGCTGGATAAACTAGTGATGTAAGCCATTTCAAATATTAACAACTCTTTCCATTCTAGTGGTGTCTAATTTCCACCTATAAACCCTTGTTGGGCAGACAGAACTGAACAGCTTCTGTTATTCTCCATTTAACAATGCCTCATTCCACCTTTTCTGCCAACATCTTCTGCACAGACCAGGCATATAAATACAACACGAAACAACAAGAAGATGACAATACATTCTGACTATCCCCCACTGAAATACTGTATGAAGCCTTTATCTAGAGCACTGAATACTCTGACTATCTGCTGTGGGGTTGTTTGAACAATGTAAGCTAGGCCCTCATTATCATTGTTCCATAAATGTAAAACACGAAGATAGTGACTCAACAGACAACAAAGAAGTGTGATGTCCAGTAATTCTCATTAAAACGCTTGACTTGTCTTCCAGACAGACATTAAAAATCAATAGTCAAATAGTCAAAAGGTCAAATATGGAACTAAAGAAGTCTGATAATATTATATTTTTTTTCTAAAAATTTCTGAGTGAGATATTACCGCTGGTGGTAAGCTGTAGGTAGTAATTAGTCAAACACTGTTAAAATAAAGACGAAAAACAAGTACAACAGAATTTAATCATGTGTGAAAATGACAATGGCGATGTGTAGCATACAAAGGATACTCATTCTGTGGAGACAGATTGAAATGACCAAAACCTGCCTTTAGCAAAGGCCTATCTGCTAAAGGAAATGAACTGGCAGTCAACACAAAATAAGTGACAGCCTGCAAATGATCATGTGTACGCATGTGAGCCTAATAGCACATTTCCTGTCTGAAATGACAAAATACCGAGAGGGTTTTCTCCATCAATTAAAAAAAACCCAGAAAGCAGCAGCAGACCCTCGCTACATAACAGGAAACGGATGAGCGGGAGATTGTGATTAGTACACTGAGGTGTCAATTCCTCAGTGAATGATGAGCCCGCCTTGATCGAAGCCCTTCGTTCCAAAAGAGGGCAACACATCCCGTTTACATCAATATGACGACAAGAAAAGAAGAAAGCTCTATTTGAATTGCCCTTATTACTCCAAGTGGGCTCCACAATGCATGAATTACTGCCAAAATGCCATGAGTCATCGTCCGAAGAGAACATCTCTCAAAGAGAAAGGAAATCTCCGGAAAAAAAAAGAAGAGGATCAATGGCGAGTGTGCGTCGACATCTCTGCGATGTCACATGATCAAATATTAATAAGGGGAACATCGGATCTGAGGGCATAACCAGCGATGGTATCGTGCGGCCACGGCATAGGGCTGCTCGGTTCCCGGAGAAGATTGCGAAGATGAAGTGCTCCCTTGTTTCTGATTCATTTCTTTATTTATTTGACACACCTCTCCGGGGCACCATTATCCATTATTAGAGAAGAACCCAAAGCCGCCGCCTTCCCCTGAGTGCTCTATTTGTGTAAACAAGGAAACTTGCCAGGAAAGCAATACATTACATTACATTTCTTGTCATCACCCACCATGGGCACAGACCCAATCAATAGAAGACTTTTCTTAAAACTCTATCTGTGGAGAACCGAACAAAGATAGCCTTCAGGCTACACATTTCTTGGTGGCGGCTTTTCTCCCTGGTGCCGATACATAAAACAACAATTCTGTTTTCTTAAACTGGGAAGATGACACGATTTTTCGTTTTCTTTGTAGCAGTAAAAAGACATAGAATTCTTTGGTGGGAAAACACGGTGGCTATCAGCTGTCCCCATGTTAGCACTAAACAAGGTAAATGGTAAATGGACTGCATTTATATAGCGCTTTTATCCAAAGCGCTTTACAATTGATGCCTCTCATTCGCCAGAGCAGTTAGGAGTTAGGGGTTAGGTGTCTTGCTCAAGGACACTTCGACATGCCCAGGGCGGGGTTTGAACCGGCAACCCTCCGACTGCCAGACAATCGGTCTTACCTCCTGAGCTATATCGCCCGTAATATAAGGTAATATATATAAGGTAAGGTAATATATCGCGGCAACAGGATGTTTCAGGAAGGAGAGAACATACCGAAATCTAATGAAGACCCTGTAGACTGGAATAGAGGGTAGTTACCAGCACACACAAAACCATACCTGGTCACTCCATCTCACACTTTCATTGGAGCTGGGTGGCACATGAACCACCTTTACTTGCAACGCTGCCACCTGCTGGTGGCTGACTGGAAACATACGGATTACTAGAGCTAAACAGTCCGTGTCATTCCTGCGCCCTGGTAGCAAATCACTAGCCCCGATCCAAGAATTTTCTGCTCTGGCTAAGTTGCTTTTGCAAGTCTCAATTTCTGATTTATCAAGACGCCTCAGCCAGTAAACTGTAGTCTGAAAGGTGCAGTCTAACGGGTTTTCGAGGAAGAGGCTGATGGGACTTCAACTTCCTTTTCGAAGCCCTCATTAAAACTCAGTCAAAACTGTTTTCCTCCAGGAAAAAGTCTTACGCTTCAAAAGACGGCCTGTTTCCCACAGTCTCTCCCCGGCTTGCTGTCCCTCCAGAGGCAGCTAATTACGGGACCCCGATCAAACAAAGGGGGGGGAAGGAGCTGGCATTCGGCAAATGTGGTCTACCCAAAAATCGTGTCACGGAGAGTCGCGAAACGCGGAAAACCGTCACTCAGCCTAAACATAGATCAATAGCTACATCCCCAGCTGTCGCTGCTCATTAATGCGCCGGCCCTGATCTTTTATTAAAGAGGATGTGCTCGACGGCGCACCTGACAAGCACAGTAAGCATCAGCCCACAGAACGCCATGCGTGCATCACAGGCGAGGAACACAAACTGCTGTGAGTGGGCTTGAGAAAAAAAAAAAAGCTACAGTGCCCAACTAGAATTCAGATATAAATGTCAGCAAACAGCTCTCCGTGACAACTACGCACTGTCTATTTCACGATTATCATTTGTTATGAGTGACTGCTTGGGAAATGAAGTTCATTTGATCTATTCTAGAAAAAGACGATAGCCAGGTTATTTGAAAATCAACCCTGAGGCAAGTTTTCAGTCACAGATACTGCACTAGGCACACACCAGTGTCAGTGGGCCGTTGAAGGTTAATTTTTTTTTTTAATAAATGATTGCTTTTGTCCAACCAAGCACTTTCACTGGATTTAATTTTCACATAGAGGACTATGAGTGTGCAGTGGCTTCGCACTCTAACACCATCCCTTTTGCAACCACAGTGCACAGAGCCATTCATTCATCCAAAAAAAATAAATAACAACAACACACGGGATACTATATCACAACAGATGACATGAAGACATATGTGTAATATGGTACACTCCAAATACCTTTATTGGAACAAAGTGCCGTGCACTCTGGTGACCGGTGTCTGTTATAAGGTCTCGAAAATGCTTTTCAGGAGCCGGAGGGCAGAACGAAAAAAATATCTTTAGTTCTTTAATCAAAAACCTCCTTTCCTCAATGTAGAGGTACAGTTTTTTGATTCAGTAATGGCTACAGAGGTCAGTTATGGTTGCCCATAAATTTTATATGCACTTAAATGGAGTGCTGGCACAGACCATAAAGCACACCCATCTGCTACACACATCATTCATTTTTATTTTCCCTGTGCCACTTTATATATCTCTGGGTTACTCCCCCTCCCCTCCCTGTCTCTACTGCAAGTTTTTTTTTTTGTTTTTTTGCACTGCATCACTGTTATTATCTCTGTCGGCTGGCTTTCTCGATGGCACCTGAGTGATGACTGAGCCGGAGAGATATGCAGTTTGTAACCTTGAGAAACAATTACGTTAAATATCACGCCACTTTCCTCTAATGGATAAGTGATCCACTCTTCCAGCTGAGCATTATGAATATATCCTTTAGCCCTGATTTTATTTGTTCCAGTACATGCACACACACGCACACACGCACGCGCACGCACACACACGCACTGCTTATGCGTCTCTTTTCCGCTAACGATGATGACACATACGAGCAACCAGCCGGCCCAGCAGGTTCCCGCTCCCCATGGCACCAGGAGGAGCCACCCCTTCCTTTTCCCAGGAAGCCACAGCTGCGCGTACAAGCCTCCGTAGTTCTTTCTCTGGACCATCGGAACGCGCCGCAGCCCGGCTCACTGGTCTTTACTGTCTGTCGGGCCACCGCAGCCGGTCCAGAACACCGCTGCCCACCCGGCCTCCAACCTGCCCGAATTCGCACGTGCCGCACCCGCTTCCAGCAGCTGCCCGCGCGCAACTCAAATCGGCACGGCGAGCTGTGGGCGGTACCGGCCCTTCCCATCTTCAGTCGATGATCGCGCCGCACGCTCCAGATCAGACCTCTCCGCTCAGCAGCACGCTCTCGCCAGCTGGCGGCTGTCTCGTCCCCGCAAGCACCCGGCAGCCCTGGCTGGCTCCTCCCCTCACTTCGGAATGCCATTCTCCGGACTCAGTCAGTAGCTTAAGCAGGGCCGGCCCTAGGATTTTGGTGGCCCTAAACAAATCTGTGGGCTGCGTTCGGGGGGGGGGGGGGTTGCGGGGGGTGCTGTTAGATTCTGTCGTGGGGGGTGCTCTTAGATTCTGTCGAGCGGGGGTGGGGGGTGGGGGGGGGTGCGCTGTTGGATTCTGTCGAGAATACATTTAAAATTTATACCGCTAGTTCCGCGATAGGGGATGAATAACGTAATTACGAAAATAACGTTTTTTACCTTAGATAGACAATGGATAGTGTGGCCCCCCCTTGTGGTCGTGTGCCCCCCCCCAGCGGTTGTGGCCCTAAACATCAGCATAGATCATTTATGCCACGGGCCGGCCCTGAGCCTAAGGCCGATTCAAGTCCCGCAAAAGCATCTAAAAACAAACGTTTCTGACCATGCCACCATATAGCCTTCCCTTTTACAGTATTTCACAGGTGGTATGGCATGCGCTGTGATGGTGGGTGTAGATAACTATGCTTGTCTCTGGCGGCATTTGCTGACCGGAGTAAAATGTCCAGCCTTGATTAAACTCTAACAGAGTTTAATATGAGTCCAGTAGGGACCACACGTGCACTGTAAGAGTTAATGTAACACTGAATATTTTACTGTGCATATGAAATGTACGTTTTAGAGGAGCAGCTGCCGAACGACTCCATTGTAAATCGCGAGTGCTTCAAATCGTCTGACAAAGCATGTGCATTAAAAGGCTCTGGCTTTGAGCTGGATTCGAAGGACTGAAACGGGATTCGTGCCGACCTTTCGTTCCGCAGCAGGATGTTTGATTGTTTCCGTTATTTCTGTTACTCAAGCGAAATCATTAGTTCGGGTCCACGCAGGGCCAGGCACTTTGCCTCCTGTTTTCCAAAGTCAAACGTTTGTTCGGTAATTCCTCGGTTCCCTCATTTGAATAAAGCAACAGGGGACTGTTTTTGAACAATATTTCTCCTGTCGTCGTGACACGCTTGTAAAAGTGTGCAGACCGATGTGCACCTCCCACTCCATCACAACAAAACGACTGCCTTACCGCGACTCTGAGAGGAATTTACATTGATTGAAGAAGATATTCAAATGAGTCCCTTCTCCCTTCAGCCCTTTCCCTGCTCTGTTGCAGGTGCAGACGGAGCACTCAGAAATGCGGAGGGACACGTGAAGATGCACTTCACGATGAAAGCTTGATTTCCTAACCGCTCTTCGATGCACGAGCACCTGGGCGTTCCGGACTGATCCGCTGTTTACTGTTTATTCGGATAAATGTTGTGCACGGTGTTGTGCTTCCCCAGAGGCGAAAGTCTTGAGCGTGTTTCGAAAGCAACCTCATTAACGTTCATGTTTGCAATTATTCGTGTTAACACATCTGAACAATGGCACACATCAAGCTTAATCCACGAGAAGACTTTTCACGTTCACGTACGGTTAGGCCTATATAGATCTGCTTCAGATTCCTGTGCTACCTTTTATCTCAGCATATATGTGAGAGGTAAATTGGGAATTCAAATAAATACTCAATTATATGATCAGAGGAGACAAATAAAGGAAACAGATCAAAGGTTTACATCCTAGACAACAACAGACAATTAAAATGTGAGAAAATAGCAGCCTTGGAATGCTTACTGTTTATCAGTGCTCTGCTCAGAGTACCTCATCTATCTCAAAGCAATACAAGATTAAGCCCTCCATTGTCTTTGGGTTCATTTTGTAAAAGAGCATTTAATACCTCAGAATCAAAACAGTAAATAATGACAAAATTTTGCAGGAACTATTGGTGTAAAAAAGAATAAAACAGAAGAATTCATTTTGTTGACTCAATTAATGGACAGGGCTTCTGATGTTCCCAAGCGGCCCGGGGCTGCTCTTTTTTCCCCTCTATTCATCAATTTGAGCAAAGCATAATGATTGATTCAGAAATTATAGGTTTTTTTGTCAAGACCGGTGATATAATCATGTATTTTATAGGCTTTAAAAAGACCCTCGCGTCTGAAGGGAAATTGAATTTAAACTGCGAATTAGCAGATAAATGACAAGTACGACTGTATCATAGCATTGGATTCCGGTGGGTGCAAAGACACCTGGTTTAGCCGTTGGCTTAAGTGTGCATTGACATCCGAAGCTGCCTGTGACTTTAATTGGGCGCCTGGGGATTCCATCGCTAATTAATTGTGAAAATTCTAAGCCTCATCGTTAATGGCTCACCTAATGAGGGAGGAACACGCAGTCGGCTGCTGCTCTCAGACCCGCATCGCATTCGACTCCTGATCCCCTTTGCTTGATAGTGCGCCCTCTCTCTCCTCTCTCACTATCTCGCTCTCCCCCTCTCACTCAGGTGATTCAGAGAGAAAGCCGTCCAGTGCTCAGAGTCTATTCACTGGGTGTTTGGTTCGTTAGCCTTATTGAAATTCCGCGTCGCTTTCCCTCTGCAAGCCATTGGGCGGCTCATGCAGCAGAGTGTCAATAACCTTAAAGGATCCTCGCAAATGCCTTGTAAATGGGTGCGCCACAGGCACTCGGCAGCATTTCAAAGACTGTGTCGAAGCCGCAGCTCATGCACCACGATGCTGCTAATTGCTCGTCTTGGCCTTTTGTGGCATCTGCGCATATTGGATTGCACTGGCTTGGGGGTGGGAAGACTTAAGGAGGTGATGAGCAAATGCAACAAGATGTTCGATTCGTGGACAGTAATTTGTGAACCGCACTAATTACTAATTTGTGTTTCCATTTTAGTTACGCCCGTGCGACCAGGCAAGTTCTTAAAATTAACAGGAAAAAAAACCGCAACTAAAAAAATAAGGTCTCGGCTCACGTTGTGCCGGTACCGTCATCTATGTGACAGCCGTCCAAACTGCCTCCCATCACGTAAAACGATAAGCGAAAGCTGTACGGAGAGCAAAACACATTATCTGCAGGTCATTCCCGCTGTATTACTGGAATGATTGACACGTACAACATTGTATTCGTCTGAGAGTTAATTGGAGGCGCCTTCATTCCACCAGTGCGCTGCGTGAGCCCTCTTCGCCGCGGAGAAAGTCGACGCCGCTCCCGCAACTCGTCCCCAGACCCGGAGAGCTGAAACAATAACGGAATTCCCATCGACACGAGAACAATGCAGCGCATTGTCACATCCGTATATTATCCACGTCATTACATGCACGGGCACATACCTCTAAAGCGCCTCAGTTCCCGGCCGTTGGAACAGTGCGAAAATTCGACACGCGCAAAAAGCATAAGACAGGCACTGGGATTCAGCGAGATCATGCATGAGGTTTAATCAGTGTTGGCGAGATGGAGAAGGACGGAACGTGCAGTCTTTTTAAATAATACGTAATGCGGTTTGTGCATGGAAAAGGGAAACGCATACTGATGACAACAGTCATGAATATGAGCCGAGGTAGAATTGTGTATTCCTCCTCAAGGAAATATATGCACATAATTACATCCTGTATTTAAAGCAGCTATACCTTCCATCCATACACTGAAAGCAATCAAAAAAATGGTGTCAGAATGATATTTTGAATTTATCTCATTCCATTGACTTGTCAAATACATATTAAGTAACGTATATAAGCTACTCACAATGAGTACCTCATAGGAATGACAATTAATGCTTGCTAATCATATTACACTATACTCATGATTCTATAACCATAAAGTATGAGTAAATTATGCTATAAGCTACATACAAGAATGTCGTGATTTATTCATGTAGACACAAAGCAGTTACATGTGCACTTATCAACATCGGTATATTTCCAACTTGATCTGATGCTAGTAAATATTTACGAATTTAAATATGTGATATGCACTTCTTAAAGCAAAGTAATACAAAGAAATGAAAAAATACACTCAAACTTTAGCCTACAAGCAAAGCGCAAGTGAGTAGCCAAATAACTTGCCAAGCTATGTTTGTAAAGGAAAAAAAGAGAAGAAATTTCATTTAATCCTGAGGCAAGGTGGAAGACAAATGTCTGTAATAATCAAGGTGAGAATTCACAATGAAAAAAAATGGACTGGTATCGTTACCAATCACTGCACGAAGACGAGGGGTAGAGAAGCTTCTCACTCAAAACAACCCTCACAGGTGTCAGTGATAAGGAGACCTTTGGGTTTGAACGGTTGGAAAGGAGGAGGGAGTAAGGCTTAGATGTTATGAGAAAAAGCCGGAAGACTCACACATTACAGTATGTACTACTTGGACGTGAGTGGGTTGTGAGACGAAAATGGATAATTGGTTTTAGGGTTTGAGAATTCCAGACCTCTTGAGCCCCAGTTTAATAAACTTGCACTTATAGAAAGAAAAGACTCTCGGTGTTGCAAAAATAAAAATATCACCCTGGCCAACAAAATATCATTCTGCGGTATAAGACAACAGTACTTTTATGAGGTCTGCCAATTTAATTAACAGCAAATCACAGAGCCATAACCACAACGATATGCTTGTCTCATAAAGTCAGATGTAGCTCATGTTAGGAGTGAATATAAGCACACAATGCACACCCATTTCCTGTATTGAGGGATGAGAGGGTGTTTGTTGTTGTTGTTGTTACAGCAATGTGAAAATCATTGCAATATGTTTAGGAAGCTTCCATCGCTATCGAATATGAAATCCAGACTAAACTGGCTGAATGTGTGCAAACAGAACAATGATACATGTGAGGGGCAATGTAGGAATGACACACATGCTTTCTGAATATGCATCATCGGCGCCGGAAAGAAGGGGGGGGGGGAGGGGGGGGCTACGGCCCCCCTACTTTTAGAAAACGTAAACTGACAAACGTGAGCAATTCTGTCGAATTGCCAACTCGGTCCAGACATCGTATATGGGTATCCATCAGCAGTTCCTTTGCCCGGAAGTATGACGGCTAATTTGGTTTCAGCGGCTGGCATACAGCACATACAGGGTCGCTGTTATTCCTAAAATATGCCTCTGATTTCTCTGCGGTAGCTGCAGAGGATCGATTAAAAACATATTTCACAGTATTGCGTAAAACTTGAGGCTAACAAGCCACTCATGGCAACGGAGTCTTTTAAGTATGATGTCATAATTTATTTCCCCAATACCAAGTGGTCTGATGTTGTAAACACATGAAGGTAGCCTCATTTTCAATTTCCTGCCTGTCTGAACATAACTGTTATTTTGGTCCAGTTCTCGTTTATGCTTCTTCTGGATGTTTTTGTAGCTGTTGAGCCAAAGTGCATGTGCATGTTCATGATTCATGTTCAAGGCCTGTTATGATAAAAATATACTTTGGGTTTCATGTACGCAAAAACAACGATAACGTTTAACCTTTCATGTGCAACTGATTGGCTTACTTATCATTTCGCCAAAGTGCAGGACCTTGTTGTCAATCATGACGTCACTGCAACTTGCCCGTTAGCTAGCCCCCCCACTTCAAAACTTGTACTCGCCCCTCTGATAAGCATGGCCATGTTTCAACTGTGGAGACTGTCAGCTGCTAATTGCATATCAAAGTTGCCAGAGTTGGCTAGTCTAACTCATTAGCATAGAACAGTGAACATATGGCTCACACTTGTATTTTACTTGAGTAATGACTTTGGCTCTATTTTATGACGCATTAATTCTTTTTTTAATAGTTAGTCATACCACAGAAGAAGAAGAAGGGTGTTCTTTTTCTTTTTTTGTTGAGCAATTGAAACTTTCACATCTTGTTCACAGAATGTTATTGTGCACATCACTTGTATTTGATAAAACACTTTCGTGATTATGTTTGATGTGTATGCTCTTACTGACTGAAGTGGTTAAGACCAGCCATCGCTACAAATAAGCCTTCTTATTGGAATAATATTCACTACAAAACTTCATGACAGCTTGCTACTACTTTCTTTTTCAGATGAAATATTTATGGGCAATCTCTGCAATTTCACAATATATGAATTACTTTGAAAATATGACATTCCATAGCACACTCTCAAGGACAGTTCAACCCAGAACTAGTTTCCAAACCAGTATTTACAGCCTTGAGGGCGTAGAGCCGCAATGCATTCTGGTCGCCCACCGAAGGCCCCGCGGGGGCCTCGGCAACGAACAGGACCAAAGACGCCCGGCCCCGACGCAGCCCAGGAACACGCCGCGTGAGACAAAGCGCCCGCGAACGAATATCGGATCTGAGGAAGTCACCTTCCGGAAATCAGATACACGCAGCCACGACTCCCGGGGCACGCCGGCACAGACGCCGGCACAGACGCCGCTGGTCTTTGATATTGGCGCACAGCTGGAATCAATCTTCAGGTTAAGGCATCACCGGCGTGAAGCCGCTCGCCCCCGACCGCCCCCCTCCTCTGGCGTCCCCCCCCCCCCCCGAAAGGCCGGGTTAGTGCTCCCTCCTCGCCTCTAATTGGAGTCAGCGCTCAGTCCTCACCCACTGATAACTCTGCATTAGCTCACTTCCTCCAAAGGTCAGTCTTTTTTTTTTTTTTTTTTTTAAATCGATATTTCTTTTCCAAAGCCATCAAAAAAAGAAAGGCATTCTGCGGGGACGAGCGGGGGGTCTCACCCCTGGCCCCGTTATTTTACGGCTGCGGTCTCGGCACTGCCAGGGGTAAATACCATGCGCGCCCCTCGTCTACCGTGACCTGTCCTCCTGGGGGGTGAGGTGGGAAGTTTGCTCGAAGATGAGACCACGGATAATGGTGTCAGAGGTTTTTGCCAGCGGACTTGTTTCTAAGGAAATATCTTTTGACAGGTAGTAATTAGTGTGACTACGCACAACTGTGTTTCTGAAATGAGAAGGCCTTTGAACTGGACGAGCGAGCAAACAAGAATAGTGGTTTTTTGAAGTTCTAACAATGTAATAGCCCTGGTCTGGACTTGGGCTATTCACAATTTCATACAAATAGAAAGGAGCTTTAGACCTGGACTACACATTCAACTGAAATTCAATGAACAAAAATCTTTTAAAAAATTCTATTAGCAGCTGCAACCAAAGGGCAATAGAGATCTTAAAAGTGAAGCAACTTGATAAAAAAAGTCAGTGAATACAACAAACACTGCTTGAGCAGATGAGTTATAACATTTGCTTATTGTAAAAAGATAAAATAATGCAAAAAAATCAAAGATAACAACCTGCAAGAATATTGCGATGGATTCTTTACTGGCATTTAGCAGATGGTCTTCTTCATAGCAACTGACAATCCAAGCGTAAGAGCAAAGGTCATGGATCAAAGTGCAGCAGTTCCCTTGAGAGTGGAAAATACTCCCAAGAGATAGAGAAAGTAAAAAAAGTGCATTTGATTGATATCTTGTCAACTACCCTATTGAACACTAAACTAAGATACAGAGATGAGAAAAAAATGACACTAACGAGCATTAAATACATTAAACTTTATTAAATGAACAACAATAGAGGACCACAGGCTCCAAAACAAGCAAAACAAAAACGTACACCGATGACACAGTTCTGGAGTTGCTTTATCAAAGCCACAAACGAGCACAGTCTTGCTATACAAGATTTTTAAATATGTTACACATTTCACATTATTACTGCAATCACTCACTTTGCTAAATCTCACTTTCGTGAAGCTTAAATCCCCGTGAATGGGACTTGCTTATCTCGCAGCGTGTGCTTGACATCTCTTCTGACGTGAATGCGCACGGCTGTGAAAGGGAAATAATGGGGAAATCAGAGTTTATTCAGTGCAGAGAAACCTGCGTTTAAAAAGCTTTTTCGTGCTGCTAAACACCGCAGCTGTTGCTGCACCGGAATACACAGATTATGTAAAAAAAAAGAAAAACGACATTCTTTATTAATTCAAAAGAAGTGAAGTAAACTAAAAGGAATAATTACAAGAAAATGAGTCCCAAGTGCTGTGTCTCCTCTTTTTGAAGAGAACGATGATTTCTCATAGACCGTAAACTTCATTCAGCCCAGCAAAACCTTGTGTCCTTCAACGGAATATCCAACTTTGAATCGCTCTGCATAGTCACCTATCATTATGAGTTACTAGACACTGGCTGTGTAAAAAAACGTTAGTACACAGCGATTTCATTCTTATAAGCAGTTTAATAGAACAAGAGAAGCCTTTTAAATAGAACGGGTTGATTTATCCGTGATTGCTATGAGTAAAGTACACTGTTCATAGGGCATTTAAGATCTATAGCTACAAGCCAGTGATCCATAGCTAGTATAACATCCCTCTGGAGAGAATAGAGTTCAATAGCCTGGGACATAAATCTATCCCACAGCTCAACTAGCTTCTTTCATCTAGCTGCTATAAAGAGGTGAGTGCAACACTGACAATATTTTGAAACTACTGCTGTACACGCCGCATGACTGACTTCTGCGGGGGACGTGGTGCAAATGTCACGATGGTGCAAAAACATAATAGACAGGTGTTTAAAAAATAGGAATCGAAATTGCCAGAAGTACCAAGGGAAACAGAAACATGCTCTGGCAACAAGAGTCCTTATCAGTGTGTGTTCTTGTTTGTGTTTGCTATTTATATGCTATTTATAATTCACATCTGAGTTCTAAATAAAGTAGTGCTCCCTTCGTGACCACATGGAAACGAAAAACAGGAACTGGGGATGAAATTTTAAACAAATGTTTGAAGGCTAAATAAACTCCAGCACTTGCCGGTTGACAATGAAAAACAAAAAAAGGAGAGAACGTCTGCATTGGAAAGCACTCAGATCTTCATATACATTCATGCCTGGAATCAAAGGTGACAAACCACTATGAGAGATACATTTCTCCCAGCGAAGGAGCTGGGAACGTACTTTCCGCCTGTACCCTCATAACTGACACGACAGAGGGGATCTGGAGACACAGATCTGAGTACTGTCGCTCAAACTAGACTCGGAAGCTTTGAAGCTGAAGTATCCGACTTTTCTGACAGGGAAAATTCATTCGTTGAATTTTCCTCTGGCTCCTCCGAGAGGCGGATTTAAACTGAGAGAAGGAACAGCTGTAATGTATGGGTACAATAATGTGGTTGCAGTCAGGATTATGTTAGCAAACAACTTACTAAAAAAACCATTAAGGAAAGCTAATTTATCCAATGCTGATTCAGCAACTTTATTTTACCCTTAATTTTACCTTGGAAACCACATTGAAATTGAAGTATTTTACAACAGAGGTTGGGGACTAACAATGCCGTTACTCTAAAGAAATAAATTATTGTTTCAGTTAGCAAGACACACTTTGCAGAATCAAACAGACAGAACAGTGGCCTTTTAAGTGTCTTAAAAATGGATGCCATAAAAAGTTTTTCAGTGGAAAAAAAAGCACCAAATTAAGTTGCAAAATAAAACAAATGAAAGCAGAAAATGTATTGCAGTGTAGGCAGTTTGTTGACCATGGACCACCAGAAACAAGTAGGAAGGAACAGGTGCAAGGCTGAATAATTACTGACCTAATTGGACCTAATCATCCTCCTGTTTCGTTCCTGTCCACCTCAGCTGATGTGTGATGAGCCTTGTGGTGCAAAATGGCTGCCGCGCATCACCAAGGTGGTTGTTACACACTGGTGGTGGTGGCTGTGGCGGATTCCCCCCTCCCCCCCTCTTCACTGTGAAGCTCTCAGAGATCATGTGATCAATAGTGCAGTATGAATGCAATCCATCAACCCATTCCGACAAATCAAGCTCCTGTGGAGACCAAAACCACCCAACCCCGGTGTGATTCAAGCCAGCCTAACCACTGACCTGTAATTCAATGGTGGCTAAATCCAGCGACGGCCAATTAGACAGCAGGAGACCAATTTCACAGAACTTCCCCTTTCTGACATTCTGTAGATAAAAAGCCTGAAGGTTGAGACCATACTGGTGCTGGCTGTGGCCAGTAACCTTATAGGTGGGTATAGGGTACTGTCAGCGGGGTTCTATTAAGACTTCCTGTTCTATTTAGTTTTGTGCAGCTAGGAACTAGAATTGGAACTGGAAGTACCAGTAATCACCATCTTTAAAAAAAGGTAAAGACCACTCCACCTGGAGTATTCGCCTATTAGTAATTAGAATGCAATTTAATTTAATTTAATTTAATTTATTTATTTCTCAAATCTTTGTTGGATGTTGCCCAGCCACACAGAGCTGAGTCATCTTTTGCTGTCCATATTTCAAGGACCACAATGGAAATAAATAAGCCTGTGGCTTTGTTGTGCTATCCTTGGCATTTAAGCTATGATGTAATCTTTTTCTTGTCTTACTTCTATTGTCAAATGCACTAAACTAAAACTAAATACTGCCTCATTGAACAAGAGGGACTCAGTTGGACATACAGTTTGCCTGCACCAGTTGCATAAGTATTGCATGTCTGTTCCACCTAGATAGATAGATGGATACTTTTATTTGTCCCCGTGGGGAAATTGGTTTGCAGCATAATCACAAGGAATTTCATCATAACATCACAAAAGTCACTAATAGACAAACACATACACATACACATACATATACTTCCCACCTTGCAATAAATTAGGTGTAAAAAAAGAAAAAAAGAAAGAACAATAGTTAGGACGGGGGCAAATCCAGCCCAGACCAGCTGGACATCCTTTGTGACCAGGAAGGAGTGGTCAAAGTGCAGGCATTGTGCATCAGCAAACCTATGAGATCTACTGTATATCAGGCACAATAATAGAAGGTATCGGTGGTAAGTCTGTTTGTTCTGTTTGGTACATCAATAATACAAACACCGTTGTTTTTAAAATATTTCCAAGGATCATTGTTCATTTGCTTCTTTGATGTATAACATGACATGAGCATCGTTTTATGAATCAGGATGAAGGAAAGCACACTACAATAACACCCTTTCAAACGAAAGATGTATTGAGCTTCTTCATAATGTTGTTTATGCGGCTACATTCCGTACTCACGCAGCAAGTGATAATGCATGCTCTTCAAAGGTCGTACCATTTCCGTGCTAATATGGGGCTTGTATATAATATCGGTTGTCGTAAATTGAGCAGAATAAATCATGCTCAAAACTAAAAACTAAAAACTAAAAACTCAGAATATATCCGAGCTACACAGTACATAGACTGCAACAATCAACAATTGCAAATATAAACAGTTGTGATGTTAAATTGCCTGGATTTAAGGGTCTCACCTTGGGGTTTGTTATTCATTTAGAGTGGCGAATTTAAGCTAAAACGGCCTTTTTAATTTCAGGATCGACTGAATGTATTGTAAGATGCAAAAAAATAAAAAATAATAAAACCGTAACATTTTCTCAGATTCCCTTCCAAAAATGAAGGAACAGTCAGATTTAATAGAGCCTTCGGGTCATACGCAGAAAAGCAAGCGCATGAATAAAAAAAAACTTTTATGGTCCCGGCTCAAGGCCTTTTTCCCCAGCTCTGAAAAAAATAAATAATAAATTGACGAGGAAACTAAACAGAAACAGGGATCGAATCTGGGGCCTATATCTTCCACACACTTGGCTTAAAGACAGCGTCACTGTGAGCTGCTGCATGAAGTTTAAAATGAGCCTGATAGAGAACCTCCTTTATCATGTTGCCTGGATCTTAGAGATATAGAGCGTGCACAGAGAAAAACTTTTGCAGCCTTAAAGCAATGACGTGCACCCCGAAAAACATGGCAGGATTACAGAGATGTGGTCCGTCCATTCGCTATAGTGCAGGTCTGCTTTCTTCAGTGGTATGTGCTTGGTCAGGAAGGGGCCGACGTGAAGCAAGGGCATAATTAATGGTTGGGGGTATAGAGGGATCACAACCCCCCTCCAATAGTACAAAACTGGCCAAATAACCAATAAAATAGCATGATATGATGGAAAAAAATAAAGATGGGGATTTCATTTGTGATTGGGATATGCTAATCAGTAGTATAACATATTTTCACTTTGGCATTCCCCGGAAATAATAATTTTAGAATTTATTAAAAAAAAAAAAAATTCTTCTGGGGGTGCATCCCTGGGCTGCCTCTGAAGGGTTTCAGTTCTTGGGGTCTGTGGAATTCAACCCACTCAATATTTAACCTAAAGTTATGCCCCTCCCTGTGAAGGTCTCTGTGCCTCTGTGAAATACTCTAATGTGCCCTACATCCTCCTCTGTTTCTCTCAGCTCTTGAGGGAATGAAAGTCATCTCTTCAGTCTGATGTTAGAAGAGGTACAACAAGAGAAGGAAGAGGAGCTGCACTGACACACTTTGTTTTAAAATATTAGATATTGCGTGTGTGTGTGTGCGTGCGTGTGTGTGTGTGTATGTGTGTATGTGTGCATTTGTATATGTTGTTGTGTGGGTGTGTGTGCATGCGTGTGTGTGGCCGTGTGTGTGTGTGTGTGTGTGTGTGTGCGTGCTTGCATTTCAGTGAGAGAGGAAACGTTGTCCTGACCTTGGGAAACTTATGAAGGTAAGTTTGAATAAGGTGAGTAAGAAACTTGGGTGTTTAAAATGCATTCAGTCCACATACGTTTCATTTGACAATGTGCCCGCTAGCCAGCCAAGTGGGAGAAAGAAACAGCAATAACCACAAATATTACAGAGATAATGAAGCAGAAAGTGAAACAGTAAAAACACTGTATTCATTATTGATTTCATCTAATGCCCAGACACTTTGATTCCATTGATCCTGACGTCCCTCCATTGACACTTACTGCTGTTTACCAATTCATCCCTTATTCAATATTAATCACTGTAATATTGTAGTGAACTGGCCTGAAACCGTTGCACTGGCATTGCTGAAGTCACCTCTCTTTGGAGAGATTAATTTCCTGCTTTTAGTGCTCGGGTTCAATCCAGGAGCTACCAGCTCGTCTCTAACTGCAGCTGCTTGATGGTCAGTAACGATTCCAAATTTCTTTTTTTATTCTTTTTTAAAAATGTTTCGCTCGTGAAAGATTGAGTCCAAGCGCCTTGTTTGTGCATGCTAATGTATGTGCATTTTGAAAGGAATGCATTCTTTACGAAGCCTCTGTTTACCTTCGTTAGCGTCCGCGCCTGTCCGCGTCTTTGGGAGGTAATTGCGAATTTCGCCTGTCAAGAATGATCCGTGTGGTGAAACGTGTTTGTTGTTCTCTCTCCCCTAGCCTCGTCTGGCGGTTGGAATGAATGCAAACACTTCTTACTGCAAACATGGGAGACAGGCTTTTCAGCAAGGGTCTCATCCGACCGGTCAGGCATCTGACATCAGCTGATTATTTCTGTCAAGCGTTCATTAAAAAAAGTGCTTTATGTAATAAATTAGGGCTCTATTACTAGGGCTGCCTCTAGCTCAGAAGCAGACAAACGTCTATCTTAAACAGGACAAAAAAAGACTAGATTGGAGATATTATGGATATTTTATATCTGAATGTTGACTGATGAAGTATATATTTGCCATGTCTTTCTGTGCTGGAATACATACTTGTTCATGCATTTTTCAGACCGTACTCGTTGAAACTTAATGATGATGCAACACCACATTTGATTCGTTCGAACAAAAGATTAGTTCAAAGCTCTGAACCAAAGCTCTCCACCATTGGCCCTGAAGAGCAGCATTGTATTAAAATAGTCAGAAAAAAAAGACAGAACACGAATCCGTAACAAAGAACACGGTGATATGAGTTTTGTAATGTAATGCTCTCATCGACCAATTGAAGGTAGAATGACACAAAAAAATAAAAAAACCCAAAAAAGACTTGTAGCGCCCAAGGACCATGGTTGGGGATTGCCGGATGGTAAAAAAATAATAATATCAGTTGAGCAAATAACCACTTTAATTAATTATGAGTTTCATTGACTTAAAAGACATGCTAAGGTCCACCAATGGTACACTAACAATACTGAGTCCAGATCACGCGGCATGGTTTTATAATGTTAGCCTCACATGAAATGAGTTCACGCTAACTTCGCTAACTGCAGAGCACCGCACGCCGCCGTGCTGCTTTTCGATTGGACGGCCGTCGCGCGTGCCAGGAGGGCAAACGCGAGCGCCGTTCAAAAGCAAAGATCGCGGTTAAGCACAGACCAGGAGCGCTGCTCGTACCGCAGCCGCCGTTAAAAAGCAAAGACCGCGGTTAAGCACAGACCAGGAGCGCTGCTCGTACCGCGGCCACCGTTAAAAAGCAAAGTTTGCGGTTAAGCACAGACCAGGAGCGCTGCTCGTACCGCGGCGCCGCTGCCCCGCGAGGAGCGGGCAAACGTCTGTTAGCATTACTCGCAGCATCTGCGCGCCTAATGAAATGATCCAGCGCATTATTACCATTTGATAAAGCCGTCGCGGAATCAATTACGCGCCCTCGGGAGGCTCGCCTCCGGGCCCGGCTCGCCAGGTTAACCTCGCCGCGGTCGCGCGCCGCACCCGGAGGGAGGGAGGGAGGGAGGGAGGGAGGGACGCCGCCAGCGCCCGGAACGGGGACCGAGGACCCCGGAGGAGCCCACTGAAGATTTTCATTTCCAATTATCTCTGGAGTATGTAAGCTGTCAGAATCAATTTCTTCTGCTTTCCAAGTGTGAACTCATTTGTGTGCGTGCGCACGTGTGTGGGGAATCTTAATTAGCACTGTATTATTATTATTATTATTATTATTATTATTATTATTAATTACATAATTATATTGTAACTCAGGCTAAACAGCCTGTTGCCTTAATTATTGTACTTTGGCCAACACAGATTGTAAAAACAATCATGTGCTGCATTGTCTTGGACATGCAGTACAGCGACAGCATCGTAAACAATACTTGGCGCATAGAGACCAGGAAAGTTTGTCTCTTCTGGGGGTGTATTTACAGGTGAGCACTTTATGACACCTGTACCGACAGCACTTTCAAGATATGCGGTCACACCGTGTCCTCTGCTGGCTTTATTTACCACCAGCCATCAGAAAATCTGTTTTTTTCTTTTTTTTGGAAATTTATGCATTATGATTTTAAAACTATGTTTTATTTGTGCAATTCTGCAGGGTGTAAATAAACAGCTGCTCTGCAGTTCCCCCACCACCCTTTCAACCATCTGGCTCTGTGTTTGCAAAGAAAAAAAAATACTGGAAAAGAATAAATAAAATATCAGCATATGTTTCTTGTCTCGTGTACAACCCAGTGGGCTGCACGGCTCTGAGGGACTAATTCTTGGTTACTTAAAGTCATTACATCCTGGTGAGAAGCTGACATGTTCAGATCAGATCCACTAAGGTGGATACAAGTAGCACAATGCATGCGCAGTGCAACGTTTCAGTAGAAAATCCCATGTGTGTTTATGGGTCTGTAAATAAGATTCTTAGGCCCACACACGCACACACCCAAGCATGCATACACGCACAGACACACAGACACACACACACGCACACAGACACACATGCCAGCACACACAGACACACAGACACAGACACAACACACACACACACACACACACACTTTTTTGGACTTTCTTATCAATGCTTTTCTGGCTGCTATCTACATAGATACACAATATTTTGATTTATTGCTAAAGAGGACTTGGCTCCACTGCTGCCAGTCCAGCAGTGATGTTGACTCATCGGCGAACGCTGACGTGAGCAAAGGGTTTGTTCCGACCGGTAAACAATGACTGTGCAGTACCCTCCTTGTACAGGACAGCGGGACTGTATTGCCTAACAATATTCTAATCTGAAGCGAGACAACCTTGATGAGAGTTTACAAGAGAATGAGGTTCCATTTATGTAATATTTAACTGAGATACATAATTAAAACATTGAAGAACAACAGGTAACAACATACTTTTGGTATGATCACATGCCTGTGGTACTTTGAGCCTGGCTCATCCACTAAAATCTTGCAAACTTTTAAACAGATCTGGCAGAGAGTTCCAGAGACAGAATCCCTTTACAAAAAAGCTGACGATCATTGCCTTACATGGAAGAACTCTACAGTTACTGACAGTAGCCCTCTGAGTATATGTACCTGCGGATTGAAATGTAGCCACATGGTTACAGAATGGCTCAGGGGCAAGTTCGTTCAGACATTCAAAAATAAATTTTATGCGGTATGAACAGTTGGCTCTCGTAGTATTAGCCTGAAGAATACTGTTAAGACATGCATGTTTGATATATGTCAGGCTGCAGGAGAAAAATGATTCATACTGGTTATGAAGGTACAAAGCTTTGGCAAGGTGCCAAGTGTGGGTGCCATGTTGTCTGTTGTTCGAGGCTGAGAGACAACATGACAAGAATGAATTGGCCAATGGCCAAACTTCAGAGATTTCTAACAGGAGAAACCCAAGGACTTGGGAAAACTCTGAAAGTGTTTCCTGCCACAGAGGCCGAAAGGATGAGTTACTACCTGCCAGAACGCCAAGCTGGTCTCAAAATCCAATGCCAAGTCGATATATAAAAGTCAATGCCTGCAAACACCATTCTTTCTGGAAAAAGCCAAAAAAAGTCCCAAACTGCCAACTGGTTTCTGAAAACAAATTAATCACTCAGGCAACACAAATATGGTCATTTCCAAGAAGGAATTAATCCATCTTGCTGTTATGACTCAAACTGTGAGCTTTCATTGAGATGATATGATTT